>NC_140291.1:4899898-4929898 GCF_964030765.1 Micromesistius poutassou | reverse complement strand
TGATATCTGTTCATTGATTGGCTAGCCCTGGGTATGATCTAGCCAATCAATCTATCCCCCCCCGTGATGAGATTCCTGCCGTTCCAATTCTGGAGACCGCACCACTCACATGCGCAGAACACACATGCATAAATACACACACACACACACACACACACACACACACACACACACACACACACACACACACACACACAAGGACGCATGACACCAAAAGGTGTCCGTGCTGGCCCATTCGAGAAGATCCTAACAATCTGCCCTTTCAAGCATCACTCCTCTCCGCCACATGGGATTAGCAGCCATAGCATAGCGTTGCTAACGGCATTCTTCTATCCATCAGATAGAAGGTTGCTGTGGGGAGATGCTTTGTTTACCGTTGGTAGTGTTTTCCAATATGCAGTGGATATAGTGCACCCCACTGCCGTTCCACTTGGGAGTTTAAGTGAATGCATTACAAAGCTTTTGTGTGTGTGTGTGTGTGTGTGTGTGTGTGTGTGTGTGTGTGTGTGTGTGTGTGTGTGTGTGTGTGTGTGTGTGTGTGTGTGTGTGTGTGTGTGTGTGTGTGTGTGCCATTAAAATGTCTAAGCTGGCCAGCAGGCTCTTTGAATTAAGATGCATATCATTAATGAGCAGGTAGTACTTGGTCAATTTTGCACAAGGGATAAAATCGGAGATCAATCTCTGTCTTTTGGCACTCCCGATATATTTTCCTAAAGCAATATTATACACAGTACAAATGGTGCTATTGTAATAAATAATATATATATATTTTTTAAAAGATGACGCCTCCCTCTGTCACGCAAAAGGGTGATCTGTAAATCAACTTCTAACAACATGCAATGAAATTCACATTAAGAGTCTTCATCCTCAACAAACAAGAAAACCTGTTGCACACCCTGATCTCCAGACTCTGACCTCCCCTCGCCTCTGTCTGACCGCTGGACTCTGACCTCCCCTCTCTTCTGTCTGACCACTGGACTCTGACCTCCCCTCTCCTCTGTTTGACCGCTGGACTCTCCCTAACTTTCCCTCTCTCCTCTGTTGACAGTTGTGAGTGTGGAGAGCCGCGAGGCCCACCTGAGCTCCCTGGTGGTGGAGGCGGAGCGGAGGGTAGACGAGCTGGCCATGCAGGCCCAGAAGGAGGGCCTGTCCCTGGACGCCTGCCACAAGGACAAGCAGCTCCGTGCCTGGGAGTGGAGGAGCAAGCTGTACAAGCGCATGCGCACAGGCTTCCAGCACGCACGTGAGTCAGTCAGTCAGTCAGTCAGTGAGTCAGTGAGTGAGTTTTCTATGATATAGCCTGTAAATAACGATAGCTCATCTTGATTCAAGGCTTGAATTTGACAGTGAAAATGAACTGTTCTGGAAGTTCATTGTCTTGCACTTTTGTCTGTACTGAAGATAGAGATTGAGTGAATTGGGTCAGATTTTGATTCTCTCAGTCACAGAGCAAAAAGATAACCAAATAGCATTGATAGTGAATGGCTTCTAACACAGACCCTGGTGATTCAACCTTCACAGCCTTTCAGGTGACAACGATCAACAGAATAGCTGAACACTGGCTGCTCTGCCCTGTGAAAAATAAAAAATACATTGACATACAGGCATGCACGTAGGCCCATGAACAACCATACCATTCTCAGATGGACAAACACACACACACAGACACACACACACACAGACACACAAACAACCAAACGATTGCGCCACATGAAGTGGTTGAAATTGCAGCAATTTTGGTAAATGGATTGTCAGGGTGATTCTTGCCAGTCCTTTTTACGTGAGGTGAGCGTTATTGGGGAACCGCCCCAGTGATTCTTCCCTCTCGGTTACTTCTTATAATGGACCTGTGTGTGTGTGTGTGTGTGTGTGTGTGTGTGTGTGTGTGTGTGTGTGTGTGTGTGTGTGTGTGTGTGTGTGTGTGTGTGTGTGTGTGTGTGTGTGTGTGTGTGTGTGTGTGCGTGTGCTCATCTGCACTGCCACACCGGTCAACCCACAGGGTTATAGCTTCTCTTTAAAGTATCTCTATGCTTATTTCACAGTACTTTATTTCATTTGAAAGGGGTCTGAAATGATGATGCCTGTGGTATCGCAAGGCGATGTATTTTCCTAATTGCGCCAAGTCCTTTTTTTGTGGTTGTGATATGGATGCCCTTGCACAGGTGCCCCGGAGGTCCCATCTCTGGTCCGGCTGAACGTGAGCAGCAGCACCTCGCTGACCGTCACCTTCCAGGAACCCCAGTGTCTCAACTCCACCGTGGTGACCAAGTACAGAGGTACCGACACACACAGCCCCTCGCCATCGTCTGCTATGTACAAACCTTGCTGCTATTCCAAGATCACCGTTTCCAAGCGCGCAGGTTTAGTATACGCATGCACACATAAGTGCACCCTCCAGTGCACTTCTCGGGTTCTCAGTCATTGATATACAGTATATACAGTATATATTTTTTTTTATCAGATACTGTATATCTGTTGCCCTCCACTGACAAGTTAGTCACCAGCACTCACTTTTCGGTTTTGAATTGACTTCTTGTGATGATTTGTCCTGATTTGCCCTTTCTATGTTGCAAAAAACAACGTAGGCAAGGCTCGGCAACTTTATTTATATAGCACTTTTCATACACTAGGCAGGCTCAAAGTGCTTCACATTGAAACAAAGTCACACAATTAAATGAAAAATTAAAAAGAAAATAGAAAAGTATAAGAAAACAAAGGCAATGTTAAAAAAGAAGGGCAATGTGTTTTAGCAGAAAGATTTAGCAGAAAGCTAAAGCAAACATTGTAAAAGAAAATAATGGCAAAGTTAAAAAATGTATTGTAGAAAGAGCAATGTATTTAAGATTTAGCACAAAGCTAAAGCAAACATAAAAGTCTTCAACATAGAAAAAGATCCCAACAGGTTTAGCTTTTTGAACACCCTAATAGTTTCCTGACCGTGGTGAAAGCAACCAAAACGCTGTTGCGATGAACGGAATAACCTGGGTAATTAGGGTGATGTTAGTTAAATAGTTTTACACATTGGTCGCTACGTGTGTTGTGTCAGGTTCGTCACATTTCAAGTGACTCTCCGGGTTCCATTCTTACCGTGCCTCACCAGGATGGCATCTGGTACTTACAAAGCAACTACTATCTGTGTCTTTCCTTGGCGCTGTCCTTTGCTCAGGCTGTTGATGGACCTGAGAGAAGACAAGCTAGGAAAAGCCGGCTGCACCATTCACACGAAGTATAAAGAACCCACTACTACTATAAATACCATTTTTTGTGTGTGTGTGTGTGTGTGTGTGTGTGTGTGTGTGTGTGTGTGTGTGTGTGTGTGTGTGTGTGTGTGTGTGTGTGTGTGTGTGTGTGTGTGTGTGTGTGTGTGTGTGTGTGTGTGTAGTTGAGTGGAGCTGTCTGAAGGATTTCTCTCTTTTGGCTGGAGAGATGGTGTTGGACAACCTGCAGACTTTGAAGTGCATCATCAGTGGCCTGACGACGGTACAGCAACACATCGTCTCTCTTTCTCTCTCTCTCTCTCTCGCCTTCTCTTTCTGCACCTCTCACTCTGTCGCTCTTCCACTCGCTCTTACTCTCTCGCTCTTCCACTCGCTCTCACTCTCACTCTTACTCTCACTCTCGCTCTCACTCTCGCTCTCACTCTCGCTCTTATTCTCTCTCGCTCTCTCGATTGAATATTGCAAAATGTAGAAGAAAAAAAAATGTGTACCACATTTTGCATCATTTGCACCAGTGGTTGATTTTAAGACGATTCCAAAATAAAATCTACAACTTTCACTGTACAGAATATAAAAAATCCAGAAGGAAGTTATCGGCCCAAGAGGCAAAAATGTTTAGCATGAAAATATGTATCGGCGGCAAGGCAGAACCTTTAACTTTGGCCACAAATGATAGCGCCCCCTGTGGGCGAATTTGTACCAGACTTCTTGGAGATCTGCCTACCAGGAATAAATTTCTCGTAAAAAATGTGGAAAAACATTCTGCAAGCCGGGGCTTGGCTATAAGGGTTAGCGATCCAGAATAACGCAAAGAGTAGTTCTTAGAAATACAAAATCATTCCATAGTTACTCTGTGAATACCTAACTAGCAATATAAAAATACATTACATTAAAGAGGCACTTGATTGGTGTGTGTGTGTAGAGGTCTGTCTCTGGAGGTAGGTTTGGGGGCAGTCTCCTTTCTCTCCACCTCTCTCCCCCTCTCATTCTCTCTCCCCCGCTTCCTTTCTCTGTTCTTATGTCTCTCCCCCACCGCTGTATCTGTTTATTTCACCCACACCACTCCCTCACTGGTTCTCCTCTGCATTTTCCTTTTCCCTGCTAAGCCATTGCACACCGTGACTTCAAAAGGGCAAACACAATAGCAGCTAGGTATCTGTGTGTGACCCACAATGCACCACCATTAGTGAGCAATTATGATAGTGGCAACAAACTCGAGAAATATGGTGACAGAGAGGAATGAGGAGGAAGGTAATCCTATTGCACTGAATGACAGGTGTTGTTCGTTTATTGATTATCTTATTGATTATCTCTATAGGAGGCATCACACTGAATAGTGTGATAATAATAGCATATTATAAGTACCTGTATGTCTATAGCCGTGTGATGGATATAAGGCATGGTTTCAGACTAAGATTAAGAATTTTATATGGATGCAAGCATGCTTCTGTACAGGGCCGGAGTGGGACCCATTTTCAGCCCGGGAGTTTCAGGCCCATACTTTTTTCAGTGATTAATTTGCATAAATGAACAGCACAAATCTCATACTATCCCTTTTTATTGGATATTGGATCAACATTTGCCAAATGAAAAATCCACCTCAAGGATTGATAGTTACTTTAACTATCAATTATATATAAAACATACAATGTTAACCCATTACATATTTGGGATCATTTCAATGCATCATGTCAGTTCTCTGTGTGGGTTATCTTATATCAAATAATTTAAGAGGACTTAAAAAAACTCAGTTTTTTTAAGTCCTCTCTACCTGTCCCCTCAGTCCTGTCTTTTTTGTGTCTATCGGGTTCACCATGCAGTATCAGACAGGCTGGTCTGCTGCTCTGAGGCTACACAATATTTTATATTTGATATAATTGACTATCACGTTTGTTCTGTCTTTTATATTTTACATGAAATATGTTGTCCAGTCTTGCCTCTTTAGCGTCGGACTGGCTTATCTCTTCTGATGCTACAAAAAAAAGAAGTGGTTACTTTATTGCTTGGGCTAACTTACACAGATCATGCTGGAGTTTACATGTTCATTTTCACAAATGATATTTGTCATATGGCTTAACAAAATAAACTAGAATAATGATGAATGGGTTTAAGCTTTTATGCTCAGGTTGGCATTGCAAACATAGCACAAATAGCTAAATTATTTATCTTGCAAATTAATCATTAGATCCACCTCTCTCTACCGGTTGCAACTTAAGTCTGTCCTGGTGGTTTATTCTGGCACATTTGGCGGCATCTTCCTCCTTCTGTTACCGCTCATGAAAAGAAGCACTATGGACCAAACCAACTCAAATAATTGGGAGAGGAGAACTACCGTACATTGTATAATCCATATTATATATACACTGCGATGCGGGGGCTGAAATTTCAGATGAATTAAGAACGTCTACTTTAGGAGAAGATCAAATAATGGTCAAAGTATTTTTTTCTTTTACCCAAGCGGCCCAAAATACATTTGAAAGTGGACCGGCCCAACGGGAAACCTCCCGAACGTCCCGATGGCCACCCCGGGCCTGCTTCTGTACATGCAGCAAATCTGACTCCAGTCCCGGTCTCTCGCTAGATGTTCAGATATAATAATATGAAATCTTCATCCGCATTCACTTATTGTATTTGTTGTCTCTCATGTGTGTTCAGATTTGCTGTTGTTAATGTGTTCCAGGGGCGGTTGTACTATGTCCGGGTCTCTGCGTATAACATGAAGGGCTGGGGCCCCACGTCCCCTTCTCTCCCTCCATCTGCTGCACCCTCCAGTAAGTACAATATTGTAAAAATAAAGTCTTCTCCTTCATGAATGCGCTGCGCACAACACAACACCACAACCCTGGCCAAAGATGTATAATTATGAGTAAAGAAATCGTGTCCTGTGTAAAATGTGAAATGACATGGCTGCTCTTGGAAGGGGGACATTCGGTTCATGAGTAGTCACGACTCCCTCTCCGCCAGTCACATAATACAGCCCTGGAGCATTGAAAGTGTTTTGTTTGTGTGTGTGTGTGTGTGTGTGTGTGTGTGTGTGTGTGTGTGTGTGTGTGTGTGTGTGTGTGTGTGTGTGTGTGTGTGTGTGTGTGTGTGTGTGTGTGTGTGTGTGTGTGTCAAAAAAGGGTCTTAAGAAAGCTCTCAATGGCCCTCTGTGTATGTAAACCTAACATCTTTTGATCAAAGGGGAAGAGGGACTATTGTCAATCTCATTCCCTCAGCCCATGGTTGGTGAGCAGTGGTTTCAGGAGCCATCACGACTCACCCGCCGCCATTCACTTAATACAGCCTTGAATACGTCCCTGGAGGGACGTGTGCGTGTGTCTGTCAGTACGTTTACATGCACAGCTTAATTCGATTAAAGCCATAGCTCGATTATGATCCTCAATTGGACAACTGCAATTGTCCGTGTATACATGGCGGTGAGTAAATCGATTCATTGGCCGAAGCGTGTCATGCCCCGGTACGATAGGTGACGCTGTGCCCATTTCAACTAGTGGTAATAGAGCCACCGGTTGATCTCTTTACGTCACCAGCAACAACAAACTCATTTGAGAAAGCGATGTTTCAGCAGACAGCTGCTGTCAGTTCACTTCGGGTCTATATATATATATTTCTCCGATGCTCCATTGTTCCTCTCGGTCGTATGCCGACTCCTCCGGCTGCTCTGCCGGCGGAGCAGTCCACATACGACCGAGAGGTCGGAACAATGGAGCGTCGGAGAAATGATATGGACCCGAATTGAACTGACAGCTGTCTGCTGAAACATCGCTTTCTCCTCCATGTCGCGTTTCAATCTGGACTTCAGAGAGTCAAAGCCTAAGTTAATTTCCCCCAATTCCTTTTCCCCATGGGCGAGATAAACCCGACTAGGAGTCTTTACTTGTTGTGGAAGTACCAGAGAGTCTGAGAACCCGACGCAGTCTGTAAGATTCATAATATCAGAGAATACCCCGTCAGTTCGGCCGCGGCGCAATGAATGAATAAAGATCGTAGTTATTTTACAACCTCGTTGATGAGCAACATTTAGAAAAACATGGACTTTTAATTCAGCCTTGGGTTAAATCGAAGCGTAGTGTGTACTGAATGCACGTTAATGATGATACACTCCTTATAGGGGGTAACTACACCGGCTTCCTCCATCTTCTGCGCCACCTTTTTAAATAAATCGCTGTTTCTCCTTCCATTATCTGACGGCGGCGACAACAACAACAACAACAACAACAACACGACTATCGTCTCCTTCTACTTCCGGCTCACGGGCCCGGGAAAAGATCTCGAGCATGCACAGAACGCAAATCAACACATAATCCAATTCGATTGGCTACATGCACGCTTAGCTCGACTATGAATCGCATTATCTAGGGGTCTTAATTCGACTATGAGTAACCCAATTTGATTCGAGTATAGCTCGAGTAAACGTGTGTCTGTGAAAGAGGAATTTAACAATGGCATACAAGTGAGCAGAGATGTATAAAGTACTAGAGACCCAGACTTATATAAAAGTACAAGTACTGTATCAAAATTGACTTAAGTGGAAGTGTTCTTTAAACACCCCACTTAAGTGGAAGTACTAAAGTATTCAAAATGTTTGCAAGTAGTTTATTTTAAAATGTACTACTCAAGTACTGAAAGTAAAAGTAAGTATTGTGTTATGTTCATATTAAAGAAAGCAGTCAAAAGTTTGAATATCATATTGTTTATATTATCTCAAATATTTCAACTGAAGGACACACAATTCCTTTGGCTGTAGCAGCAGTACAAGGACAGGAATACAATACAGAGCTGTCTTAAAGCTGTCAAAGGCCACATACAAGTGTTTATGTAAAAACAAACTAAAACATCTCAAAGGCCAGAGGGGTATTCCAAGAAAACGGCTAAGTGACAAACATGGGTAAATTAAAGGACAATTCCGGTATTTTCGAACATTGAGCCCCCTTTCTGGTTTGTCTAGGATGAAATAGAGAACATTTTGACTATTGGTCCTGTCCTGTCCTGGGTATTTGGCTCATTGCCTGCTTCAGAATGGCTGGCGACGTGTCCTTAAAACAACCCTAAACCTTAGTGGTGTTTGTTGATGTTCCAAATCAAGTATTGTAGCGAAATACAGTTTCTGTCGTGTTTGATTGCTATTTTATCGCATTTTGTAAATCTCATTGATTTCTGTTGGAAGACTCATTGCCCGTTGGCCAGAAACGGAAAGGGGGGCTGTTTACGTTTGGTTGTAGTCTTTTCGTTCGGTTCTAGCCCTACTGTTGAGACGGAGAACCGAACGAAAAGACTACAACCAAACGTAAACAGCCCCCCTTTCCGTTTCCGGCCAACAAGCAATGAGTCTTCCAACAGAAATCAATGGGATAACATTTTTAGAATTGTAACAAGTAATGATTCAGCACATGAAAAATGTATTGGAGTAAAAGTATTAAACTCATCAAATATATGTAGTGAAGTAAAAGTGGAAGTAGGAGAAAAAAATAATACTCCAGTAAAGTACAGATACAGCATTTTAGTACTTAAAGACCGGGTAAACCAAATTCAGTATTTTTCTTCTTATCATATTAATTAGGCCTTAAATGTGTCCCTCAAAACATGTAAAAAATATTTTTCCCATTCATCATTTCCTTGAGGAGCTAGGCCTCAGAGAATGTTCTGTGTGCAGGTTTAAAATGGGCGGGTCTACATCGAGGACCGCGTTACGTAAAGCGGTCCTACTCACATAAACCCGCCCCCTGCTGCCCTCTAGGTATAAATACATTAACCGCGCACTAGCATTCTGTGGTTTCACCCGTCTATGGTTTTACCGCTCACGAGTCTGATTTGAATTGTCAGTTTGCAGCTAGCTTGCCCGTTGGACCTCTCCGGTGATGGGCGTGGTTTCCTGGCCTGCAGCGCACACGCCCCCACCGTCCTGAGCCAGGGATTACTGCTCATTTTTCATCAACTTTGAAGCATAATTTTATATACTTCGCGATTTTTTTAGTCCTTCAAATTTGGCAGGGTGGTTAATAATATATTTTCCTGTGGTATTATAAACTCAAAACCCATAATTATTTTTGGTTTACCCGGTCTTTAAGTACAGTATTGAAGTAGTTCTACTTTGTTACTATACATCTCTGCAAGTGAGCCACGTATGAATTTACACATTGACCTGTGTTGAATTTCACAGCTACTGTGTATTTATATTAAAAAAGGAACACTTATAATTGTTACACAACATTGAGCTAAAATATTATAAATAATACAACACAGAATCGAATGTAGTCTTTATGGACTTCAAAATTTTACCAAACGCCAAATTGATGTGACGTTTGGTAAAATATGAAAAAAAAAAACACCCAGCAGTGGAGAATATATGAATGTCGAAACTGAGCTTGCATATTCATGAAGGTGTAAGCCCCAGGAGTCGGCGTGTGTCACATTTAATAACGTCCCTCCACGGTGAGACAGGGATGCATGAAATATCTTCGGAAGAACATTAAGCGCTCCCCCCCCCCCCCCCCCCCCAACCTCAAGGTTTTCCTTTTGTGTTCCCAAGACAGCTCCTTCCTGAACCTTGAGGGTAACAACGAGCACCACAAATTGATTCCGGTTTTCTTATTTATTTTTATTTTAACGTGATTTTAAAATTTAACTCCGCCAGCCCGCCTGCAACCCAACTCCCCCCCACCCCCCCTCAACAATTCCACCCGCGGTTATAATGTAAGCATTATAAGCAGTGGCGCTTTTTTAAGCACGGGCGAAAAACGAGACAGCCGAGAAAAATAATAATCTGCGCATTTTCTATTATCGATCCGCCACACATTGCTACCTGGTCTGTGGGAAACACTGCAATTGTACACATGCACAAGGGGACTTGTGAATTGTATTCAATGTTTAAACCTGCACTACATCTCATTCTGGGGCCGTGGTCCAGTGGGAGGGCTCCATGTGACTTTCAATTAGTTCAAACCATTTTATAGTTCTGGACAATAACTATAAACCTGTTCACCTCTTTGAACAACGTGGTTATTTCAAAGGTTGTGTTGCAAAGAACAGAGATTCCGAGAGAATAGAAATGACCTGGAATGGTGTAGCCGTGGGTGGATGGGTTCGTACTCTTGAAGCACTCACGTAATGTCAAATAATAGGACCAAAAAGGTATTTTGTCTTTTGTTGTTTGCAAATCCTTTTGAAGTATAGCAGTATTCTCTGGTGGAGTTTTTTGATATATTCTTTGACAAAAGTGATGCTTCAAGGTGTACAACCATGAAAAAAACTGTAATGCAGCAGTGGCTCATGAGGTAGAGCAGGTTGACTGGTAACCGAAATGTTGCTAGTTCGATCCCTGGCGGCTCCTAGCTGAGTGTCGTGGTGTCCCTGAGCAAGACACCTAACCCTTACTGCACTGCTCCCAATCGGCTGGCCGGCACCTTGCATGGTTGACTCTGCCGGCGCGGTGTGAATGGGTGTTTTAATTGTTGTAAGTCGCTTTGGATAAAAAGCGTCTGCTAAATGCCCTAAATGTAAAATTAACAATATTGTGGGAGCTTCAAATCTAGGACTAGGGTGGGGAACATTCGTTTCCAACAGAGACGAGACGCAATGTTCGATAGTTTATTTGCGGGCTCTCGCAGGATACCCCAACAACCAGTTCCCATCATACTACATCATACTACATGGTTGACTATCTTGTTTATTTTTATTTTTTTTATTTTTGAAAAACACACGGCTCTGGGGCCGCCCGGTCGTTACTACGTTCTCTAGGCTATACAGTACTAAAAGGTGCAACCCCCCCCCCCCACTTTCTATTGGCTTGCCGTTATTTGAAGAAGGAATCTATTTTTGGACTGTTAGATGAAAGAAAGGCCTTTTAATGCGGCTCCTCTCGTCATGAGAGGAGCCGACACAGCAGTGTCAACTTTGAGAGGGGCCTATTTTTAAGCCAATCGATAGAAGTGCACCTAAAAATACCGTCTAAAAATACCTTCCTCTTCAACTTCCACTTTCAAGAGAGTGTTTCTCACGCCGTCCGTCACGGTTTCGTGAGGAAGTTTAGGGAACAAACGCGAAAAAGAGAACAGACTTCTCGAGATAACGTTAAAATAACTTCCATCCGAGACGACGATCGCCTCGACGGAGAGTCTTTGAATGTGTGTGTATTGGCAATAGAGACGAGGACTGCAGTCCAGGACATCTGGGTCCTGCAGTGTCCCCTTCAGGCTATGCCGCCGCAGGCTTCGATGAAGAGCGCTCACGGATCCTCCAAAAGGTTTCTGATATTGCTTGGCCAAAAACACTCAACGTCCTGTTGTTATTCGTCTTGCTCCGGTGTCTTTGAACCGACGGACGCAGCTCACGGGTAGTAAGAAAAGGGAAATGACATTTTCGGTAGAGTGGATGTACACACCTTCTCTCAGCCAACACAGTAAGGAGTCTGATGTCTCCTCAGACTGGCGGGACGGGGACGGACCGGAGCCCAGGAGGCGGGGCCAAATTGAGGCCATGGAGCGTCTGCTCCAGCAGGTCCGGGCCACACACACACACTACTGCTGCGGAGGTGAGAACTCACACACGCACACACGCACGCATGTATATATATTTATATAAAAATATGTGTGAATGTGGTTGTTTCTGCATTTTTTTGAAGGCAAAACAACATGAAATATTTGATTCTCGCTATAACACGATCTCTGGGATAACGCATTCAGTCATTTAGATACCCCAATGGCAATGTGAAGGTTGTATATACATATATATATATATATATATATATATATATATACACAGGGGTCAGCACGGATGGCCAACTCATTTACATGCCTGCTTATCATCATTTATTACGCACAAATGGAGGTAAGGGAGCAAACATGCTCTGAGAGAGAGATGTGATTGTGTCTGACACATGAACACACATGTGTGTATATAAATATACAAACACACACGCACGCACGCGCACGCATACACACAGGGAGCTGTGTTCCTGACTCATGGAGACACAAGCAAACGTGTGTGTGTGTGTGTGTGTGTGTGTGTGTGTGTGTGTGTGTGTGTGTGTGTGTGTGTGTGTGTGTGTGTGTGTGTGTGTGTGTGTGTGTGTGTGTGTGTGTGTGCACTGACTCACTAATGGAATATAGCCCTTTTTCTTTTCTCTCGGCCTGTCTCTAACGCTCTCCGTCTCACTCCTTATGTTCATGTCTCATTCAATCTCCTTCTCTCGCTCACACTTTTTCACTCCCTGTCTCTCCAATTAACCCAAGTCGTCTCCCTGCCTCCCCCTCTCTCTCCCCCCCCTTATCTGTTGCTATCTCTCTGTCTCTGTCACTCTTTGTCCCCCCTCACTCTCTCTCTCCCCCCCTCTCTGTCGCCATATGTAGTAAATCTCTCCATTCAATTCAACCAAAAAGTTAAATTATGGACAGGTATATATTTTTTATAAATGTAATTAAAGTGATCTGTTCTGTTTGTGTGGGTAGTTTGTCTGTGGGCAGACATCGGCACGGTGCAGATACGGCAGGAACACGCAAATGATTGATCGTCTTAACAGGGGTTGTGTTCCATTTGGCGTCCTTTTCCTGTCACAACAGCTCACAAAATGCCGCCGCCGTGTTTGCACATTCATCCACCCAGCAGATATGGAAATGTTTTGTTATGAGTCATGTCCTCAAAATCGTTTGGGTTTTTCATTATCTGCGGGAGGTCTGTGTCTGTGAAGACTCGATGCACGGAGGAGGTGTTCACCTCCTCTTGTGCACAGCGCACCTCATATTGTCTGTCCTCTCTTGGGGGCCAGGTCTGCGTGTGAAGGCCTCTCTCTCGATGTCGAGGCTGTGCACACGGAATCTGTACATAGTGAAGGCTGTCCTTCCATTTCGATCACAGTCACAGCGTTTCTGTGTTCTGCCACAGTTTATTCTCTGTTTAGGACAAAGTAGCATTCCATTTCAGAGTTTTTATCTTCTTATAATTTAATCTAGTCTATTGAGGTATGTGTCTGGTGGAGTCCCAGAACCGGCTGGCTGAATTGGCATCTCTCTCGTCTCGCTATAGGGTAGGGCTTTGTTATGGAGCGTGTCAGGGTCACTTTCTTTAAGTTGATTATAAAATGTAAATGCTTTCTTTCTTTTGACTTAATTTGTGGATGTCGCCCATTCTCTCTCTCTCTCTCTCTCTCTCTCTCTCTCTCTCTCTCTCTCTCTCTCTCTCTCTCTCTCTTTCTAATGCTGTGATTATGACACGTGGGTGAGAGAGAGAGAGATATGAGAATTGTGTGTATTGAAGCCCGCCAAAAAGCCTTGGTATGAATGCCATAAAAAGTGGATTCTGCCTTAAAGGAGAATTCCGGCAATTCTTCAACCCTTTCTGGGTTGTCTAGGATGAAATAGAGTGGTTGACAGCGAAAATTTGACGATTGGTCCTGTATCGGGTATTTGGCTCGTTTAGAATCGCCCGGATACAGAAACTGTATACGCTACAATACTTGATTTGGAACATCAACAAACACTACTAACCACTCGGTAAGTTGCACGTTTCTGACAACGAAGGTTTAGGGTTGTTTTAAGAGGTTTGTGAATGCACCTAACCAGCCATTCAGAAGCAGGCAGGGGCGATTCTAAATCGATCCCGAGACAGGACCAATTGTCAAAATGATGGTGTCAACCACTCTATTTCATCCTAGACAACCCAGAAAGGGGGCCCAAAGGGCGAAATACCAGAATTATCCTTTAATTTAGCTCTTGAGTGTGATTTAATACACCATTCAGTATTCAACAGGACATCATCTGGAGAGGCAGAGGTCTTCAGTTACAAGTGTTGTCATACTTAGCAGCTAAACCGGCCAGCCTGGCACCTCATCCTGTCCCATAGACACTGAACGTTCCTCTGCTCCCCTTAAAACCCATCTTCCACCTTCCCTGGGTTACAAAAAGTGGTTTCTTGGTGTGGGGTCCAGTGGTGGGAGTAAGGGAATTAACGGTGGAGGTAGTGGTGGAGGTGGTGGTCATTGTGGAGGAGACGGAGGGAATGGTAGTAGTGGGGCACGAGGTAGTGATAGGGGTGGAGGTGGAGATTGTAGTCATAGAGATGGATGTAGAGCAGTGGAGGCTTCTCCAGTGAGTAAAGGGAGGAAGATCCCCCTTAACATTGTTGAGAATAAAAAATGTAGATTGCCCAGACTACTGTAATGAATTAATGCCCTTAAATATGACTACTTTAATGCCTTTGTATATGTAATGTTCGTTTCCCTGGGTAAAGGGACATTAGCACCCCCTATCGCCTATTGAATATTACTTGGGGATGACGTTCCCCCCTCAGCCTCCATTGACTCCCATTCATTTCTTGGCCACTACTGGTGAATAACATGGGGTTCAATGGGAGAGAGGAGGAAATTCCTCCTCTTAGTGGGTGGGACTAGCTAAAGGATCTGAATCGTGAAACGTCTATTCACGAATAGGCTGGAGCCCCGGCTGCGCTATGAACCAATAAGAAGAAGTCCTGGCTGCTCTATGAATCAATAAGCAGGAGCCCTGGCTGTGCTATGAACCAATAAGCAGGAGCCCTGGCTGTGGAGCAGCCCGGAGGGAGGGTTTATCCCCTCAAGTCTCTAGGCTACGAGAACCAACAAACCCGCTCGTATGCCTCGTTTCCACCAAGCGGTGCGCTACTGTTCGTTGCTGTACATTGCGGCTGTGTTCGCTAATATTGGCGCTTCCACCAAGCGGTGCGGTTTGGTGCGGCTCGGTTCGCTTATATTGGCGTTTCCACCGCCAAAAGTTGGGCAAGGTCCTGAAATAAACGTGCTGAGCCTACCTATTTTTCGACACTCCGCCGTTGGGTTACCAAGCTGTCTGAAAGGGTGGCGAAAACGTGAAGCTACACACGCCATTATTATCACTTTAAAATATCCTGTTTGGTATGACCAGGTCACTGATATCTTTGCAACACAAACAGCGAGGAGGATTGACTTGATCTATAAATCAAATCCCTCAATCTTAATTGAGGGAACCATGACCAACATTCTGAAACATTCATTAACATCCACATCACTTTTGATGTGAAAAACGTGAAAAACTTTTTTCTTAAAACAATTGTAGCTGAAAATAAACATAGCCAAATTACAACCAATAGCTTCAGTCATTGAGGGCAAAAATAGGCCCAATGATAGGCCCAGATTTTTTTATTTCGTTTTACAAATCAAGAGGTACAGGGAGTCATGCTAATGGAGGAGGAGGTGGTGGTGGAGGTAGTGGTGGTAGAGGGTGGTGCCGGTTGTTTCATGTCCGGCCAGGAACTGAGCGGTGGTCTGCCAATGTGCTTGTGTGCGGCAGCATGGCATTACCCTGCTCTTCCTGTCTGCCCTCTTGTTTACAGGCTGGCAATTACACTGGTGATGCTTAATTAACTTAAGAGAAAGAACAAGGGGTCTCAGCGGTGGGGGGAGTCTGGCAGGGTGGAGATTGGCATCGCTGAGGGCCCCGCGAGCCTTGTGGGAAGGAAGGGCCATGGTGGAGAGAAAGATACAGTGAGAGTGTGTGGGAAGGATGAGGAGAGAGAGAGAGAGAGAGAGAGAGAGAGAGAGGATAGATGGATACATTGAGATAAAGTTCAGCCCAGGCTGGTCATGCGTCAGAGTCAGTCAACCCTAGTTCTGACTGCCAGCGACCTCAATGTAGTCGAAGCATTCACGCACAGTCACGCACACACACACACACACACACACACACACACACACACTCTGCGTCTAGGAGGACGTTTCTCCATATGCCAACCAGATGCATTCTGGTTAGAGATTGACTTTGCTATTCCAGTGCTATTGTTCATGATGTTAAACCTTTTCTACATTATGATGGTTGTGTGAGCATTAAAGTTTTCCTCACCGTTTAAACATGTGTTTAATGAGCACCCCCCCCCACCGTCCTCATCTTCCCCAGACTCCTCCAAGCTACAGAACCCGAGCAGGAAGCAGTCCGTCTCCAGGAGTCTCAAACACCTCTTCAACTCGTCCAACAAGTTTGTGAAAACGCTGAAAAGGTTTGTGGTGGTTCGGTTGTTCGGACACACTCTGCTGACCTTTAGTGTCCGTTGTCAGGTAGTCTGACATCCCTAAAAGGGCACTGACATTCAAAACTAATTTCACTGTCACAAGCTCATGATTTCCCCCCCCCAAAAAAAGAAATAATATGTTACAGTTCATAGAACACACATATGTTGATTATATTGTCAAATATGATGATATGATAAACATGATATGTTTTCTATCTGTATTCTGGCCTTTAAAACCAACCCGGGTCATACCATTCTTGCTGTCCTTCAGGGGGATCTACCTGGCTGCTGTGTTCTATCACAAAGACAGTCTGCTGGTGACGGCTGAGGACCAGATCCCCATCGTGGAGGTGGATGATTCTTACAGCAGCTCCCTCATGCAAGATTTCCTCTGGTTCACCAAGGTATGCTAGGAAACAGTGTTCCAGTAACTGAAAGCTCAAAGCTAGCTGCCATGCTATATTACATAGGTTACAGTAATCAAATGTAGCTCATAGCTCACAGCTATTGTCTCGAAGTGCCATGTTTTCGTTTGACGATACCATTGGTCAAATATAGTCAACGGTTTGTTGGTGGAGGCAGCGGTCGGCTACATATTTTGTTACCAATTATTATGTTGATTCAATTTTTTATTGTTTTTTCTGCCACAGAGTAGAGAATGGTGTGTAATAGCCGAAAAGGCAGGACTGGATTTAAATAACCATTCCACTTTTTTTTTGCATACCGTATATCTTGACAGTATTTTGTGATTGGCCATTTTATTCTCCAATTCTAACTTCCTGTCATTCATTTTCTCTCCTGTTCTCGCTCACCTCTCTCGCCCCCGCCGCTGCCAGCTGTCGTGTATGTGGGAGGACGTGCGGTGGCTGAGACAGAGCATGTCGGTCTCCATGTCCTCCTCCTCCACCCTGCAGGCCAGACACAAGATGCTCACCGCCGCTGGGCAGCTGCAGGTCAGTGCTACCGACAAGCTAACCTGTCTCAGATAAGAGTAGCATAAGTGATGCAAGCGCTACCAAAGAGCTAACCTGACTCAGATAAGAGTATATGAAAAGGACTGTACTGATGGTTTTAGGTCGGCTCTGCCTCTGTGTGTTGCACATCATAGATCACCTTTATGTGCGCTGTCAGCCTTTAAATTGGCCTGCATGTCTAACATAAAATGTTCTTAAATTCATCAAATGCAATGCATTGAGCTGTAGGAATAGTTCTAGAGGTATTAAAATTAACAATTTGAAAGTAAAGTACTGAAATGTAAATGTCAGAATTAGAAATGAGAGAATAATCAACCCTCGATTCATCAAATGCAGATTAAAAAAGAACATTTTGCACATCTAAACTATAACGGGACAGACTTTACCTATGCATGAAGCCATTACAGAAAGAGCGATCAGCATTGCATTTAATTGAATCATTACAAAAGGTGAGGTACCTGAAAAAAACGTGTTGGCAATATTTGTTCTTCCAGAACCTTCTGGGAACGCACAACCTGGGCCGAGTGCACTACGAGCCCATCAAGGATCGCCATGGCAACGTGCTGCTGGTGACGGTCCGCGATATGGAGAGCCAGTACTCGTTCTTCAGCGGGAAGTGGATGCAGGTGACCAAGCTGCAGAGCCAGAGGAAGTCCCTGTCCACGCCGGAGGAGCCCTACGCCCTGGACATCCTCATCATCACCATACAGGTGGGCGGAGGTCATGGGTCAGGGGTCAGGGGTCAGAGCAGGGCTGCACTAGACATCTTGGACACAGGGCACATTCTCGGTGTGGCGACGTAACCTTTGTGCCGACGACAACTGTCTCTTTTGTTAATTTTTGGGCTTGGCACCTTCATTACACAGCCCATCTGTAAACAAAATAAGAGAGGAAAAAAACAACCTTTTGTGCCAATTGATGTTCATCTTTCAACGTAATTATTAATTTGGGATAAAAGCAGTTATCATTCATCCATTGATTGCTAGACCCTCTTCGGGCTTCGCTATATACAGTATATATTTTTTGTGCGTTCCTTTTTAACTCCTGGAACTCCCACTCCCAAGCGCTGATGCTTCCTATCATTGTTCAATTTTGTAAAATCCTGTCAGGCTCGAGGCCAGACTGATCCGCAGAGAGAAACAGAGTTTGTACTCCCGGGATCAGTATGGTCTCACAAGGCTGAATAAAACCATTACAAACTGAGATATACGCAAATATTAGTGGTTGGAAGTCTAAATATGTATAATATATGATGTGAGTGCATCCCGTTAGTGTAATGATACCCCCCACTGCTCCACTCCCAGGCGGTGTTAATTAGATTCAAACAGGCGGTCTAATGTCTGCGGCAGACACCCAGCCGTGTGTACACTCATGCTCGGTTGCCTGGCAACACCGGACCAGACCATTGAGAAAAAAAAAGATATCAATGTTTTGAAGTGTCTTGGGGGCACCGAATATGTGCTTATGAAGATGTGCCAACAGTGCCGTTAAGGACATCTCTGCATTATATTATAATCCACTGTTTGAAGATCAGGAAATGAACACACTAATTGTGAGGCGCTGGAACCAAGCCGAGTTAGCTCAGGCTTTATTATGTATGGGAGGTTCTGTTTTTCTGTCGTTTGCTTACTTTTATACAAGCGAAACAAGGGTGATATTATTATTTAATTATATTGATTTGAGTCGCAGTTCTCTGTCTTCCTCAGCAGTTCTCTAGGCGTGATGTTGTTGCATCAGACAAACTGTTGGTGGAAATTTGCTATGTTTATATTTAGTTGACCGCTGATCGGTCAATTGAATTATTGTTAATAAGGACATATAAAAAATCATTGCTGCACCTTTTTGACTGTTACAGCTTCTAAGGACGACAGTATGATTCAACAGTCCTATTTTTTCCTGTCGCCATACTACTGTGAATCGATGACAAAACAAGTCCTGATGAAGCCCATAAATATCAGAAATATTTGCCCTGTTAAGCCCTTAGAGACTGTAATGGTGATTGAGGGCTATACAAATAAAATTGAATTGAATATTGAATTGAACTGTCCCTTCTGTCCCTCTGCTCTCCGTCCCCGGCAGGACATCCTGTCGTACCAGCGGCGCAGCGCCCACCGGCTCTCCCCGGGCCTATACCTGGGCTACCTGAAGCTCAGCAGCTCCGTGGACCAGATCAAGGTGCTGGTGTCCCAGCGTTCGCCCAACATGCTCTGTCACGTGCGCGTCCGGGAGAACGCCAACGTCTCCAGGTGCGGCGGGCGAGGCTAAAGCGGGTCTCATGATTCTGATATTGGATTAATATTCGAAAGTCTGGGGACTTTTTTTTATCATTTTATTTCGGCTTCGTGTTTGTTTGAGCCAACATGCTGCCGGAGGCGGAGATGGTAACCACGTATTTACACAAAGTTGGCCTTCTGTCTTTACTTGGCCCGGACAGACGTTTCAAGAATTTCAAATCAAATCAAATGAACACCGTGTGGACAGGCTGCTCGAGAAACACGCTAATTATAATCCCCTTATGACCTCCGTCCAACCTTAATTTCTTTTTTGTGATCAACATTTTTATTGTTTTTCAAATGGAGGGGGGGGGGGGGGGGTTACAGACATATCAAAAGTCATATGTTAAATTGAGGAGAGTAAAAAAGAAAAAGATAGAAGAAAAATATCAGGTTGGTAAGACAATACATAAAGCAACAAAAACATGTTCAGCAGGTAACACATCACATCAGAGATTGCCTAGTTGCTGTTGTCCCTAGCCCAAGAGATTATTTTGGATGAGAAAGATTTCCAAGCTTGAACAGTCACTGGTCGTGCCTTGTTAAGTCGGGCAGTTGTATGTTCAAGATTGACAATGTTGACCAGGCTATGGATCCAGAACGCTTTCATACACATATCTGGAGAAAACCAGTTTTTCTAAATTGTTTCGTCCAACCTTAATTTCTAACGTACAAGTGTTTTTGCGGGTTGCAATGATCCAATTCCCCTCACTGATCATGGCAAAATGAACAGATTCCATTTTCAATTTCAAGTGTCAATGTCGACATATAAAACACATATTGAGGTCCCCAACTAGATCCCTTTTAACATCCTCAATTGAACACCCCACAGGGTGTGTTTGGACTCTCAGCTGAAAGGTCCATAATGCCTGCTTATAGGAATCCTTGGACCAAGACTCTTGACCTATTCCGGCCCTGTGATGAAATGCATAAGTACACCGTGTGTCACTTTGGCTTTGGCTGGAGGACTGGATAATTAAACAGTGCAATGAAACCATGATGTCGTTCCAGATGAACTATCATTCCCCCACACTACTGCTCTAGTCCTGGTGGCAGGGACCTGGGTGTGTTCTAGACCAATAAGCTTTGACCGCAGGCAAATTCATTGAGTTTGCCGCGTAAGTAGCGCTTTGAGCGTAGCTCTCTTCGACAGTGAGATTGTTACACGCAGATATCTCACCTGGTTGCTAGGTAACCAACGATAAGTGTGTGCGGTGTGGTATGTGTGTGTGTGTGTGGTGGGGGGATTACTAGTACGGTAACAAGTAAGGTTTTCACATCTCCATATCTTATCTTCAGCCCAAGAGTATCCTATAAGATAAGGACAGAGGGAAGGCAATATTAGATTTGGGCGATGCAACGCCCAAGGCACTGGGTCGTAAATCGTGAATGGTCCGGTGCCCGGGGGCCTCTTGAGCAAAGCAGCGTGTGCGTAGCACTGAGCACCGCAGCCAATAGACGGTGCCTTCTGGCTGCTTTAGCGTATTTATCCTAGGAAGTGCCACGTCCCTCCCTCTCCCCTATTCAAGCACTATTCAGAGATCCTGTTTCACTTTAATATCATGTGATGGATGAGGACGTTATCTCGGGAGTCTCAGATAGTGCGGTGGCACAGGGTGTGTTACTCCCAGCTGCAAAGGTTCTGGGTTCGATCCCCCCCTGTCCGCAGCCTACCTGTAGGCATTCTTGAGATGCCTAGCTCCTAACTGCTCCTAAACACGGGTATTAATTCAATCCGGCATCGCTTTGGATAAGTGTCTCCTTAATGGCTCAATTGTCAAACAGAAGAACAATGCTTTCCCCTTTGATTCCTTATTTTTCCACAGAACGGGGTTCTTAGTATTGACTGTCAGTTCTTGAGACCCATAAGGATTTTGTCTCAACCGTTTAAGGGAGAAGCTTTGTCAGAAATCTCTGACCACCACCTCTTGTCTCTGAACAAAAGGTTCAGGTTCTCAAATGAAAAAAGGGAATAAAGAACCAAACAACAGTCACTGCTGTAGGCGTCGATAATAGTGTTATTTATTCCCTGTGGATGGCATTTGAAGTGGGTTTCAGAGGAGAGCGAAGGCTGTGTGTTTGGTTGTGTGTGTGTCAGTGTGCGAATGTGCCTGTGTGTGTGTGTGTGTGTGTGTGTGTGTGTGTGTGTGTGTGTGTGTGTGTGTGTGTGTGTGTGTGTGTGTGTGTGTGTGTGTGTGTGTGTGTGTGTGTGTGTGTGTGTTTTGGTGCATACATGTATGTGCATGTGTGGCTGTACAAATCTCTATGTTGATGTGTGTGATCTTTGTGTATGTGTGTATGTATGTAACAGGAGCTGTGAGAGCAGTCAGATGGCATTCACCACATTACACACATTCTCCACTCTCTCTCCACCACAGGAACACTCCACCACACACACAATCTGCCCTGGCTGGTGTTGCATTACAACGGCAACCAGGAGTGTGTGGTGTGTGTGTGTGTGTGTGTGTGTGTGTGTGTGTGTGTGTGTGTGTGTGTGTGTGTGTGTGTGTGTGTGTGTGTGTGTGTGTGTGTGTATATATATATATATATATATATATATATATATATATATATGTGTGCCCACACCACGCTCTTGAGGGCTGCCCCATCTGATCTGAGGGCGTGCCCCCGGCCATAGGCCAGGCAGGTAGCTGTATTGGCACGATGTCTCTTCCTCCGCCTCCTCCTCCCCTCCAAATTCTTATCCTCCTATTCTGCCTCCTCCCTCTCCTCCTCTTCCTCGGTCCCCCCCCCCCCTGCACCTCCACCTTGTTATCCTCCTCTTCTGCCTACACCTTCTCATCCTCCTCCTCCTCTACCACCTTGTTATCCTCCTTATCTGCCTCCTCCCTTCTCCTCCTCCTCCTCCTCCCCCTCCACCTTGTTATCCTCCTCCCTCTCCTCCTCATACTCCTCCTACTCCTCCTTCTCCACCGTGTTATCCTCCTCCCTCTCCCCCTCCTCCTCCTCCTCTTCCTCCTCCTCCCCTCCATCTTGTTATCCTCCTCTTCCTCCTCCTCCTCAGAGAGTGAGAGAGATTGAAAAGTGTGAAGTGAGAGACAAAAAGAAAGGGGAGAACAAAATGAGCTGCTGTTCTGTCCTCCACTGTTAATCTCACCCCCGCACGCCTTGCAAGAACGCTGGCCGCTGTGTTTGTGTGTGTGTGTGTGTGTGTGTGTGTGTGTGTGTGTGTTCTGAACACTCCCCCCTCCCCAATGCATGTTTCATGCTCAGATTATTCTGAAAATATTTGGGAGCTTTGGTTGTTGAGAGACGGGGCGGGACAGGAGAATGCTGTGTCTATTCAGGGAGCAATGAGGCCGCAGAGAGACCTGCAGGGACAGATGGAGAGGGGGAGAGAGAGAGAGAGAGAGAGAGAGAGAGAGAGAGAGAGAGAGAGAGAGAGAGAGAGAGAGAGAGAGAGAGAGAGAGAGAGAGAGAGAGAGAGAGAGAGAGAGAGAGAGAGAGAGAGAGAGAGATGTTGGAAGGGAGAGAGTGGTGAAGAAAGAGATAGAGAGAGAGAGAGACCTATGGAGTAAGAGATGGGGAGAGAAAGATGGAGGGAGAGAGAGTGAGATACAGAGAGCGATGGAGGGAGTGAGAGAGAGATGGAGGGAGAAGGAGATCCAGAGAGTCATTAATGGCTCATTTCCACTGGCGGGTACATTTTGGACCCAGCACGCCTCAGCCCAGTAGTGAGGGTGCGGTATAGCCCAGCTCAGTTACGGCCCGCATTTCCAACGCTGTACCCTTATGGTAGGGCGGGGTTTAAGCTGGACGGAGATAGCCACGGCAGCTACATAAGCATTGTGATCTCATATTTGCCCGTCACAGTGTAGCTGTGTAGCACGATGCAGGGAACTGGAAGGGAGGGGTTCAAAGCCACAGTTAGAAGACAAAACACTGCAATGACCTGAGTAGGAGGAGGCACACCCTGAAGGAAGACGAAGATGATGAAGCATCTTTGTCGAGGGAGGCTTGAGTAAGATGGATCCTCAAGGCCAAGTGTTCTCCATTTGGGATCACTGTTATTCAACACTACGATCGAGTGTTAGCCAGGGACAAGGGAGAACACTTGGCTTTCTACTCACTACTTCTCAGCTATCTGCTTGAACATAAATCTATTGATTTGACAGGAGACGTGTCGCGACACCTTGAGAGCTCTCCTGTCAGTCTGTTACTTGACTCCCTATCGCATTCCCTTCTGGAAACTTCTCAGCCCCCCCCCCCCCCCCATGCACCCCTTACTCATCCCCGTATCACCCCCCCACCCCCATGCAGGGAAGAATGGGATTGGCTCCAGAACCTGTCCGTCACAGAGGAGGCGGAGAAGGAGGAGAAGACGGAGGTGGAGGGCCAAGGGGCGGAGGCTGAGGACGAGGCGGTGGGGCCCAGGATAGATGGCCACACCCCTTTGCTGTACTATGAACTGCAGACGGCCCTGAAGTCCCTGCTGAAGGTGATCAACCTACCTCTGCTCCAGGTAAACAGACGCACGCACACACGCACACACGCATGCACACACGCACGCGAGCAAACAGGTAAACTACAGCTCAAGAAGACTTTTGTTGAGGTGAAAGCAACACCATCACCTGGACAAAAATATAAATGCACACAATAGACTCAAGCACATAAGAGCACCCACACACACACATATATATATATATATATATATATTTCACTCACAGCTAATCTAATTACCACGTCACTCTCATCCTTGGCGAGGCGAACGTAATCTCTTTTATAAATTGATCGTTAGTATTTTGTGCCATCGCTGCTGAAACGCCAAAGCAAAGCTGTTTGCACAAACACACTCTCAAGCTCTCTCTCTCTCTCTCATATATATCTACCCGCTCCCTTGTTACTTGCTGGATCTCAGCGCTAGAGCCCATGAATAATGGAGATAGACGTTTTTTTTAATTCCCCCTCCTTCGCCTACGCTTATCTCCAGCTCTCCACCCTCTTGGTCTTTCTGTCTCTCCTTAGCTCTGTATCTCACTGTCTCTCACTTTCACTCTCTCTTACTCTCTTGCTGGCTCGAGATAAGCAGAGATTACTATCGATGCTGCAGAAGTACCACTTGTTCCATCTGGTGAATCCAAGCGCCTTCAATTGACTCGGCCATTAGGTTGTTGTCATCTAATCTCTCTCATTCTAACACTTTCGTCAAAAGCCATGTTACTAAGAGAGTTAAAAGTTAAAACATTTGGAAGAATTTGAAACTTTTAATGTAAAAATGGCATGAACATTATGCTGTTTATTTTACACCCTGTTCAGATGAACCGCTAAAAATAAAAATACATTACTTAACCATTAATTAGAATTAGTTAATGCAGCAATAAGCATTATTATATAGGGGCTAGGGTTAATCAGTTAGGGTTAATGGGTTAGGGTTCACCCCCTATTAAATAATGTCTAAGTCAATTCCCTAGTAAACATGGACACCATATGTAGACATGAACACCGTTTGTAAATGATGACTAGACAATTAGTTAATGGTATATTAACACAAATGCATTCTGTGTGTGTGTGTGTGTGTGCGTGTGCGTGTGTGTGTGCGTGTGTGTGTGTGTGTGTGTTGGTGGTGTGCATGTGTGCATCTGCGAGTTTGTGTGTGTGTGTGTGTTTGTGTTTTTCTGTGTGTGTGTGTGTGTGTGTGTGTGTGTGTGTGTGTTTTTCTGTGTGTTTTGTGTGTGTGTGTGTGTGTGTGTGTGTGCCCTCCCCCGGGCACCAGGCGAAGCAGTTCCGCGTGTACGGCCAGGAGGTGCTGGAGCTGGGCCACGGGGTCTCCTTCCTGCTGCTGCTGCCGTCGTCAGACGACGTGTGCACCGCGCCGGGCCAGGCCAACGCCTACACCCCCCACTCCGGCTTCCTCCACCTCCCGCTGCAGATGTTCGAACTGGGTACGGACACACACACACGGACACACACTGACACACTGACACACACACACACACACACTGGGTACGGACATACACATACACGTGGACACGGACACACTCACGCACACACACACACACACACACACACACACACACACACACACACACACACACACACACACACACACACACACACACACACACTGGGTACGGACACACACAGACAGACACATACACTGGGTACGGACACACACACACACGCGTGTCGGAGGCGTTCTGTATATGTGTATGTATATGTAAGTTGTTCTCCGGTGAACCCACGTTCCAAAAAGATTCGCAAATTTTTCACGAATGGATTGATATCCGCTTACCCACCGTCAACTAGCCACAGAGAAGAAGGCGTTTGTCTTTTTACCCGCCGGAGTGGAAAGAATACAGCAAAGTGTGTTATTTGTCACATGCATCACATGCACAGTGTAACACAGGGTCCTTCTATGTTACAATTCCTTGCGACGAGCACGTAGAAGGCTTCAGCAACGAGCACCCGGCAGCTGTCTAAATAAGTAAACCGAGGTTGTTTTATGTCCATTGTGGACCCTTTGACCGGAGCAATCGATGTCTGACCCCCCGTTCACCCTGAGAGCGGGACGGCGGCCGACCTGAAGGGACGTGGTGGTGTTTGGCCGAGCCGCGCTTGTTGCGCCGGACCTCTGGGCCAGGGGGCGGGTGGCTGGAACCCCCGCGGTGTGTGTGTGTGTGTGTGTGTGTGTGTGTGTGTGTGTGTGTGTGTGTGTGTGTGTGTGTGTGTGTGTGTGTGTGTGTGTGTGTGTGTGTGTGTGTGTGTGTGTGTGTGTGTGTGTGTGTGTTTGGTGTCAGGGAATTCGAGGTGTGAGGTCTTTTTCCTCTCGTCTCTCGCTGGAGGACTTGATTGGATCTGGGTTTCTCTTATCTGTTATCTTAGTGTCTCTGTCCCCGTCGTGCTCTCTCTCTCTCTCTCTCTCTCTCTCTCTCTGCACCCTGTCTCACTATTTGTCTGTTGCTGTTGTCTTTTTTCCCTTTTTCCTGCTGTCTGTCTGCCTTTTTTCCATCTCTTTCTCTGGCAAGGTTTTGGTATATATATCTCGCTCAATGTCTTGGGTTGTCCGCAAGTCTTCTTTCTTGCTGTACATCTTTCTGTATATCTGTCAAGGTGCTGTCTGCCTCTGTCTTGGCTCGCCATCCATCTCACTCCCTCTCCCAGAACTCCCCCCTCTCTCTCTGAGCAGCTCCTTAAACTGGGACTAGTTATATGGCACCACTTTAAACATCCAGACCGTGAGAGCAGATTAGTAATAGAAACCAACCCCTTCACTCGGGCTCCATTTGGACGCATTAAAGAAGAACTAATGTGTAGAAATGATATACAAATACACAAATTTAGGACTGGCACTTTTGTCTGCACGTATGTGTTTGTGTCTGCATGTGTGTTTGTGTGTTGTCATGCGCACATGTTCGTGTGTGTGTCCGCACGCGCTAGTGTGTGTGTGTGTGTGTGCCTGTGTGTGTGTGTGAGAGAGAGGTGGGGTGTGTGTCTGTGGGGGGGGGGGGGGGGGGGGGGGGGGGGGGGGGGGGGGGGGGGGAGTAGGTGTGCTCCTACAATGGTCGCCAGTGTAGGTGCACAGGCTGCACTGTGTTAGCTCAGTGACGGTAGCGGAGTGGAGAATCCACAGATTCCTATCTGTTCCCCCCGCAGTCTAGCGAGAGACACACTAAATCAGTCTGTAGTCTCCAGCGGGACGGACACACACACACACACACACACACACACACATATATACACGTACACATAGACATACACACGTGCACATACTCACTTTGCACACGTAAACAGTCGTGCACGCAAAAAAACACAAGCAGGCTTGCACGCAGTCACGCAAAGGCAAACACACACGCACACACACCGTCACAGTCGTAACACATACACAGGACGGCAAGCATACAGAGATGCGTACTTTTGCTTGACACACAACATGTGGGTGTATGTACACACACATACACACATTCACACACAGCACACAGCACATTAATGTCTCATTAACGTCCATGCTCACAATACTCCCCCTTTTGGACTTTACCGCATACGCCCCCCTCGCCGTACCCCCAGGGTCTTGCCCACCAGGCTGGTTGACCCTGCGGGTTTCCTGGGGATTCTGTGGGCGAATCAACAGCCTCGTCCATATCTCACCCTGCTTTACACAGCAGACAGACTGGAGACTGCTGCTGCTTCTCTCTGCTCACTACAACTTTCTCCTCATGTCTGATTGTGTTGTGTGGACAAAAAAGGAAAAGGAAAAAAGGGATTTAGATATCATGCAAAATAATATTCTTTAAAAGATAAAATACATATAAATATATATATATATATGATAGATGGGTATAATGATTAAAATAGTATTTTAAAACATGCCCACAATAATTCAAACAGAAATATCCAAACTGATGAATTGTTACTACTATACTATCCTTCTTCTGTGACTCATTAACAAACCTTGTCTTGTCTTGTATGCATGCAGTTTTTGTTGTGATTTGAATAGATGAATTTGTAAACTAAATGCAAAAAGTATTACCAGAGCTTCTCTATCCCGCTCTGCACACAAGGCCTCATGAACAACATGTGTTGCGGAGGCAGAAGAGATGCTCCTACCTGGGATGTGACCTGCTCTAAACACAAACACAACACAACTCCTCTCTCCGAGACAGAGAGAGGGAGACTTTACAAAAAGGCACATAAAGTAAACAGTCATTAGTTAATATGGCAGGAATAAGCGTTAAAGTTGCAAGGTATATCGTTTCAACCAGCTCAAAGCTTAAAATAACCTGGACATATCTTTAGTCAATGCTGACTAAAGATATGTCGGCATTTCGATAATCATAAATTCACATCCTATAACTGATATATTATGCAAAAAACAAATGCTGGCCAGCCCGTATCGCTCTCTTTTTTAACAACAATCTCACTATTGACACTCCCAATGCCACTCCGACTCAAGCCACCCAACCAGACAAGCCAGCGTAGTTCGCAGTTCACAGCCGGTCAGAGCGGACGGAGCACTGTTATTGAGTTTTTGGAATTCTAAAAGTCCCGCCTATTAAGTGGGAGGAGCTAAATTGTACACAATGCAACTCTAACCAACAGTTAAATAACCGTTAACTATTGGTCTAGTATAATTTACTAATGTTGTTTATGTTTACAAATAGAGTTCAAGTTAACTAAGGTATTGATGTTCATGTTAGCCTAGGTATTCATTGGTACATTATTGAGTGTTGGGGTCAACCCTAACCCATTATCCCTAACCCTAACCCCAGCCCCAACCTTAACCCAAACCCTAACTCCACATACAAACCCCAACCGTTACCCTATTTCTTAGGCTAACACTATATTTGAATCTGCTTGTTACTGCATTAGTAACTTAATAGTCAGGGTTAGAATAACCCTATACTATAGAATAACACTTTACAATAAGGTACCCTTATTGTAAAGTGTTGCCAGACTTTAGAGTAGCAGAGGGCTTTATCTTTTCAGAGAAGTTGAAGATCAACTGTGCCCACACTAGAGCCTAGCGACCTGGGGGGGGGGGGGGGGGGGGGAATGATTGACACAAATGCTGAATCCAAAACTATTCTCACAACGTGAGACCCCGCTGGCTCTCCACTCCACACGATGCGCTGAGCCGTTTGAACAGGCAAATAGTTTCCCCATCGTCTACTTTTTTTGTTACTCTTTGTGTCTGACTTTCTCACAACATTACGTCTTTGGATGATGTGATGAAGATTAATTAGTATTTTGACAGCCAAATCATCGGTGGTTGGTTATTGATAGCCATGTACGTTTCCAACTCCCTACCCTCTCTGTGCTGGCTGTGATCACTCATTAACCACAGGTCTGGTCTGCTGCGTGGATGGAACAGCATGGACATGGATCACTCTATTAATAACTACATACTAAAATTACATACCTACATGTGTCAGTGAGTGAATAATCCAATGTGGTGGATTGTGGTTTCTTGTTGAATGCAATACTTGTTGTTGTTGTTGTTGTTGTTAACCAATAAAATTCATTCTCTCTCATTCTCTCTCTCTCCCTCTCTCTCGCCCCCTAGTCCACTTCTGGGCCTACAAGGAGAAATTCATCAGCCTGTACTGTCGCCTGTCCTCCGTGCTGGACCTGGATGCCCTCATTACCCAGCAGGCATTGCGGGAGGCCATTACCGACGTGGAGGTGTCCGGAGCCAAACAGAGGCACCAGCTCATCCTGGACTACATACAGGTGGGTTCTGGGTGGCGCCGTGTGCCCAAACCTCTGAGTCGGCCCCCAGCAAGGGGTCGCCTGACATGAAGATGGGGTGGCAGTAGAGACATAAGGCCACACCCCTCCTCAGGGACCGTACCGCCCCTTTTGCCAGTCGATGATCTACGTGTACGCAAAGACGCGCAGCCCTCCGGCAGCTGAGCAACACAGAGGAAAGCATCAAAGTATCGCTGATGGTCTAGCAGGGAATGGGCGTCATGTTTTGCATGGTTTTCAACAGCAAGACACGAGAATAAAATGAATGCCCCCAGAGAATACGCGTTAGTTTTTATTTGGTTGAGATAAACAAAT
>NC_140291.1:4879898-4894898 GCF_964030765.1 Micromesistius poutassou | reverse complement strand
AGCCATTTTTTTTATATGTAACCTTTTCTCATTGAACGTTGATTTATGTGATACGCACTCTTGGGGGATGAGCTGCAGTAGCATGGTATTAGTTAAACAAGACTAGAATAAATCAGGCTTGAAGTATGAATTCATAAATTGTGAGGAGAAGAAATGATCTCTTTTGGCCAAAAAGGAGATTGGTTGGATTTCATTTTAGGGGAACCATTTGAGTTATTCCCTCTGCCGGAAACTCACTTTCTTTCTCTCCCTGTGGGACTCTCTCTTTTTCCCTCCTCGTCTTCTTTCTCTCTCTGTCCCCCTCTCTCACTCTCCCTCTCTCTCCCTATCCCTCTCTCCCTGTCTCTGTCTTTCTCTCTGTCCGTGTCTCTCTATCCCCCCTACGCCCCTCTCTCTCTGTCTCTATCTCTGTCCCTCTATCTCTCCCCGCCCTCTCTCTCTCTTGCTTTCTCTTCTCCCTCTCTCCCTCCCCCTCTCTCTCTCTCTCTCTCTCTCTCTCTCTCTCTCTCTCTCTCTCTCTCTCTCTCTGTCTGCCATCAGAGCCCCGGCATTCCTTCCAGCCAAGTCATCTCCCTGCTTTAGCGTGCATGTGTGTATATGTGTGTGTGTGTGTGTGTGTGTGTGTGTGTGCCTGTGTGTGTGTGTGTCTGGCAGTAAGCTTTCTCTCTCTTTCTCTTGGCTCCTCCAGACAGAGATCTAATAGCTCCTTAACATTTTGTCATGCTTCATTCTCTTCAAAGACATGCACTCACTTGATACACACACACACACACACACACACACACACACACACATATGCCAGGCAGAGAGTAAGTGAAGAATTGACAAAGTGAAGAATCCTCTCCTTTTTTTGGATGAGCCTAGAGCCTACAGCCTAGCGATAGGCTGCAAAGTATTCATCTTACTTTGTAAAAAGGCGCAGTGAAAGCATGGATTTCAATGTTGCACATTAGCATAACTGGGTCTTTGTAAGTATATGTTACTTTTGGTGTATTCCATTTTCACAACACACTCTTGATTACACTACTTTTGCATCCATATTACTACATAATACCTTGCAATAATGTTGCTGTTACCCAAAGGGGTAATTTCTTCCTTTGTGGTTGCTTCTACTAATACACATTAATTGACTTACATACTCTCCCATCAAGACTATTATAATAGCCTCCCCCTCCCAGCTTCCCTCATTGAGGGTCACTATGGTGCAGAATAAAAACCTCCACTCATCCCCACACAGCCATCTCAAACGCCCGCTCTGTGACACCCCAACGAGGTTAAGGAAGGTGTGGTCAACGTCTGCGTGGCCCCATGTATTATTCATGCAAGCCTCTTTCAATCTCTCCCCTGGCGTGGGCCTCAGCCGAGTGCTCTCTGAACCGTGGAGGAAGGAGATGATTCAGATAATGACTTGATAGGGATTTTTATAAGAGTGCGTCAGGCGTTGGTCCGGGTTATACTGATCAATCCCCAGCCTTCTGTTAGTCCCCTGACATTTAGTTCTTTACTGAGCGGAGGTTCATTTCTCTGAAGGGTCTCTGGTGATGTATGCTCTTTAAATATAGTCTGCCTGGCCATCACACTTTGTTCCAATAGAAATGCCATTTGGTTGCCGCCGCCTTGGGGGGAATTCAGATGCATATATATTTATTAAGGATACATCCATTCATTATTTAGTCCATAATGGCATAGCTGTCAGGAAAAGGGCTTAAAAAGTCTGAAATGGCTTACTTTGCTTGACAAGCAGAAAGACCAGAAGTGATGTGGAACAGAGAAAGCCTTTGGAAACTCTAAAAAGCATATATATCTTTATTATAATAGTTAGGTGATTAACAAAATAAAAACCGATTTAGTAGTACCCTTTTTTTTCTGCAGAAACACAGGGAAGGAAAATAAGTTATGTTCTGCTCAAATGGTTTGTTTAAGTTTTAGAGTCATAACTGGGTGCAAGTTTTAATGAGTAAACATCGCACTAAACAGTGGACCGCTCCTGGAAGGACTCAAGTTAATGTCTTGTGGGGAGTGGTATAAAACACTTTAATAGTCCATGAGTTGACATATTGTTGCTGCTGAAGCTTTTCTCCAGGCCAGGATTTTCATACTAATAGATAACAATTTACTGAATCTGTATTGGAAACAGATACCTTCTGACAGTTCTCCGTCCAACTGGAAAAAGTCTTGTTTCTCATTTTGACAGAAATAGTTAAAGGTTTGTTGTTCATTATCGATTTAAAAAACAAAACAGTTATCGCTTATACGGAAATAATTGGTTGCATTTCACTATTTTGAATCGTTACTCAAAAATATTTTTCTTGGCTACTTTTCAGACAAAGCCATTTAGTTCCATTAGAATCCATTTTGTTTGTAATGAGCATTCCACCCTAAGATGCCTACAGGTACAGTACTGCAATTGGAAGTCAAACCCAGTGCCTTTTGGCTGATAGTCAAGTTGAACCCCCTAACCTTAGTACACTTTCCTACCATGCACAAGTCTTCACAGTGTTTACTTAACGTTACATTGCTGACTTTTTGTTAAAAAAAATTTTTTACGCTACATCCTTTACTTTACGTCGCATTGTTTTCCTTCTGCTACATTATTTACTTTCCTCTACATCGTTTACTTTATGCTACATTCTTTACTTTACATTGCATTATTTTACGATAAGTCACATGGTTGACCCTACATTACATCCTTCACTCTCCCCACATCGTTGATGTCGGCGTTATCTTGCTCATCCGTTGTCGTTTGCGGTAACCACAGCAACTGGACGAGATGTGGCGGGACCTGCGGTGGATCACGGACGCGCTGCAGTACGCCCGCTACAAGCACCCGTGCGGCGGCGTGCCCATCACGTGCCTGGTGAGCGCCGAGCGGACGGAGAGCGACCTTCAGGAGCCCAAGACGGACTCCACCTCCTCCACCATGGACTACCTGCCCACGCCGTCCCCGTCGCCCGAGCTCCGCCGGCGGACGGCCGCCAACGGTGGGTTTCACCCTCTCCGATATTTTTGTCCGATAAATTCTACAATATTTGAGAAATTCTTGCACCGACGTTTTCTCTCCTGTATTTGTTCGGGGTTAACGTTGACGACCATTCACAGGATGTTCGTAGAGAAAAATGTGTGCGCCGATTTCTTTTTCTTTTTTTGCAAGTCTTGTTGTAGTTGAAGGTTTACGTTTGTAGTCTGTTTTATGTTATTGATTGAAACAAGAGAGCAAAACCATTGCTATCTTCTGTGCTCAAGTAAAAAAGTAAGAGTAATATGAGCTCCAGCTACAAGCCACATCTAGTATTAAAATATGCGCATTACGATACAACGAAAGGGAGGAATGACGAGCAAACAGCAGTATGAATATTTTTTTCTGGTGCTTTTTATTTATAGAGCAGTAGTGGCAGTAAATAACTTGGTAAAAAAGTAAATAACTTGAAGTAGCTTTTCAGAAAAATACTGTGCTGGCAGTAATTTCATTACCTTTATTGACATTAATGTGCACATATGTGTACTTATACAGACCCAGACTATTAGATTCCTTAAGCACCTTGAGCCAAATATGTGGGTTTTTGATAGCATCTTTCCATTTTAAATCTTTCCACTGTGTGTGTGCTTGTACATGTGTATGTGTGCATCTGTGCGTGTGTGTGTGTGTGTGTGTGTGTGTGTGTGTTATTTGTGTGTGTATATGTGTCTCTTTGCCTGTGTGTATGTATGTGTGTCTGTGTCTCTGTGCCTGTGCATGTGTGTGTGTGTGTGTGTCCGTCCCGCCCCAGACACGGCGCTGGGCTCGGACGAGGACGGCTCCTCGGAGGTGTTCCTGCCCACCGACAGCGACTACGACTCCAGCGACGCCCTGAGCCCCCGGGACATGGACCTGCTGTACTCCTCGGCCCAGGACCTGTCCACCCAGGCCCTGCACTCACTGGGGGGCAGCGCCCCCGACGTGCTCCAGATCCACGAGATCAGGTAGACTGGATGAGGGGAGGGAGGGAATCAGAGAGGGGGGAGGGGAGGGATGAGAGAGAGGGGAGGGAGAGGATAGTGAGGGAGAGGACAAGAGGGGGGAGGGAGGGAGAGGATGGGGGGAGGGAGGGAGAGGATGGGGAGGGGAGGGATGAGCGAGAGGGGAGGGAGAGGATAGTGAGGGAGAGGACAAGAGGGGGGAGGGAGGGAGAGGATGGGGGGAGGGAGGGAATCAGAGAGGGGAGGGAGAGGATAGTGAGGGAGGGGACGAGAGGGGGGAGGGAGGGAGAGAGAGGATGGGGGAGGGAGGGAATCAGAGAGGGGAGGGAGAGGACAGTGAGGGAGAGAACAAGAGGGGGGAGGGAGGGAGAGGATGGGGGAGGGAGGGAATCAGAGGGGAGGGAGAGGACAGTAAGGGAGAGAACAAGAGGGGGGAGGGAGGGAGAGAATGAGGGGAGGGAGGGAATCAGAGAGGGGGGAGGGAGAGGATGGTGAGGGAGAGGACGAGAGGGGGGAGGGAGGGAATCAGAGACGGGAGGGAGAGGACAGTAAGGGAGAGAACAAGAGGGGGGAGGGAGGGAGAGAATGAGGGGAGGGAGGGAATCAGAGAGGGGGGAGGGAGAGGATGGTGAGGGAGAGGACGAGAGGGGGGAGGGAGGGAGAGGAGAGGGAGGGAGGGAGAGGGAGAGAGTGTGAAGGGGGGATGGTGGGAGGGATTGAGAGGGGGTGTTGGAGAGAGGAAGAGAGTGAGTTGAGTGGGGGGGGAAACAGAGAAGAGTGTAGAAGGGAGAGAGTGAGGAGGGACGGATGGAGAGTTGGTGGAGGGAGAGATTGAGGGAAAGGAGGGGTGAGTAGGGGGAGGGAGGGAGGGAGGGAGTGGGCAGGGAGGGAGGAAGAGGTAGTTACAGTATGTATTGTTCATGAGTGGGCAAGACGTACAATAACGTTTTTTCGGCCAATTAACCAAACCAAATAGATAGTATTTGGTTCCATTTAAGGATTAAAAATCAAAGCAAAAGAGTTTTATCATCAAGTGTGCAGTATATCATGGAATGCAGTATATGATAGTTGTTTTGCACAGTGTAAGTCTTACAACAAGGAAAGGGTCAGCATGAGAATAGGAAGAACTTTGACTGGAATTCATGAATACCCCGAGATACAAAGATAAAGAGATACTTTGGTTGAATTGACCCAATGCGACCGAATGGACCCGCAGTAAACTGTGCGCTTGATTGACTTCCAAAATGGCTTCTTCTTGTTTACCTTTTCGAAGTCTTCCTTAAATGATGTGTTCTAATGAAACTAATGAAATAGTGTCTGTCTCCTTGTAGGTACAGTGTTTGCTCCCCAAAAGACTTTCCTTTCCCCCCTCTGCCCGGCAGTGTGGGCCCCCTCTCTCCGTTTTTCGGCGCTCCTCTCTCCCCCTGTCTCCTCCCCCACTCGTCCTCCCTGTCCAAGGACCTCGCCCTCTCTCCCTGCGCCCGGTGCCGCTCGCCCTCGCTCTCCAAAACCTGCCCTATCTCACCCTCCTTCCCCCTCTCCCCCAGATTCTCCAAAGACATGCCCCTCTCTCTCCCCCTCACCCCCTCCCCGGTGGACGCCACGGCAAAGACCCTGGAGACCCTCTCCCTGTCCCCCGGCGACCCGGACCCCCGGGCCCCCGCCACGCCCCTCCGCGCCCTGGCCAACCCCCCAAGCAAGCGCAAGCTGCTCTCCCGGAGCCACAGGGGCCAATACTTCAGCGGGCCCCAGCGCTGGCTCAGGGGCCACGGCAGCGGTGAGGGCCACACGGGCTCCCTGTCGGAGGGCGTGTACACCAGGCAGAGGAACCCGGACCTCCCCGGCCCGGGGGAGCTGCCGTCCCCTCAGGCGCCCACCTTCGTCAGCCAGTCGTCCTGCCTGCTGCTGGAGAGCCGGCGGGGCCGCCACAGGGACCCGCGGCCCCACGTGCGCCGCATCTTCGTGGAGCCCTGCAAGGAGGCGTCCCCCGGGCACGAGAGCCAGCAGTGGAGGGAGGAGAGGGACGGAGATGAGGAGGAGGAGGAGGAGGAGGAGCAGGGAGAGGAGGAGCAGGGGAGGATGGAGGTAATGGTGCGGGGCGCGGGCGTGTCGGTGGTGGTGGTGGAGGAGTCGGAGTCTGGAGGGGAAGGGGAGGGGCCGGACTTGGCAGAGGCAGGAGGCAACGCCGGCGGCGGCGACCAGGACTCAGACGACCAGAGCAATGAGCAGGTTTCAGAGATTCTGAGCAGCACGCTATGAGGCCAAAGGTCGGACGGTTGCGCACCACCATTAGACTCATCCCAACATCCACCTTTGCAATGTGTCTGCCCTGCATCAAACCCCCAGCATGAGCTCCAGGTGGGACCACTACAGACCACCTCTCGCAGAAGGGGTGCTCACACTCTCAACAAAGATACAAACTGAAGTTGCAGGTTCAACTCCCTGTCCGTCTCAAGATTCCCATGGCACGACTGTTAACGTTGATAATAATAACTATTCTTCAATGCAATGATGAAGGAACAAACAAGCACTGCTTCTCCAACCAAGACTCTGTACATCCACCAAAAAAAGATTAACTACAAATAATAGGTGTGTATATATATATATATATATATATATATATACGTATAAGGAGTTGAAGGAGATTAAGATTTTTCATGGCATTTTACATTTTGTTTCGTTTTGTTTTTACTCGGTTGTAAAGTATTCTGTAAACACGTTTTTCTACAGAGGAATCCCCCATCACCCCATCACTAAGATCAGAGCATGCATTCTGATCCCCACGCTCGCTCCAGTGACGTGAATGTATTTCTTACATTTAATTTTGTCGTTCTCTGTGGATATTGCCGCATCGGATCCTGGTCTCTCTCTCTCAGTTTCTCTCTCTCTCCATCTCTCAGCCTCTCTCTCTCTCTCTCTCTCTCCATCTCTCAGCCTCTCTCTCTCTCTGTATTTCTCTCTGTCTCTCTCTTGGTCTCTCTCTCTCTCTCGCTCTCTCTCTCTCCCTCTCTGCTTGGACGTGTTATGATATATTTTCTGCTGCTGCTCTGATCCACTTGTATTTTTTACCGATGTCCGACACTATATTTTATGGCACAATTGTATAAAAATAAATATCCAGTATATTCCTCACTCCCTAGCCCCTCTTCCAGAAGAGAGGAGCCAGCAGAGTCACCTCTAAAGGATATGAATATAGCACTATTACACTAAAAAACATATATATAATCCCCCAACCCCATAAAGATTTGCATTTATTAAAGATGACTCCTCCCCGTGCCGTCCGCCATGTTTATATTGAAGTATTTTTTTATCCCGTTTGACCAGATGTCGCTATTTTTCATGGTCCCGTCAGCATCCTGAGGTGGAGGTCGTGTTGCGTGTTCAGTAGGCATGATGTTCACTGGGTTTGTGGATTACCTGTGTTACCCGTGTGTGTCTTGGGACTTAAAAGCTTAGTGTCCGCTTGTGCCTCTTCCTCGTGCCGCATGACGACATCAAGGAGATGCTCGGAGTTCTTATCCGTGGTTATCGTTTCACAAAAAGAAAAAGAGAGAAAAAAAAACTGTCTGCACTTTGCCTTATGGACTTGTGTGGACAAATTTGTTTCTGTTGTTTGCGCGTGTGAGTGTGTGTGTGTGTCTGTGCGTGTGCGTTCCGGGTTTAATTATGTTTGACCGTTTGATTCATTGGGTTTTTTCTTGTTTATTTTGTACAGTTGTATCAAAGGGGCTTTGATTCAACCTGGCTGTGTTCGCATGGCAAACTGCACCACAAACAACCACCGTGACCTTTTCATTTTGGGGGGTATTTAGAAAAAAAAACAGCAAGAGAAACACCCACCCCAGCACCCAATACTCCGTAACGGTTTGAGAGCTATTTGAACATGCACAATTGAATTGTGTTTTTAATGTTACTGTCTTAAATATTTGCACATAGTTAGCCAATATGGAATGAAAGCTAACTTGCATTGTGTTGTTGTTGTGGATGCAATGGGGCATTACTTGGCAGCTTACATTATTCATGTCTGACCAAACATGTTTTGGGCTCCTGCTCATATGGGGCTCCTATCAGGTTAAGCTGTTTCATTAGTAAAAAGATAATAGCGATCACATTTTTAAATGGCATTCAGGAAAATTCAATTTATTTAATTCTATATTTGATATTAAATGTTGGACTTCAGTGTCCTGCATCATTCAGGTGATCAAAATGATAAGTAGCCCTAATCTCCTCATGTCTGGAATAGGATACAATAAACATTATCATTCCAAGACACATTACATCCAATTTAGAAAAAATAAACCACTTTATTTAACTAATATGAATTATCTTAAAATGTCTTAACAAACTTGGATCTTAAGTCAACCTTAAGTATGTTGCGCCTTTATGCAACACAATGCTTAGGTATGGTAGTCATTTTAAGCAACCGGTCATGTTGTTCATATCCCGTTGCCTGCATTGTTTCTGTAGTGAGCCGATTCGCTCCAGCTATACAATACTATCCTTATTTTTACATTATCACCCTTTGCACATACAAACAGCCAAAAACTGAGAAGAACCTCATATCCTCTATCTCTCCACCACAATCACATATCTATCCTCAGTGCCGTTGTACCCTAAAATATTTGCTTCAAGTTGTGCTTTTAACTTATTTGCTGTAAAGAAAATATTTTTTTCGCGGTTTTGATTTTGGATGAAGTGCGTATGTGGTTTTCCTGTGTTTTATTTTTTATAGTCTCGGTCTCACATGAATGGATTTATTTCACAAATGGAAATAAATGTTGCCCCATGTGGAAGATGTACACAAATATCTTTGTTCCATGTGTGTTTCTTGCAGAGAGAATCTGGAAAGTTGTGAGGTGTATTTTTCCTGTTAAGTGCTACTCAAGGTTCTCTCAAAATAGCACTTGAAGTTAGCATGGTTGTTACAAAGCAATTTTTTAATTACATGTTAAGGCTGGATTGATTAAAGGGGCAGTGTGTAGAATTCAGTAGCATCTAGTGGAAAGCACTTGTCAAAAATGACTACAACATTCATATTCACAGTGTTTAATCCCATGAAAATAACAATTGTTGTGGTTTTGTTAGCTAAGAAAGAGCCCCTTCTATCTCCGCAGGGAATGTGTCCTTTTCCATGGAGCCCGCCATTTTGTACTGCCATGTTTCTACAGTAGCCTAGAACAGACAGAACTGCTCTGTTTAACATATCTTAGCACAACTGTTTTACTTGTATGCTATCGGCTATAGTTTTACAGACATAACTATACATGCCATTTATAAATCTATCAAGGATCGTCATCACTTGACACTTTGCTACTCGATTCTGTCGTAGACAATTGGTGATTTGTAATTATATCCTTTTGGAAGTACATACTGGTACTTTACAGGCCAGTATAGGTGACTGTAGCTGCCCTATCATAGTTGGAAAGGGAGGGGCAACATCAGCCCTAGATGACATTAATCTACCCAACTCCCCTTTAAGATAATTAGAAAGCATTAGTGAAGACTTTTGTGGGCACTAGGCTTTACAATGCATTATAAATCACATGCATCCATACCAGTCAAGCAGTACCAAATTATGAGTAGTAACAACTAGTAAGGCATAGATAGTCCTCACTTTAGATGAGCTCACACAAAATACTTCTACTTCTAACTACCTGAACTAATAATGATTTGCAGGATTATTAAGTGTTTACAAAGCATTATTAACACATTGTAAATAATGATCTTATGAACTATTATCTCTTTATATTATTGATAATGAATAACAGATTATGAATTGCTTTCTCATGGTATGAATGTTGGAACAATGCTTTATAAGTGATGAATTCACTATTAACTACGTCTTTATTAATGCTTCAAAGTTGCAATTATAAAGTGCACACCTACAAAATTATCTGAGCGCGAAAGTGACAAAGTGCTAAAGAATAAAACGTCCCCATCCAAGTCAATCATCCAAGAAATTTTTTAAAGTTTTAATCTAGTCCACTTTTGACAATTACTGTCGTTATGATAGCGATGTTAACTGTAGTTACAATTTAAGCCACTAGAGGCTGCTAATGGGAAAACTTACACAGTGCCGGTTTGCTTGATTTTTACTTAACAAAGATATAATGTGATGGTAATATAGTGTAACATTTTCTTAATCTTCTAATCTTTTAATTACCCCCCTCTAATCAGGTTTCGATCAGGGCTAGGTTATTCTTGGCTCCAGCAGTACTAGCACAACTTCTGGGAGAAGATGGAACAGAGCGGCCGGAAACCAAAAACTGAAAGGGGCGGAGTTACGCCTTGCATCTCCGCCCCTTGTGCAAGAGCCAGGGAGAGGAAGCAACAGACACTGCAGTTTGACGTTCATTTTCAAGTTTTGACTGTTAAATCCTGCCATTATTATGGTGATTAATAACAATTGGATGAACAATTTTAGATGAATCTCGCTTTTTGTTTCCATGGGCCATATAATGTAGTTTGTGCTAGCCTTGGAAAATTTAATAATTTTTTATAATAATAAATAATAATATGAATGTGGTTATAGTTAATATGATCATCATTATCATTATTCATGTTCAGGGCCTAGCAACTCTCCACTGAACTCTAATTCACTTTCTTTACTCCTTATTGCTACGACTGAACAACAGCATCATGATGAGCTACATCACAGGTCACCAGGCAGAATGATCCCTGCGGTGCGTATCCAATCATAACACCAAACACAGTGATCACTGATAATCCCTAATGGACCATTGTGTCTGTTGCGCCCAGAGAAAGTCTGACTTGATTCCCATGGGGTGCATTAGCATCCGCCTGTGAGGTATGGTCCAACTTGTTGCCATGGGAACACAACGGTGGTACCCTGGACCAGGGGATAAGGGATGGAAGGGGAGGAACTAAATTGTGTTTCAGGTACATTACTGTATAATGAGTATTATAAGGCAAGTATATATAGCTCCCTTCAGACACAAGTAGTGCTTGGCAAAGGAATAAATACCGCAACATTCAAAGGATAATCAAAATAAAGAAAATAGAAAGACAGGAAAAGAAACCAGGGAATGTCGCTGGTATGGGAAGCCAAATAGCGTTCACAGGTACCACTGGATTGTGGCATTTCCAATTGAATGAGTTAAATCCCAGAAGACATTAATTTCAGAGAGCTCCATTGTTGGGCTATTCAAGGACACTTTATAACACACAAGCCTGCAGAAGAATTTATTTATTTAATATAACCAATGGAAAACAGAATGTCAAATAGTTCCTTGGGGCACTCCCGCATGTCTTCTAAGGGTGGCGAGATTTATAAGGGATTTATTTAGGAGAGGACTTTGCTTGTTTCCGCTCCTAGGACATACGATTTGGAACTATCTGTGCTTTTCAAGGAAAGGTATCTCGTGCACGGCTAAATTGTGCACTGTTTGAATGTTGCTGTCGCAAGCCATTTTTGGACAGTGTTATCTCCTTCTTAGAATAACGAACATCGTAAACAATGTTCCTTTACCAGGAAGTGTCCTATACCAAAGGAGATAAGAAATGAAGCATTGAACCACCTTTCCTTAGCATTTAGCGAATTCAAACTGCTCCCATCATGGCTGCCACTCACATATTTCCGGGATATTTCACTCAGCGAAGAAGATTTGACAGAAGCCTATTCAACTGACTTGTCAGTGCAGCTGTAGCTTCCACCAAAGCAAACAAAACTGAGATCACAGTCCCCCATTTCAGACGGCAACAACACCAAAAACAGTCATAAAGATGAGTGGTTGTTTTTTTTACAGTTAGAGCTATAACCTTAATAAAAAACATAGTTAATAGTGAATTCATCATTTATAAAGCATTGTTCCGAAATAAATCCTCAGTAGAAAGCAATTCATAATCTGTTATAAATGAATAAGATAAAGAGATAATAGTTCATGAGATCATTTATAATTTGTAAGTTGATCATGGCTCTGCTCCCTGTCCCCCTCGTAAAGAGACAGGCCTGCACCCTCCAGGCCTTGGCTCGTCTCCTTCGGAACATCCATGGGCGCGCAGCACTCCTCTCCCCTCTGCTGGTACACATCCAACCGCACCAGCCACCCCTCACCGCCCCGGGCCCCACCCGGCAGCCGCTCAAGGTCGGTGGGCTTTCTCTCCAGGCTGGGGCCCCCCTAGGCAGCATCAGCAGTAGCAGCTAAGGTGGGGTGGATGTGTATGTGTGTGTGTGTGTGTGTGTGTGTGTGTGGGGGGGGGGGGGGGGGGGGGGGGGTCGCCGTCCGCCCGACCATGTGGGCGGGTGTCAAACCGACTGGAATCTCACACCGCCTGCTGGCGAGGGGTGGGGGTGGGGGTGTGGACGGTGGTCTTCGCCCTCTGGTGTACGCTCCCAGCATATTTGGTGTAGCGAGGCTTTCCAAGCCACAAGGGTGGCTGCCCATAGCTGCCCCCCCTACCCCAACCCCCCCACTCCACACACACACACACACACACACACACACACACACACACACACACACACACACACACCCTCCCTCCCTCCACACACGAAGGCTTTCTTGGCACAGAGGCCATCAGTGGGGTGTGCTGGGGAGGGGTGTAGGAGTGGGGGGGGGGTGTGGGCATGCCGCAGTATGAATGCAGAGGTTTTTGTTTTTTTTAATCAAGGAGAGACTCAGATCACCTTGCCTGTCTTACGCTCTCTCTCGCTCTCTCTCTCTGCTACTCTCTCTCTCCCTGCCTCTCTCAATCTCTCCCTGCCTCTCTCTCTCTCTCTCTCTCTCTCTCTCTCTCTCTCTCTCTCTCGCTCTCACTCTCTCTCTCCCCGTCTCTCTCACTGCCTCTTCTTGCCTCTCTCCCAGACTCCCTCCTATGCTGTCTCTCTTACCCATCTTTCTGTCCCCCTCTGTCCTCATCTCCTCCCCCTCCTCCCCTATAGTGTCTCTGGTGCTGCGTGGCAGTCTGTTTCTGACAGAACCCCTGCTGTTCCCCGGTTCCCACGCATCTGTTCTGAGTAGAGACTCCAACACACTGATATCCCCCTCTGGTCTGTTCTGTTCTGCCCACCTTATGTTGGACTCGGTCGTTTGTTTGGATTGTTTACCATGAAATCCCTGACTTTGCTCAGTCTCTCCCAAAGCTGTTTCTTCGCCGATTGGTTTGTGTGTGTGTGTGTGTGTGTGTGTGTGTGTGTGTATAATATAATTCTGTTGCACCCCTTACCTCGCAGTCATCATGGCTGTCGCGTCTGGCTCATTTTAGTAAATTATTCAGTTCTCTCACTCTGCAGACCTGATTCCTACATAATCCCACCCCCCTCTCTCTCTCTCTCTCTCTCTCTCTCTCTCGCAGTTTATATATAAATATATATACATAAGAAATAACTACTTTATAATGATTATAACAATATATATACATCTAATTTTTAAAGAAGGAAAAGGTGAGTACTGTAGTGTGTATGTTTTGTATCAGCTCCTTTTTTCTTAACCTGGCCTTGAGAATATATATATATATATATATATATATATTGCTAGCATGTTTGTATGGTGTGTGTGTGTGGGTCCTGGCTCAGGAGTACCTCCACAGGTAGGTCCCCGTTGCCAATGGCGTCGTAAAGAAACCCCCTGCTACCAATGGTCAAAGGGGACAGGGGAGCTGTCAGCCTGGAGCCTGAAGTACGGCGAATGGTTGGTGGGAGGGAGGAGGAGGGGGGGGAGGGCTGAGAAATGGGGAGCATGCTGCATCACAGGGAATCGGCCGCTTGTGTGCGTTAGTCGGAGAGAGTGGAAGAAAGAGTGGCAGACCTAGAGAATGAGAGACAGAGAGACGGAATGAGAGAGAGCGAGAGAGAGAGAGGGGGGGGGGGGCAAGAGCAATGGCAGAGACGGAGATCGAGGGGAAGAGAAGAGGTGAAGGAAGAGAGTGACTGACAGATAATGGGCAGAGAGAGTTCCACAGAGTGAAGACAGAGAGACGGGGAAAGAGAGTGACAGACAGAACGGGGCGAGAGCAAGAGAGAGCTTTCTTGAGAGCATGCCCTGTGTCGACAGTCTGACCTCTATTTGCCACCTTGAAGTCTTTTCCGCGCAAATGGAGCGCTCCAAATTACCCAGTTGTCTCCGTAGCATCAAAGACACCGGGCTGTCGAGGGAATTCAACTTAAAAACAAACAAATGACAGGGTCGTTTTCTTCATCTCACCGTGGACCAAAATAAAAAAAATGGACCCCTGTTAGTGGCCCCTCATCCTGGGAGGCCCCTAACTGATTTACAATGCAGATTAAACTATCCTTGTACGTGTACAATTGGACCACACATACACATACACACACACACACAGATCTAGGAATATGAGTCGCGGCTTCAAAAGCTGGAAAATACCAGTGATCTACTTTGCTCAGCCGTATCGCAATCGTGTTCTGGAAAATCAAAGGAAAATGTGATTCAAAACATGTGCATCCCTGTCTGTAGTGGAACAGGCTCACACACACACACACACACACACACACAAACAGAGAGCCAGTTGGAATCTGTGGAAAACAGTAATGGCCGTGTGCGTCTTTTGATGATAAGTGAACGTGATTGCGTGACATCACCATGACGTAATGTTTTAGAGCCTGAGAAAAGAAAAGGAAAACAACAACAACACATGGACTACGGAGCGTTATCGGAGCGGAGCGCGGTCGTACTCCCAGGTTAGTTTGGCCAGGAATGTGTTTGTTTGGATGGGGATGGTTGTAATAGACCACTGCTCCTTTCTTTCCCATGATGCACCACACATCGTGAAATTGACTTATTAGATGTTTGTGGAAATAGTTGCATTTAGGTATTGTATGGGGATGGTTAACCCAACATAGATTTAATTGGGCATTCAGTGAACATGGTCCACTTAATAGTTACGTTCAGGTATTGGATCAGAATTCATTTTAGTTTAGCCAAGCATCATAAAAGGTTTTCATACAATGACTATGGAATTCATTGATTGTGTGTTTGTTTCACTATACTGACTTGTTGCACTTAGGGGGCACATTCAACAGGCACACACACTCACACACACACACACACACACACACACACACAC
>NC_140291.1:4814936-4879698 GCF_964030765.1 Micromesistius poutassou | reverse complement strand
ACACATTTAGTTCAGCTGTCTAACTATTGATAGATAACAAATGTATACATAGCTTTTGGTCTACCACTCCATGCCAACAGTTGCAGTTATACTTTTCTTTAAGAGGTACTGGTTTGTGTGACAAATGATAATTTATGTCAAACTGGTATAAGCCTGTTTAGGCTCATGTAGTCTACAGCAGCATTCAGGTCTTGACGAGAGACGTCAAAGTGGCGAAGAAGGCGCGCGCCGTTGGTCGATGTTGGAGTCTGCTGCGGCGTTTCGTCACAACAAGCATAGTTTCCATGATGACTGGAGCCAACGACCGGGCCCAAGCACTCAGTCACTCCCAATTACCGTCCTCTTTTGATTCTGTCCACGTTCTCCAAGCGGGAGGCTTTAGTTGCTACCTTCGTCAGGAAACGGCCATGTTGAACGAGTGCTCAGCGAGCCCAGCAAGGGGGTGGGGGGAGGGGGGGGGGGGGGGGGGGAGGTGGGTCGAAGGGGACTTCGCTGCACCCGTTGGGTTGTGTGGTGGGGTGGGTATGGGGAGGGGTGGAGGGGCTATTTAGAGGTGTGTCCGCGCTTTCAACACCTCTTAAACGACACGCACGCTAAGCACGCTGACATGCGTAGAAAAACAACACGGTGCCCCGAGCCGGGCGGTTGCACAGCTAATTCAATTAATCTCCTTCACCTGCCCCCCTCCCCAAAAAATAACTACTTTAACAGTAAAATATACAGAGCATCGAATTAGTAAAAATGTCCAGAAACAAGCTTTCATCGAGCAGTTCCATGAAGCGAAGCAGTGTATGGTTTGGAGTCTGCTCGGTGTCTGGGGCCGGTGTGTGTGTGTGTGTGTGTGTGTGTGTGTGTGTGTGTGTGTGTGTGTGTGTGTGTGTGTGTGTGTGTGTGTGTGTGTGTGTGTGTGTGTGTGTGTGTGTGTGTGTGTGTGTGTGTGTGTGTTGAGAGTGTGTGCATGCATGCGTGTGTCACAGAAGGTACAGTCTAGTGGAATAGATGTTGGCCCAGCTGCTGAACTCGTACACTGGTTTTATTTTTAGTAGGAATTTGGTTTTGTGTAAATCGTATGAGCTACAGGGAGACACTTTACCTGGAGCACATACTGGAGGTGAACTGCAGGGCCTCATGCTGAATAAGGACCTATAGAGCCGTCTTATATATAATGTTCTTCGACTGGATTGTTACCTAAGTGAGTTTCCAACTGAAAAGACTGACGTCAATAAGCAAATTTCAGTTCAAATATCTACTTATCTATATGCCCCTAATGCTATTCGGTAAATCGTATACTGAATGTAGTTAAGAATGCAGCTTTTGTATGACATTTTAGGTCAAGTGTCTCACTGTTTACAAGTACAGTTCTTCAGTAGAAGTACTTTCCACTCAAATTATCAACATGAAACCATTCAGCCGATGCTCTGTCGACAAAAAAGGAGACACTGTTGTTGTAAACAGTTATTTTGGTCGCCGAGCTAGAAGTCTGACGATGTTCAAGAGAATAAGGTTAGTCACACACTGTCGTGTTGTGTCGTGCTGTGCTAGGTTTATAGCCCGCCAGTGAGACCAAATGTGTTTTAAATGTGTTCCACCATTAGAGTAATTGTTGACCTAACTGCCCCATCTTTAGAAAGTACACACACACACACACACACACACACAGTAGCATGCACTCATGCACGCAAGCACACAAGCAAGCAAGCATGCACCTCTATAGGCAAGCACGCAAACACACACCTATGAAATGGATTTTTTGACATATGTGTATATGTACAGTATGTTATATGCCAAATCTACACACACACACACACACACACATCCACACACTGAAACATGGTTCAACATAGAATTGATTGATTTATGAGGAAAACTGTCCAAGGGAGAGGGGACTGGTGAGATATAGCACGGACAAAGCAAAGATAACTACACACAAACATACTGCACAACCACACTCCTTTGGCAGATGTGTGTTGACTGTAATTTTTCAATAGATGGAATAGATATACAGTATACCATAGGGACTCATTTTCATATTAGTGTGTGTGTGTGTGTGTGTGTGCGTGTGTGTGTGTGTGTGTGTGTGTGTGTGTGTGTACGAGCGTGCATGGTGCGGGAGTGTGTGAATGTCTCCCTATATATCTGCAGAGTACACATGGGCCTATATATGAAACGTCAATGTCTGCCAGCATTTGCACAATGTCTTTGACTGCTGCCTGGCTCCTAATGGTCCACATTACTTGCATTATGCTGGCATGGATGTGAATATATTAGATATTAGAAACCCAGGAGGGGGCTCCACATCCTGGGGAGGTCAGCCGCTTCCCAGCGGGTCCGTCCTGGAAGTCCACGTCTCTGGGTGACCCTCATCCCTGCTCTCGGCTAACAGGATGATTACCCTCTGGGTTGGATGCATGGGAAAGCGTTCAGTTTGAGTGGAGTTGGCAACAGGAGGACTAAACCGTACCGGGGGAGGGGTTATGCTAAAGCGTGCATAGCATTTGTAGCCGTGTGCCTTTGCCAAAACTGCTGCATGCTGTGTGTTTATTATTCACGGTACATGGGTCAAGACGATTTTGAGCTGTACTTTGGTCTGATTTTGATGATTTCTGAAGTGGGTTGGAGACCAGTCAAATGAAGGTAGAATAATATTGTGTAGCATAGCGTTACGTAGCATAGTGTCACGTAGCATAGCAAAGCGTTGCGTAGAATACCAAAGGATCGTGTGGCAATGGCTCATCTAGCATAGCATCACATAGCATTGCTTTACATAGCCTAGTACCACATAACGCCAAACAGCATTGCATTTCATAGAACAATTAACAATTATTCACCAAAGGCGACGTGAATAATGGGGAATAGTGGGGACTATTCCCCACTATTCTCCTAATGGTGGGGACTATTCCCCACTATTCACGGAGCCTGAGGTGAATAATTGTTCTAGTATATACTACACGTGAACACTCAAAAATAAACAAGATAACACCTTTTGCCGGGATATATTTGTTTTTATTAGCAGTTTATTTGTTTTTATTAGCGTGACAAGACGACCATCTTGCGATGAAAACAACATCCCGAGTTTGAGAACTCAATCATTAGGAGGAGGTTAGGAGGTTCACGTGTAGCATATACTAACGTGGCTTAGAACCTCATAGTACATGCTGAGCATATACGCTGTGCTATCAGCACATATGTAAATATAACCACATTTAATCCGGTTTAGTCAACGTATTTAAACATGAAAAGCGAAGCAAGCTTTCAGGCTATATAGTAAAAGCGTATGCCGCATAGTTTGAATCTGCCAAAAAGGGATGGGTTGAGTTTTACAACCAGTTGCTCCGACCCAACCCTCACCCACAATGCAATTGCAGCAATTCCTCCTCTTAGTACTTTTGCATTTGTTGTGTCATGTCTCTGTCTTTCAGTCCTGCATTGACCAATCACCCCTAATTGTGGTTGTGTGTTGCGATCATGGCCCTGGAATGTGTGTGTGTGTGTGTGTGTGTGTGTGTGTGTGTGTGTGTGTGTGTGTGTGTGTGTCTGCGTGCATGCGCGCACATGCACGTGTATGTATGTGTGTGGGGAAGTATGAATCTCGAGGAACGATCTACTGGAATACTGTTTATATGGAGACACTGACTCAACCTTTCCATCAGTTCACACACACACACACACACACACACACACACACTCACAAACACGGGCACACGCCTGAACACACACACACACACACACACACATATGTACACGCCTGAACACACACACACACACACACACACACACACACACACACACACACACACAGCATGGCTCCAACCGTCTCCAACCAAAGACATTTGACAGGTCCTGGAATTGCAGGCGCTAGTCTGGACGGGTGGGAGTGACAGAGGTCTGGGGGTCTTGGGAGTCCGCTGGGGGGAAGTCACCCAGGCGTTCCAGCACTCTCACCTGGGTGTGAGGAGACAGTCTGCATCCCTACCTCCCACGGCCCTTGCCGTCCTGCCGCCAGATAGACACACACACACACATATACATGCACGCAGGCACGCACACACACACACACACACACACACACACACACACACACACACACACTTGTGTACATGCAAGTCAAACACTCTCTACACTCATATATTTACACCCACCACTGGTGCTTACCCAATACACACACTCACACTCCACACACGCAGTCACCGAACCCTACGCACTCTCACACTTCATATACACACACACATATACAGAAGGCAGTCAATCTTCCACACAAGAAGATCCTGTTTGTCTCTGTGTGATGCTTTGTGGTCTCCTACCCTCCGTCTGGTGTCTGGTCTGGGATTCACCGCCAGACAGGGGAACCACCAGCAGCACTCTGTGGAAATGGAGGCTAGTTGACACTTTATTTTAAAACACCGCTCTCCAGCCTGCAACGTCAATATGAAATAACTTTCTCTGGTGCGGGGTGAGAGGGATGGGACAAAGGGAGAGATGGACTTGTTACATGTAGATGCTGTTGAGCTATCATATTTTACAATTCTTCTTGCATTTATACAAATACTATAGAACAGGGAGCTCCGGATTTAAAGATAATGTGTTACTACGTGAATGTAATACCAAACTAACTGCAGAATTCTTACCTGTTATCGTCCAATAAAAAATTAAAAATAAACAACAATCATCCCCAATCCTCATGGTTAGGTTGTTGCCTACTGAGTGATTCATGCAGTGTTGTGGTGGGACGTTGGAAGTGCCTGCATGTCTAAGTGATCCAGGCACATTACAGACCTAAAGCTCTGTCTAAACATCTCAAGGATGCTCTTCAGTGGTCATCGGTGGCTGCTTAGAGGATTATTTCTAATGAATACCGGTGAATGCTAATAGAGGGACACACACACACACACACACACACACACACACACACACACACACAGCAAAACTGTTTGTGTGTGTGTGTCTGGCTAACTGTGTGCATATGCATAACTGTGATATAATGTTTGCGTGTGTGTGTGCGTGCGTATCTGACTGTCTATGCATATATACATGAGTGAACCTCAATGTGTTTGTTCCGGTCTGTATGCGTGTGTGTTTGGCTGGGTATTCCTGTGTATGTGTCTGGTTGTGTGTGCAAGAGCATGTATGTGTGTAGCCTATGTATGTGTCGTGTTTGTGTGTGGATGTGTGTTCCTGTGTATTTTTGTGTGCATGTGTGTGTGTGTGTGTGTGTGTGTGTGTGTGTGTTGACTCCAGCCCATGGTCCAGATGGAGCGATAACCTAGCGATGTGGTGTGTGACCGTCACAGACACGCTCCTCAACAGCCCACCAGCTTCCCGGGGGAGAACTCCCTGTCACTTAGTTTAGCATCAAACAAGCAGGATGTCCATTAAAACACAGCTTGAACATACAGTGTGTGCATTTGACCATGCCTCAATCTGTTTGGGTGTGTGTGTGTGTGTGTGTGTGTGGGTGTGGGTGTGTGTGTGTGTGTGTGTGTGTGTGTGTGTGTGTGTGTGTGTGTGTCCGTGTACGTGTGTGTGCGTGTGTGTGTGTGTGTGTGTGTGTTTGTGGTTATGGCAGGTATTAGTTCTGCACTGTAATGGCAGATTGATAACAGTCTGGCCTTGTGTGTGTGTGTGTGTGTGTGTGTGTGTGTGTGTGTGTGTGTGTGTGTGTGTGTGTGTGTGTGTGTGCATTATGGTGTGTGTGCCAAGACAGTGTCGGCAGCCCAGACAGATGCAGACAGACCTTCTGTTAGGTAATCCCAAGGCTGCCCGTGTGTGTGTGTGTGTGTGTGTGTGTGTGTGTGTGTGTGTGTGTGTGTGTGTGTGTGTGTGAGTGTGAGTACACATGGGGAAAGAGTGACAGACAGAAGCAGTAAGCGAGAGAGAGAGAAAGTGAGTGAATGGCAAGAGACAGATGCAAATTCGAGAGAGAGAGAGAGAGAGAGAGAGAGAGAGAGAGAGAGAGAGAGAGAGAGACCAGGACTGTGCGCAGTGTTTCCCTCCGTCAATGTGTATTTGTCTACCTCCAAGAGGCTGTCTCAACGTCTTACTGTAGTGTGTACTGTCCGCCGCGACGCGTGTATATGTGCGCGGGAGAGCGAGCTGAACGTGGAGAGAGGGAGAGGTGGGTGGGGGGGGGGGTTGGGGTGGGGATTACACTAGCCCACACTGTTGAAACTGTTTATGCATACCGGCGTGTTCTGAGCTCCCCCTCTGTCGCGGCCCTGTTTACACAAACTTATTTTGGGAAAATTCCACCTCTCCGAACGAGCCATGAACATAAATCACTGAATCTGCAGCTTTGTGGAATGATAGATGCTGTCAGTCACACGCAAACACACACGGGCTGCACGCACGTCGCACACCGCTCAGCTGCGCACACTGTCGCTATACCACGCCGACCTCGTAGCCGCGAGTTCCCCCGACCCGTGTGGCATTGCGTAATGTGTTTCTTTGTTTTAGGCGTACGTAGTAGGCTAGTGTGTGTGTGTGTGTGTGTGTGTGTGTGTGTGTGTGTGTGTGTGTGTGTGTGTGTGTGTGTGTGTGTGTGTGTGTGTGTGTGTGTGTGTGTGTGTGTGTGTGTGTGTGTGTGTGTGTGTGTTCTCTCTGTTGCTTGTGCATGTGAGTATTTCACGAGTAGGTCTATGTGTTGTTACAGGTGGTTTGTCTTTAGGCATGTGGTGCGTTTTATACAGGCCAAGATTCAGCACAATAGGCCTATTATATATTTCGTTAAATGTATGTGTGAGACGTACATTTTTGTGTATACTTTACATTGAATCGTGCGACGCGCCTTGTCATGTGCTATTAGATTGTCACACCGACTATATTGGTCAAACGTATGACATGTCATTACAATGCATTTTCTTTATTAACTAAATAAGCTACCGTATAAAAATATAAACATTAAGAAGAATCAGAATCAGATCAGCCTAGAAAAATGAGCCTCAGCCTAAGCTAAGAACTTTCTGCAAACCGAAAGCGTGTAGTCCTAACCTTATATCTATAATCTTCCTGATAGCTGATATATTCACCGTCACCTGCTCCGCCTGTGTTTAATCGTGCCTGGAGCAGACCCAATCCACTCAATTGTAATTGACCAAGCTTCAAAGTGCACATTACCACCCGCTCTTTAAACATTTGCATATTTCTCTCATCAATATAATATAAAAGCCGAAATAACAAAAGCACTACATTTGACACTCGACACTTACTCAACTCATCTTCTCGTCCAATGATCGAATACGGACGTCCCTGTTTATTTTATTATGCGACAGCGACACCAGCTGGTAGATTGGTAAGATGGACTCCATGGCCCGAGGTCTTTTTGACTTGAGTCCCCAAAGAGACAGTCCGGCGACATTTAGCAACAACAACCACATTCAATAAGTAATCATAGTTTATTCCAAATACCTTCAAAATAGCAGGGAGGCACACAGGCTACGAGTATCTGAAGCTAATAAGCCATAAAAGCACCAGATAGACGAGATAACACAAAAAAGAACATATTTACAAATATAAATTAAACAATTTAACATCTCACCCCTACGATATTATCATAATTGAAAATGAGTACGATTGTATTACAATGGTATAAAATTGTAAGAGTAAAAATATCCATAATAAAATGTTTTTTTCAGATGAAATAAATCAAGACATAACTTAAGATTTACACTGTGGTAGTGCAAGGAATACTGTGAGTAAAAAAATTGAAACTTAAAATATTCACATTCTTGACACCTTTGGTCCAATGAGAACTGAATTAGTGTGGGTGTGTGTGTGTGTGCATGTGTATGTGTATGCGTGTGTGTGTGTGCAACTTCACTTTTTCATTTTCATGCTCACCCCCAGCTAGAGCCACTCCCCTTAGTCCGTTCGACCACTCAAAACACTGTCAACGTATTGAAAAACGGCGGATTGAACACACGGCCGCCATTTTTTAATCTCTTCATCGGTGTCCTCGCCCGTGGAGTTCCAAGACGGCACGTGTCTCGAAGCACCCAAAATACTTTGTATACGCGGGGGGGGGAGGGAGGGGGAGGGGGAGGGGGAGGGGGGGGGAACAAAGCACCACTGATGTACCGAACGATATGCTGGGCGGTGGGTGGGGGGTGGGGGGTGGGGTCACCAAAGTCGTTCCCCCCGGTGACGACGACGGTCAAACCTCAGTGCTTCCTGGTGTTGAAGAACCCCACGCTGGTGGGCGACTCCTTGACAGTGACGGTGATGAAGTTGGCCGTGACGTCCGTGACGAACACGTGCTCCAGGAGGCTCCGGGCGGGCCGCCAGTCCGTCTCGCCGTCCAGCCCTGCCGACGCCACGACCTCCCCGAGGCTGGGCCGGTTGCCGGGATACAGGAAGGCGCCGCCGCCACCGCCACCGCCGCCGCCGCCGCCGCCGCCGCCTCCGCTGCCACGCTCCGACTCGCTGCCGCTGCCCCCGCTGCTGCTGCTGGTCTCGTCTGAATCCCCCGTGCTCAGCTCCTTCAGTGTCTGGCTCTGGCCGCCGTGTTTCCTGTCCTCCTGCCGCCCGCCGCTTCCCCCTGCTCCTCCGCCACCTCCTCCGCTCCCCTTCTCCACGCGGCTGTTCGACCTCCCCGGGTGACTGCCTGCTCCCTTGGCGTCCCTCCCGATCTCCACCCCCGCCTCTTTGCCTCTTACGCGGCTGCCCTGCTCCGCTGTGGCTCCCCCTGCTGGCGGACTAGAGAACTGACCCGAGGCCGCGGCGGAGGAGGAGGTGCGCGTCTCTTTGGCTCTTTCTCCGCCTTTCCCGACGGGGCCGGAGCTGCTCCTCAGACTCGACCGTGAGGCGGCGGTGCTTCCGGCGCCGCCGCTGCTGCTGCTGCTGTTGTTGCCGTGGAGATGGCCGTTGCCCTGCTTGGCCACGCTCTGCAGGTTGAGGGCCCGCAGGCTGAGGGCCTGGGTGACTCTGTCCCGCGCCGAGAGGGAGGAGGCGGGAGTAGCAGGAGAGGCGGCCGTAAGCTTCGAGGTGACGGAGGAGGGGGAGGAGTTGTGCTGATGCTGGCCCGCCACGCCCTCCTGTCTCCTCTGGCCCAGGAGGGAGCGCTGAGAGGAGGAGCCACTGACACCTCCCTGGGTTCTCCCGAAGCTGCCCGAGTGCTTGGAGCTTCCATGGAGGCCGGGTATCTCCGTGCCTCCTACCGGTTGTTTCAGGGGAGGGGGGCACATCTTGAGCCCCTCGCCCCGGCTGCTGCCCGTGTCCGACAGGGAGCGCTTCAGGTCCGACGAGCTCTTGCCGTGGGCGGAGGCAGCGGCTTTGTTGTGGAAGGTGGAGGAGTTAGACAGCGAGCGGTTCACCCACATGGAGTTGAGGGAGGCCGGCTTGGAGGAGGCCGACTGGGTGAAGGAGCCGGCGGGGCCCTGGGAGCCGGGGGGGGCCACCTCCCGGGACCCCCGGCTCAGCCCCGTATAGGTGAAGCTGGCCGGCTGGAGGGGCTTCTTCACCCCTGACCTGGACTCCTCCCTCGGGCCGTCCCGGTGGGGCCTGAGGGCCTGCTGCTGCTGCTGGCGTGGTGGAGGAGTGGGAGCCGGAGGAGGAGGCAGCGGAGGAGGAGGCGGTGGCGGAGAGGGAGAGGGCCTGCCCTTGGCCTGCCGCAGAGCCCTCAGGTCAGGGTGCAGGGGCTTCCTCCCGCGCTTCTTCCGGACAGGGTCAGGTTTGGCCAGGAGGATCTGCGGCCGCTTCTGGGGGCCCGGGTGGAGGGGCCGGGGCCCCGGCTTGGCCTTCTTGGCGTGGTCGTCTTCATCATCGTCGTCGTCCTCGGAGGAAGACGAGGAGGCGGACGAGGAGAGGCCGGAGGAGGGGGACGAGGAGGTAGGGCTGTCTTTGGCTGAAGGTGCGGTTTCCTGGCAACACAACAGGTCTGATGTTTATTCACGGTACTCTTAACACATGGAAGCCGACAACAATATATCAGTGTTGTTACTTTGATTTACTAGTGTTACTATTTATTAACTTTTATCCAAAGCCACCTGTCCAAAGTTCAGATGTGATTAAGAAGCAGGTAGGGGGTTGAGTATCTTGCTCAAGGATGCCTACAGGTTAGGCTGTGGAGGTTTGGGATTGGGATTGGGATGGAACCCAGTACCTTTCAGGCTGGGAGTTTAACACCAACCACTACACTATCCTGCCTAACCTATTTTACTAGCTAGTTATTACAGTTATGTCAATACAGTATAAAAAGACTCTCTGAGGAGTGAGGCCGGGGCTTACTAGTATTTTTCGTGGGCGGCCCCTGGGTCTCTTGCCTTTCTTTTGGAACAGCAGCTCTCTCTCCTGCTCCCTAAAGACAGACATCCCAACCAGAATCAGGACATTAACATACAATATATTGTGCATTGACCAAGAAACAAAATACAATTTTAGGCATTGTGTATATTAAACACAAGGTCTGTAGTTTTGTAAATAAACACATACAGGTACATTGGTTACTGAAAGGTCTGCACGTCTGGAACCAACTTGCATCAAAGGTTGAGTATTAAAGTATTTACAAATGTTATTAGCTATAATGACAGAAGTTGATATGATGGCTTGAATTACTTCTTTAGCACAGGGTCTTTGGCAAAACAACATTAATGCTCCAGCTGACACACACACACACACACACACACACACACACACACACACACACACACACACACACACACACACACACACACACACACACACACACACACACACACACACACACACACACCTTTTGTGGAAAGCTGCCAGTAACCGAGGGTCCAATATATTATCTTCTGGCTCCCAGCTATTGTGCCTGAAAACATAACACAAACATAAATCGGGTTGATTGCTCAAAATTACCTGCAACCTCTGCTACTTAACTCATTGGTTATAACATAACATAACACATCTGCTTGGTAATTGAGAATAATTGTGAATGCAAATGAGTTGTAGTAGACTAGCTAAAACAAAGCAAGTTGTCTTCATGGCTAATGAACATAAACAGTTTATTAAAGCGTCCGAATGAATGGTACCACAGTGCATAGGGCCTCATGCTTTTACTATAGCGATATAAAAAGGGATACAAATAGCTGCTGAATGAGCTTGTTGAATGCATTTAAAAACGGGAAAGTGATTTAAAAAACACATTCACATTCTCAAGCATTCTTGATCATATGCCAAAATATCCTAATCTGCTACGCTGCATAGAAGCACGTTTAATTCATAGCATACGACATGCTATTTCAAATATAAATGCATAGTTTAATTGCCCTCCATGCAATGCATTTCGTGCTCCTTGTTGTGCTATCGATGATATCAGCTGCTTGGAGGAGAGCCGAGACTGTCTCTAAATCGCTCTCATCCGCGATCATTATATTACACAAGGACTTTAGCCTAAAACCAGCTACTCTGCCGCTCTGGTTGGATATCAATGGCCTAGAGCTATCAATTACAAGGCTGAAAAACACGAGAGCAATGTTATTGTTTCCCTTTTTGTTCCATCTCACGAACGCTAGCCATGTCGGCTAATATAGAAAGGCTAGCTCCTTACTTGGAAGACCACCCTCTCCACTTCACCAGATATTCAAACTTGCCCTGGGAAAAGGGGCAAAAGGTTTGTTAGCCCAAGAAAACAAACAAACACGAGAGTCGGAATTGTTGACGTGTTCCCATCATTTTGAGGTTTTCCTACCTTTCTTGGTCGTTTGCTAAGAATGCACTCCGCGTCAAATACCTGCCCTACAGTCACCCCCTCCATTGCTACAGCAGCGCCTCTTTATTTACGAGTAGAAAGAGGTGCTGTCGACGGTATGTCCCAGCACGGCCGCCGTACCCGTCTGCATTTAGTTCTCCTATTTTTTGTTTTGGTCCCACTGATGCCCTCCCTATTTTTACACCAAGTATGTTAAGACTCACTTTTATAATATAAAGTATTACCTAGAAGAACTAGCATGTTAAATAAAAACCAAGTGTTTATGAGCGCAATATATATATATATATATATATATATATATATATATATATATATATATATATATATATATATATATATATATATATATATATATATATATATTGCGCTCATAAACACTATATATATATATATATATATATATATATATATATATCAAGCACCGTTTTTTCTATTCCTTTTTTACAACGGTGTGATGTCCTTATGTGTTTTAAATTAGATCAAATAATTTAGTAACTTGGTTGCGTCAATCGTTATAACACAAACAGTAATAATAATATAACTTAATAGTTTGGTGCTATATATAGTAGACCTATGCCTTATATTTACCAGTTTGAATAGTAGGGTATAGTGGTTGATTTCATCTATTTGACTGTTTTTGCCTTGTTTAAGTCGGGATAAGTGGACATTTCTTTAAAAAGTTAAATGATATATTCCTATGGTTGTTGTCCAATGGGTATGGGTGTACCGTTGATAACACTTTATGGGTCTAAATTAGACCAGTTATTTTTGGCTCCTCCTCAAACGAGTTGTTCATGAATAAAGTCGCAAGATTTCCAGAGTAAAAAATGGAAACAGATATCATTTCATGGTTCTCTTTAAAATGATTTGAAATCCCAGAAAAGGCCGACTTCAATGATGTAACTTTCATAATAGACAGACCAGTAAACATCCGCAGATCTAGATAGTTCTTTTTATTATAATGCATATTGTATATAGAGTGAAGGACAATCCCAGCATCCAGGCATTCATGTTATGCTTCGTTCCCCAGTTGTTTTTTTTGTTGTCTCTGACGGAACGTCCGCAGAGCATTTTGAAATTTTCTGCCTGGGTAGGGTCAAACAGAGTCAGGATTATTATTAATATAGTGGTTAGGAGGTTGGACTCCCAACTGAAAGGATCTGGTTCAAACCACAATGTACACAATCTATACAGTTAATACAGTCCTTGCATTGGTTACACATTACAGGGTCCTATAACAGTTTAATTAGGCAAGTAAGTACAGTGTAATAAGCACTGTAACAGCATGTACTTAATATGTAATGACGTTATGGAACAGCATGTGACTGCACAGTGTGGTTAGGATTTAGGGGGTTAGGGTTAGGAATAGGTGTAAAAGGGTTAGGCAAAGAGTTAACTTTAGGAAAAGGTGAAGAAGCGAGTTCCACACTAATCCTAACCACACTGTGCTGTTACAGGCGGTTCCATAACGTTATAACAAGAGAACTACACACTGTTACAAGTTGTTACATTGCTTATTACATATACATTTATATATTTCCCACATCTCCCATATCTATATATCTATATATATATTGCAATTACACCGTAACAAGGACACTGTCAAGTCAAATGTTACCCAGTCCACTTACTTGTGTCGTTGGAACCCGGTGGCGCCGTTGGTATTTTCGGTGTACACATGGGCTCTTCCCTAATGTTCCCCAGATTGACCCTCCATTCGCTCCAGTCCACCTCCTCCACTCTTTAGACACCATAATAGAAAATAATCAGTAGGTTAGGGTTAGAGTTAACCCTCTTGGTAATTTATGTCTAAATATGTGGTGCCATTTGGGGATAAAGACATGATCCTAACAACAAATGCTAAGCAATGGCTCAAGAACTTGCATTACATTGTTAATGAATTAACAAACGCATATCATGAATAGTAAAAATGATATTGTAGACTTGAAAAATGACATACGTTCGAAATAAACGAAATATGTTCAGTATTGTATTGTATTGTATTGTATTGCCTCACTGGGGCCACTCAAAGCATTGTTGGGAATCAAATCCAACAACATTTTACTGCACATTTATAGCCTAGCCTATAAACCTAATCTATAAATTGGCAGAAACGACCCCAATTAAAACTGCGCGCAGTGATGAACGGGACCTCGCGCCGGCTTGCGGCCGCCGGTACGAGGTCCCGTTCATCACTGCGCGCAGTTTTAAAATTCGCAAATTTATGTAATCTGTAGAAGCAGAGGTGCCCTGTGGTGTTTTACTGATTGTTTTGACATTAACATGTAAGACCACATTTAACTGAATTACATGTTCATTAACCCTACATCAATGATCCGATAAATTCCCTAGGAGGAGTTAGTTGAAATACAAGGCGACGGAATTCAAAAATGGCCAACTTTGACGGCATGCCACGGACACGCCCTTCAACGTACAATCACAAATAGCACGATTTTGGTTCAGCACCACTTCATGACTGTACTGACCAATTTTGAAGCAGATCCGATAAATTCCCTAGGAGGAGTTAGTTCAAATACAAGGCGACGGAATTAAAAAATGGCCAACTTTTGGCGACGGAATTCAAAAATGGCCAACTTTGCCGGCACGCCACGGACACGCCCTTCAACGTACAGTCACAAATAGCACGATTTTGGTTCAGCACCACTTCATGACTGTACTGACCAATTGTGAAGCAGATGCGATAAATTCCCTAGGAGGAGTTCGTTCAAATACAATGCGAAAAAGTGAAATTCCATTCAAAATGGCCAACTTTGACATCACGCCACGGCCACGCCCTTCAACGTACAGTCCCAAATAGCACGATTTTGGTTCAGCACCACTTCATGACTGTACTGACCAAATTTGAAGCAGATCCGATAAATTCCCTAGGAGGAGTTAGTTCAAATACAACGCGACGGAATTCAAAAATGGCCAACTTTGACGGCATGCCACGGACACGCCCTTCAACGTACAGTCACAAATAGCACGATTTTGGTTTAGCACCACTTCATGACTGTACTGACCAATTTTGAAGCAAATCCGATAAATTCCCTAGGAGGAGTTCATTCAAATACAAGGCAAAAAAGTGAAAAAATTTCAAAATGGCCGCCGAGAGTGAAAATGAAAAAATTAAAATTTCCGACTTCCGGTTGGGTTTGGAGCATGGGTCCAAGAGGCTTTTCTGTAGGGCATTGGACCTTATACGTGCCTACCAAGTTTCATACATATTGGTGAAACGTGGCGCAGGGGCTGGTTTTTAAAGTTCCTGTAGGGGGCGCTACACATATGAGAAACACGAATTTTGGTATGTGAGCTAGAGGCACCAGTTTACACGTGTCCTGTGAATTTCATATTCATAACTATTACGGTGTCCGCAGAGTGATCGACCCTCCTCTGGCGGCCATGTTGTTTTTTAAATCGACGTAATTTTTGGTGAGCAGTTAGAACTTTGGTACCTAACGGCCATTGAGTTGGTCCCGCTCAAATCAAACATTGCGTCTATGAACTGTGGCTATTTTAGTAACGGGCCACGCCCACTTCGATGCCACGCCCCATTTGAAAAATTGTTGACTTATTCTTGTTCAGAATTTGATTATGAACAACTTTAGTAGAGAGGTCCAACACCATAGGAGTCCAATTAATGTAGATATGTGCAATTTACTATTTTCGGGGTGAAAAACACACCCCTTTTTGAACTCAATGGCTCATGGGTACTTTGAAATTTATCCTACAGACTAATCCTTATGTCAGATTGAAGATAATGGGCCATAGATGATATGTGCCAAAGGATTTTTTTCAAAGTCGAAAAACCTGGGATCCTTGGGGAATTTACTGTTTTTAACTAAATTCAAAATGGCGGGAAATCTGGCTACCGGAAGTGCTAAGTTAGTATCTGCAAATTTCTTCATTATGAGGATTTGCATATGTGTGCAAAGTTTCATGAGTTTAGGTCCAACCGGTGACGAGTTATGCTTGTGCAAACGTTGAAATTTTGGCATAGTTGGTATAGCGCCACCTAGGGGCGAATGTGAATTTGAGGGCTAGAATATCAAATTTTTCACCAGTCCCGCAAAATGTGCCAAATAAAAATGAGTTTTCGAATATGTGCAGGGGGGGAAAAATGCAGTCGAAATCCTGGAAAATAATAATAAGAAGAATCACGAGGGTTTCAATAGGGTCCTTGCCAAGTTTGGCTCGGTCCCTAATTATCAAGAAAGAAATCTGTAGAAGGAACACAGAAGAGGGATCCATCCTTCCAGGGATGGTTAGGATTGCATTTAGGCCAAGAAAAAACGAGTTCAAATCACTCATAACAGTGGGCTAGTTCCTAGTAGGGTTATTTGGCACACTAAGTGTGATCATACATCTTTGGAAATCTAAGAGTCTGTTCAACATGTGTTTTTGATGCCTCATAGGCTTACTTGTAGTTAAATATGTTGGTTTCGATCTTCAAAGTATGCAATAATGTTTTCGAGCCTCATAATTATAATTTAAAAACTTTTCTGGTTTAACGTGTTCTTGTATCAACCAGAACGATTGGTCGATTTTTGAAATATTTTCGATGCAGGGATAATGTAAACTTCTACACGTAAGCTTTTTTTGCACTTCATTTTAAAACTGGTTTTGAATTGCACATGACTCTGGACAATTTAAATGACCCAATTTCAAATTGTAGCAGTTTTTTTATTTATTCTAACTGTATGAATGAATGAGAGCCTGCTTTTACATATGACAGCCTGCTTTTACATATATATATATATATATATATATACACACATATATACACGTATATATATCAGAAGCAGGCATTCATTCATGCAGTCTCAATATATATATATACTTTTGCATATTTTGCATATTATATATTTATTCTTCAATGCGATCTTTTAATGTGTATAACATCTATTACAGATGTTCTGTCAGTCTGCGTTATAGTGCACTGTTCTTCGCAGTGATGTGCTTGAGAGGCGGCACCAGAGCTTACGATGCAAGCAGAGTCAACAAGCTGGTGAGGAAGGCCAGCTCTGTGGTGGGGCTGGAGCGCCACAGCCTGGAGGGGTTGACGGGGTTGACCCTAACCCGTGTGTGTGTGTGAGAGACAGGACCTCACCTGAAGCACCAGCGCCGGCCCTGTTCGTTGGACATGCCGCCCCCGGACAGGTCCTTCTCCACCCCGGACCGTAGCCTGCTCCTCACGCACCGAGGGAGGCCCCACTCCAGGTCCAGTGTGGTGATGGCTCTCTGGTCTCCCACACACACACACGGGACAGAGCACACACACACACACACACACACACATGGGACGGCGCACACACATATGAAATCACATACACACACACACACGTAAGGAAAGCATGCATGGAATAGAGGTGCACACACATACACACACACACACACAGACATACACACACACACACACAACCACATGTACACACATACACATGCACACACGCACAAACATACACACACATAAAGCATACACGAAACACACACACACACACCCACGTGTACACCCACACAAGTGCACACACACATATGTAAGGAAAGCATGCACAGAAACAGTTTTACACACACCCAAACACACACACACACACACACACACACACACACACACACTTTTTTTAGTTTGGTGGTTGACGCCGTCATCGTTGACGCCGTCATCTGTTCATTTTGGAGCCTGTGTGTATGTGCTAGTATGCTCCCCCTCACTGTCCCTCCCCCCTGCCCACCTGTAGCTTCCAGATGCGGGTGTTCTCCTTGGCGGTCGCATCCACCGTGTGACTCATCAGGGCAATAAGCATGTTGAACAGCAGGACGAAGGTGAGCACAATGTACCCAATCAGCAGCAGGTACAGCAACCCCCTGTCCTTATAGCTGCAGTAGTAATAGGAAACAGGCTGGTTATAAAAGTTAGGGAGAGATGGTCGCAATAAAGGGGGATTGAAAGGGTGCCTACTGTATTGAAGAACAATATATAGATAGTGAAAAATCAATTTTCCAATGTTATAACAAAGAGATGCTAAAATGAAAAGTGTTATATGGAAAATAAAGTTGCTTTGAAGGCGCCAATTATCACATCTATTGTTCTACTATTATTATTATCTATCCATATCAACTAACAGACCTGAAACCATGATCCTCCATGTTGTATTGCATCATTCACATCTGAATACCCCTCTTTTATTCTAAGGTTTCCAAGCCCGATGGTGAGCTTGAAGAGCTCCATGGCAGTGTAGGTGATGGCCTTGATGTCCGGCCCGATGCAGTCCTGGCAGCGCAGAGGCTTCTTCCCGGTCCCCGTCCACTTGGGCTGGTCTGTGAGCATGGTGACTATGGCTGGGGAGGGACGGGGGCAAGAAGAGGGGAGCATCGATCACATGAGGGCAGCTGCTCCACAGTCTCTGAACTGACCTGTGTGTTTTGGTTGATTTTAGCTTGTTGGGTTTAGTTCTCGATTGTGAGATGTTCTGTGTCTGTATTGACTAACTGGTTGGATTTTCCAGTGAAAGCGCTGAGGTGCCTTCTTTCCTCACCTTGGGTTAAATCATTGTTGATGTAGAGACTGTCATAGCTGCACTAGATGCAATTTGGCATCCCTGTACGTTGAATTATTAAAGATGCTTCCAGAAGATGATTGTCATATTAAGCGAGTTGGAAACTGAAGCTAATGCAGAGAATCTGTGGCAAAAATAAGCATACCAGCAGTACTAAAATAACCATAATCAGAAAAATCATGGCATAGACAATTATATATACATACATTCATATATATCTATATATGTATATACATTTATACATATATATATATATATATACATTTATATATATACATATACTGTGTGTTTTAATTGTATTTCCTTTGTGACAGTTTCAACCAGCCAGGGGCACCTGCAGAGAAGCCAGAAAGGAAGACGATGTAGATGAGGAAGAAGGGGATGATGTCACCAGTGATGACCTCGTGGAGAAGACAGAGAGAAGGTATGAGGTGTGACATGACAGAAACCATGGCCAATGACAACCAATGACACGTCCTGCTCAAGGTTTTGTCCTTCTTTTGGCGCTTTGAAACCTTTTTCATTTGAGATTGATTGTTTTTTTACTTTTATGAGCTGCCTAACGTTTTTAATAACACAATCAGCTGTGGTGCTTTGTTCCGCAGACACTGTGAGTAAAAGCTTCCCTTATCCTTTTGTTCCTGATTTATTCATAGTGGATATTTAAGTGCCCGGAATCACTAATGCCCCAACATTCAACGAATCTTGGAATGAGATTCAGTGGTTTGAGTCATAGCTCTCTGGGTCCAAATCTAACACATACTACAATATGATGCAACGTTTTATTTTGTCCTAAAGATGATCATTCCAAAAGGGATTTTCATCATGTGAACATAGATTAATACTTAATGCCTGGCTTTAAATTTGAGGTTCACTTATAAACACTGTGAAGTGTGTGGCAACCCCGCGCTGACGGGCGCTGACGATCCGCCCCAGCGCCCGGAGCGGCTCCCTCTCCGCGGACAAGTAGTCCGCGGGAGATATGTGCCGCTCAGCGCGGCGGAGCTGGAGGACGTATCGAGCCGACCCAGACAATCAGGGGGATTGCGATCACCTGGGGGGGCGAGACGGGGAAGGGGATTTAAGGGCCGGGCCCGGAGAGGACGGGGAGGACAGTCGAGTGGAAGACGGACGCAGCAAGGGTTACGGACCGAGAACGCATTAACGACTGTTTGCAATTCTTTCACCCCACAGTGCTGAGCGGCGGGACGCCGGGAGCGAGCTCCACGCCGCCCTTCCCCGGGCAAGGACCCGAGGCGCATTCCCTTTTTGTCTACCCCGCTGGGGCAGTACCTGAGTTATTCTTTGATTTTCCTTTTGAGCTGCATGCAATAAAACAAACCCGTTGCACAGCCACCTTGTTTCCGAGCATCTTTCCCGAAACCCTACCCGGCCGACGATCGGGGTTGCCACAGTGGTGGAGAATGCGGGCAACGCGATCCCTGGACGAACCCCAACCCAGGACATGATGCAGCCGGCAGGACAACCCGCAACGAGAGACGAGGAGATCGAGGTGTTGAGGCGATGCATGGTCCGGATGGCCGAGCAGCTGGGTCGGGAACCCGCCCACGCCGCCCCCACGAAGCGACTAACGAAAATGGGTCCGGATGATGACGTGGAGGCGTACCTCGAGATATTCGAGCGGACAGCAGATCGGGAGCAGTGGCCAGCAGACCAGTGGGGCCACATCCTAGCGCCCTTCCTGACCGGGGAAGCACAACGGGCCTACCGGGATCTCACGCCCCTCCAGGCGGGGCACTATCCCACGCTCAAACGGGCCATCCTCGCGCATTATGGTCACAGCCTACCAGCCCAAGCGCAGCGCTACCATGACTGGACGTACGACCCGCTCGGCTCGGTGAGGGGCCAGGTCTCACACCTCGTCCGCCTAGCTGAGCGGTGGCTCATGGAAGGAGAGGGACCCCCGCTGCTGGACCGGCTCGTGATAGACCGCTGCATCCGATCCCTACCCCCCGGGGCCAAACGCTGGGCCTCCGGGAACCAACCCCGGACGGTGAACGACCTCGTCGAGCTCCTGGAGAACCACCAAGTCACCCAGCGGCTGTGCAGAGGGACCGCCCCGACTCCGGGAGGGGACGAGACGCGACCCGAGCGACGCGGACGGATGGCGGAGACCCAGCGCGTTCAGGCACCACCCTTCCGTGCCCCAGCCTACCCGTATCAGAACCCCGGGGTCCGCCGAGGCCCGGGCCCTCAGGCACCAAGAGAGGAGTGGAGGTGCTACACATGTGGACAGAAGGGCCACCTGGCACGCCATTGTTCCGGAGCAGGGGATGTGTCGATGCCCACGGCCAGTCTTACCGACCAGAGGGGAGGAGCCTGTCTCCGGACCACTTGCTGGTCGCACGAGGGCACCGTATCCCCAAGCCTGCCGGTGCGGGTGGGGCGACACGACACCCATGCCCTCCTCGATTCGGGGAGCATGGTCACCTTGATCCGACCCGGTCTGGCCGACGGACCTCACGGGCAGGGAGTCGACGTGGGCTGCATCCACGGTCAAACAGAGACCTATGCTACCAGGCGGATCACCGTACGAACCCCGAAGGGGACCTTCACGATCCTGGCCGGGGTGGTGCCGAACCTCCCCGTACCCCTGTTAATTGGGCAGGACTGCCCCATTTTTAAAAAACTGTTTGGGGCAGAGCTAGGGCCACCCCAACCCCGACAACCCCGGACCAGACCACGCCGGCTGCGTAGCCGGTCCGCCTATATGGCAGGACGCCCCACACCGTCCCGGTCCGACTCCGAGGACGAAGGGTCCCCCGACCGGCCCACGAGCGAGGAGGTACAGCCGCCACACGCCTCATCCACGGACTCCCTGCCACCGGGGACGCCGGACACGATGACCGCCTCCGAGCAGACACCCCCACCCGAGGAGAGAGAGAGCCCGCCCCTCACCGAATTCTCCGACTTCCCCCTGGCCATCGAGGGAGTTGAGGACCGGGGCGGTCGGTTCGCCACCGCCCAGCTGGAAGACGACGCCCTCAGACATGCCTGGGGACATGTACAAGTCCACGAGGGCGCATCACGGGACTCGGTGAGTGGCCGGCAGTACCCGCACTTCAGCACCCGGGGGGGGTTACTATATAGGGTAGTACAGAGGGGGGGCGAGGAGGTGGAACAATTGGTGGTTCCCAGGACATATGTGAGCAAGATACTGTACATGGCGCACACCCACCTCCTGGGGGCTCATCTGGGGATGGACAAGACGAGGGACAGAATACTAGATAGGTTTTACTGGCCAGGGGTGAAAAAGAATGTTGAGGATTACTGCCGGGCCTGCCCCGAATGTCAACGCACCGCCCCGAGGCCCTCGGTACGGAACCCCCTCATCCCCATGCCGTTGATAGAAGTCCCGTTCGACAGGCTTGGGTTAGACATTGTGGGCCCCCTCCCCAGAACTAGCCGAGGCCACCGATACATCTTAGTCATGGTAGACTACGCAACCCGCTACCCCGAGGCTGTCCCCCTCCGCGCAGCCACCGCCAAGGCAGTGGCAAGGGAACTAATGATTTTATTTAGCCGGGTGGGGATAGTCCGAGAAATACTGACCGATCAAGGCTCTTGTTTCATGTCCCGGGTGTTAAAGGACCTCCTCAGTCTGTTGCAGATCCGCCACCTACGGACCTCCGTCTACCACCCCCAGACCGACGGCCTGGTGGAGAGGTTCAATAAGACGCTGAAAACCATGCTGAAGAAGGTCATGGAAGTGGATGGAAAAAACTGGGACCAACTGCTTCCACACGTCCTGTTTGCCATCCGAGAAGTACCCCAGGCCTCCACGGGCTTCTCACCATTCGAGCTACTCTACGGCAGACGACCGAGGGGACTCCTCGACATCGCCCGGGACGCCTGGGAGAGCCGACCATCCCCCCACCGCACCGTCATCGAGCACGTCGAGCAGGTGCGGGGCCGGATGGCACAGATTTGGCCCGTGGTCCGGGAACACCTCGGACGAGCCCAACAAGCCCAAGCCCGGGTGTACAACCGAGGTGCCCAACTGCGCACCTTCAACCCGGGGGACCAGGTGCTCGTCCTCGTCCCCACCTCGGAATGCAAGTTCCTGGCCAAGTGGCAGGGGCCATATGACATTATCGACCGGGTCGGCGACGTCAATTACCGGGTGCGGCAACCGGGAAGACGCAAGGCCATCCAGCTCTACCACATCAACCTGCTGAAGCGGTGGCAACCGCTGACCGGCCCGCGGGACCCGGCTCTCCTGACACTGTCCGCTCGACTGCCCTTTCCCGAGGTACCAGTGGGGGAGGCACTGAGCCTGAGCCAGGTCCAGGACATGAGGGCGGTGGTCCTCCAACACCTTGACGTCTTCTCCGAGCGACCCGGTAGGACCACAACGGCTAGCCACGACATCCGGACGGAACCGGGAGCCAGAGTCCGCCTACGCCCCTACCGCATTCCGGAAGCACGGCGCGCCGCCATCAGGGCGGAGGTCGCGAGCATGCTGCAGATGGGGGTCATAGAAGAGTCCCACAGTGCCTGGTCCAGCCCGGTGGTCCTAGTCCCCAAACCGGACGGGACATACCGGTTCTGTAACGACTTCCGGAAGCTAAACGAGGTATCAGCCTTCGACGCCTACCCCATGCCCCGGATAGACGAGCTGATAGAGCGGCCGGGCCCGGCTCGGTTCATATCCACCCTAGACCTGACCAAGGGATACTGGCAGGTCCCCCTCACCCAGAGGGCCCGGGAGAAGACGGCATTCGCCACCCCAGACGGGCTCTACCAATACACCGTCCTTCCGTTCGGGGTGCACGGGGCACCCGCAACCTTCCAGAGGATGATGGACCGGGTCCTTCGGGCCCACCGACAATATGCCGCCGCGTACATCGACGACATAGTGATACACAGCACCACCTGGGCCCTGCATCTACACCACCTCCGAGCCGTCCTGGGAGCGCTCCGGGACGCCGGACTCACAGCCAACCCGAAAAAGTGCCACCTGGGCCTGGAAGAGGCCTCCTACCTGGGATATCGAGTCGGGAGGGGCAACGTAAAGCCCCAAGAGGACAAGGTACAGAGCATCCGGACCTGGCCCAGGCCGAAAACAAAAAAACAGGTGAAGTCCTTCCTGGGGCTCGTCGGGTACTACCAAAGATTCATTCCCCAGTTCGCAACGCTGGCCAGCCCCCTCCATGAGTTGACGCGGAGGTCTCTACCCGACCGAGTGGAGTGGTCGGAGGAGGCCGAGGAAGCCTTCTCACGCCTACGGCAGGCCCTCTGCACAGAACCACTGCTCATCACCCCAGACTTTGACCTACCCTTTGTGGTCCACACAGACGCCTCCGAGGTGGGGCTGGGAGCGGTGCTGTCCCAGGTCCGGTCAGGAGAGGAGCACCCGGTGACCTTCATCAGCCGCAAACTCCTGGCCAGCGAGAGGGCCTACTCGACCGTAGAGAAGGAAGCGCTGGCAATCAAGTGGTCCCTGGAGAAACTCCGGTATTACCTCCTCGGACGCCACTTTACCCTTGTCACGGACCACGCCCCCCTGAAGTGGATGGCGTCGGCCAAAGACACCAATGCCAGAGTGACCCGCTGGTTCCTGGCGCTACAGGACTACAGTTTCCAGGTGGTCCATCGGCCAGGACGGGCCCACGCCAATGCGGACGCCCTGTCCCGGAGGGACGCCTGCCTAGGGCTAACCCAAGGGACCCCCGGCTTGCTGCCGAGGGTGGGGGTGTGTGGCAACCCCGCGCTGACGGGCGCTGACGATCCGCCCCAGCGCCCGGAGCGGCTCCCTCTCCGCGGACAAGTAGTCCGCGGGAGATATGTGCCGCTCAGCGCGGCGGAGCTGGAGGACGTATCGAGCCGACCCAGACAATCAGGGGGATTGCGATCACCTGGGGGGGCGAGACGGGGAAGGGGATTTAAGGGCCGGGCCCGGAGAGGACGGGGAGGACAGTCGAGTGGAAGACGGACGCAGCAAGGGTTACGGACCGAGAACGCATTAACGACTGTTTGCAATTCTTTCACCCCACAGTGCTGAGCGGCGGGACGCCGGGAGCGAGCTCCACGCCGCCCTTCCCCGGGCAAGGACCCGAGGCGCATTCCCTTTTTGTCTACCCCGCTGGGGCAGTACCTGAGTTATTCTTTGATTTTCCTTTTGAGCTGCATGCAATAAAACAAACCCGTTGCACAGCCACCTTGTTTCCGAGCATCTTTCCCGAAACCCTACCCGGCCGACGATCGGGGTTGCCACAAGTGTAAATAATCTAGCAATGTTTTTGTTCCCTTTACACAAACACCTATATACAGATGTACACAGTGATGTTTTGTGAACTATGTGCTTCCCCTCTGTAGTAGCAGTAGTGGCCGGTATAGGCTGTGTTTGTATACACCCATATGCATGTTCGTCATCCTCCTGTCCAGGGAGTACCTTCTGTATCATGACGCTGTAGACGCCCATGCGTTTCAGGCCCCTGGCAAAGTAGAGCAGGTTGACCCAGCCCAGCACCATGCTGAGAATCATGAAGTTAAGGTGCTCTGAGTATCTGAGCTCGTACAGAGCCGCAGACAACAGGAACAGCAGGCCCTGAGTTGAGCTGGAGCAACAACACGGACACACACACACACACACACACACACACACACACACACACACATGCATGCACACAAACACACAAACACACACACACACACACACACACACATACATGCATGCACACAAACACACAAACACACACACACACACACACAAACAAAACATTCACAAATGCATCCACATACACCCACGTGCATGCATATTATTGGCATTATGCATTTTCATAAATTTATAAATTTTGCATTCAATAAAATATTTCCAAAAAGTGGTAGCCAAAGTGCAAGAGTTTTGTCTTTTGAAAAGTATTGTACTATTGCAATACTGTCAAATTGCCATGTCAGCAAATATACCAAATAGGAATGAACTTACAACAAGACATCATAGTAGCCATCTACCAGGAATGTGCTTAGTTTTTGATGCTTTCTCCCCAAGTCCAGGATCTATGAATAGAAAACCAAAACCCTGTTCACATTTTATAATCTTTGTAAGCTTATAAAAAACGGATGGATAGGCTAAGCATCTGCGCTTTCATCCAAGGATAATTCACATACAGTTCACTAAGGAGCAGGTAGAGTTGAAGCATCTCATGGGTGCCATCATGCAGTTCACCCAAGTTCCTTTTGTCTGGGAGTCAAACTAGCCACTAATGTCTCCTTCCCCTGAATATTTAATTGAAATCCAAATGAAATCATTCCTTAACTTACCCCTCGTACAAAGAAGTAAAGTGATGCCATGATTGTAATCAGACGGAGGAAAGGGTACATGTCATTGATGGTCTTCCCTGCGTAAGCAGGCTGCAGGACAGAAGGTATCAACAGAGGTTTTAACAAGTGTTTAACTACTCAGAAGCACTACTACAGATGTATATCTATGATATGTATTTAGTGATTAATTTATGAATGTTTCGCCATCAATTTAAATAAATAATGTCGTTATTGTGTGTGTATTTATTGTGGAAAAAAAACACACCATTATCTGAAAAAGTCTACAAGGTCTTCTGACCTTTACAAAACACTCCAATTTAGCTACCATTCAACTACAAATAATTCACCAATGGACTACAATTTCTGAGATTAATATGGCTGCCAGATTACAAGGACCCTAAGAACATTGTTCCTATCTTCACCAAGGTAGTTAGGTAGGCGATGGTGGTGAAGATCCCGAGGTAGAGCAGGTAGACCAGGAAGTGGAGCAGGAAGAGACGGCCCCCAAATTGGTTCCACTTCTCGTTCAGCAGGCCACACAGAGGCTCCACCTGCAGGAGGTCCAGACGTCTCTGCAGAACACACATACACACACACGCACGCAAGCACACACATACATGCACATGCAAGCACACACACAGACAAACACCCCCCAAAAAAAACGATTACCTTAAAAGTAAAATAATTTCCATTGTCGTTTTGATATGTTTTTTTAAGCAAACGCCTTAATCCAAATCAATTTACAGTGACTTGCTAACCTTTTGGTTGAGTCAAATACCCTACACATCAAACATGACAATAACCCACTATTACTACATCAACAATACATCAACACTTTCATCCAAAGCGTCCAGTACAAACTTCCGCAGTACTAGACTCTGCCAGTGCCACCACCCATCACTATGACAAGTTAACCAAAAGGGAGTCACAGCAGACATCAACATAAAACAAATCAGCAATAGAGTGCAGTCGTTCCCTTTTGTTTCCAATTACTGTTCCCAATGTTCCCAATACTATTTTATTCGTGCACCTGCTCAACTGCACCAATCATCAACATGCTCCAACAATATGGTCCTTTTGAAGGCATATTCTTTGGGATCTGCACCCATGGACCTGTGAAGCCCTTTGATAAAGGTCCACGGATGCCATTTGATCTAGCAGTAGTATAAAGAAGTCATATTGTCAAGCAGCTCATCAATAGAGACCCTTCAGACTCACAGGGTTGTCGCTGCCATAGACCACCAGCTCCAGGATGGACCTGTCAGCACCGTAGGTGTCCAGGGACTCCAGATCGTACAGGGAGCAGCTGATGGGTCCATACGCCCACTCTGTGAACTTGCGGGACAGGTGCTTTGTGTCCTTGTTCTTGAACTCCCTTTGGAGGAGGTGCTTGAACAGCTGTGTTGGACAGAGAGGAAGACACACGTCACGATCAGAGAGAGTGTGCAAGGGAACAAGAGAAGACAACGGTACAGTCGTCTTATATAACCTTTGTTTCCACTTAGTTTTTCTGCTACCGTTCTATACCTGCCACGTCCGTCTGCACATGTTTTAACCATCCCAAGACCGAGGGATCCCTCTTCTGCATTCCTTCTCAATGAATACCTTTCCTTTAGATTTGTGGAGTGTTTACTTTTCCAGGTGTAGTATAGTTCAACTTTTTGTGCTTATTTAAAGTATGTTAAACGTGTACTTTTAAAAAGTGTACTGCACAATAGATGTCATTAAGTTACTAACTACTAAGTTAGTAACTTCAGTGTACTCAAAATAAATATACAAATTCTGTAATACTTAAAGTGGTACTGCATTGTACTTATAAAAAGTGTAAAGTGCACTGTATTGAGTGTATTGTAAATTGTATATAAGTGTACTTTGAAAAAGTATGCTAAATTGCAAATACTTATAGTGGTAATTTAGTGTATTTGTGAAAAGTTTCAAGTCCTTTGTAATACACTCCTTTATAAAAATGTATCTTACTTTCCCTTCATTAGAAGTGCCTTTAAGTATACTTACATAAAGTTAACTTTAATGTTAGTTAAGCTGCATTTCAGTGTACATATAAAAGGTATACTAAATTGCAAATACTTACAGTGGTAAGTTAGTGTACTAACTAAAATTAATTTAGCCAAAAGTGTATTGTAGTGCACTTACATGAAGAGTTTATTCTAAGTAAGTTTTTAAGTTGTACTTTGGTCCACTTAAAAAATATGTACATCATATCAAATACTCAGTAGTAGTGTTTAATTAAAAGTATTGGTCTTACCTCCACCTTGCCCGTCTTGGCGGCCAGCTTCAGGGGGGTCAGCCCCTTCTTGTTCTGTACAGCCTCCAACCTCCAGTCCGAGTTGACCTTGGCGGTGGTGAGCAGGATGTGGTCATACATGGCCGTGATGAACCTGGTGTTGTCCTGGCTGTCATCGTCCGCCACCATCACCAGGGCGTGCAGCACCGTGTTGCCATGGGAGTCCTGCTCCACGACGCTGGCCGATGCGCCCAGCAGGAAGTCCACCAGCTCAGGTTGGTTGGTGCAGGCAGCCAGGGACAGAGGCAGCTCCCCTGTAGGGGAGGGAGTCACTGGCATCGTGTTGTTGTTGATTTGATACAGCCTCTTCTTATTTTTGTTTTAGCTGTAGTAACTTACTATTAGTATCTTTAAAAGGGTGAGGAAACCCACTTTTTAGCAGGATAACTGGAGATCCAGGGGATTAAAAAAGCTAATAGAAACCTGATTAAAACGACCTGGAGAAGTGTTTTTAGGCGGAAGTAGCAGCTCCCCTTGGTTTTTATATCGAATTCAGCCCTTTTGACCAATTAAAAAATGTAGCTACACTTTGTGAGACCACTTTGTGCGACCCAAACAGAACTGGTATCAACTGAGAAAACTTAAAATAAAAAAAACGAAAATACATTATTATTATTATTATTATTATTATTATTATTATTATTTTGGCTACAATGCACTCTGTCCCCATTAGAAACTTGATCGTTCTGCATTGTAACTCCAATAGCGATTATTTGCTCCTCAGCATCTCGAACAAAAGCAGCTGCTAGTTGGCTAAATGAAGTCACAAACAATCGATTTCCTGACTCTAATTTTCCTGACTCTAATTACTAATAATAATAACCCAAATCATTTCACACACATGGATCATGCACATAAATCTCTATGATGTATAAACTAATGTCAAAGTCTGCCCTCACCAAAGTAGAAACTGGGCTCAGATCTGTCTGGCTGGAACATTCTTCCACAGGCTTTGGCGTAGAGGTCTGCTCCCTTCTCCACCAGCTTCTTCACATAATACGTGTTCCTTCTCTCGATGGCAATGTGGAGAGCTGTTTGACCTACAGGTGAGGTTTTTATGGAGTTCAAACCGGTTCTGAAGTTTAAACTGTACAGTTAAAGGGGATATATTATACCACCAGGTGTCAGTGTGATTAGCCGTTACAAGCCGTTTTGAAAATGTGCAGCTTCTGACATCACAGGTGGGCGTGTCCACCTAGATGTGCTCGATAGATCAGTCTACCAGCCTACCCAGTGGACTGTAGCAAACATTGCTCATCTATCTGTCATACATAGGTGGACACGCCCACCTTTGATGTCAGAAGCTGCACATTTTTAAAACGGCTTGTTACGGCTAATCACATTCACACCTGGTGGTATAATATGTCCTCTTTAAAGTCATGCATTTGCTGAATAAAATGGTAGAAGATCTTTATTAATCCCAGATGGGAAATACTGGATTATCAATCATGTGAACCATTAATAATAATTAAAACATATTTTAATTTGATCTGAATTGGTTCACTTACTGAACACTTTATTCACATCGACTAATTCTACCTTTGTAGAAGTCGCTTGTGTAGGACGAGTTGATAAGCATCTGGATGTCTCCCATGTTCTCTGCAATGTTCAGCAGGTAGTCCACCATCTCATTCTCCCCACTGCTCACGTTCAGCAGAGCCTTCATCAGGGCTGTCTTCCCATTGGACTGATCTGAGGATTCAGGGGAAGTTATTCACGGTACTTTCAAGATTCATTGTTCATTATTCAAGGTAACTTCCAAGTCAATTCAAGGTAAGTTATTCAAGGTAAATGTATTGGTGATTATTGTTGCCAGGCTCACGTGTTTAGTTACAATGTTCCCTCATTTCCCATCTGGCATTTATAAAATCATATTTAATATCTTATCTAAAATGTAATGGAGGAAATATTTCCTAAATGATCAGTTTGGCAAGGTTTGGTAAGTAATTATTCATTCCAATAGCCTGATATGGCAGACCATGATAGCTGACTATTTATTTTTACTTCTTCATGACACTACACAAACAAACTGTAATGGATGTGATATCAAACAGCTAATACATCTCAGTTATAATGTGTAGATGTGTAATGTGTAGCCTAATGTGTAGAAACATATGACTATTTATTTTAATTTATTTGACATAAACAAATCAATTGATTTAACACCATGCACTCAGTTCTTTCAGAGTTTTCAATCTAGTGAATGAAACGTATGGAAGCATATATGTAGTAAAATTCAAATGGCAATACAATTTGCAATTTGCAATTCAAATGGTAATGCAATTTGCAATTTGCAATTCAATAAGTCATTACATTATGCAATTGTAAATTCATTATGCAATTTAATAATGTTATTTGTAAATACGTTATTCAAAGTGTATTTTAATATGCAAAGTGACAATGAAATCCTCAATAAAATTTGCAATAGTTATAACAATAAAAATAGAATAACATTTTGTCAAATTTTTTGAGTTCCTTTATTCAAATTGAAAAGCTATAGCGTCCCCGTGATTGCAATGCACTTCGCCACGCTCCGTGTGTTGCAAAATTCAAATGACATTTCAATCCGCAAAACACTTTGCAAATCGTTTTGCAAAACGTTTTGCAAAACGTATCAGCCAATCGCGTCTGGGGGGGAACTACGTCACTTGCTCGTCAGACCAGCTGATCATCCACGCACATTGCAATTTATTTATTTATTTATCCCGCAGCAGCTGCCAGACCGTCTTTTCCGCCATTTTCAGTTATAATTACGTAAACTCAGTCAAACCATAGACCTATTAAGAGTCAAATCTGGCACAATGCTAGGCATAGAAAATAAATTGCAACGTGCGTGGATGATCAGCTGGTCTGACGAGCAAGTGACGTAGTTCCCCCCCAGACGCGATTGGCTGATACGTTTTGCAAAACGATTTGCAAAGTGTTTTGCGGATTGAAATGTCATTTGAATTTTGCAACACACGGAGCGTGGCGAAGTGCATTGCAATCACGGGGACGCTATAGCTTTTCAATTTGAATAAAGGAACTCAAAAAATTTGACAAAATGTTATTCTATTTTTATTGTTAGAACTTTTGCAAATTTTATTGAGGATTTCATTTTCACTTTGCATATTAAAATACACTTTGAATAACGTATTTACAAATTACATTATTCAATTGCATAATGAATTGTCAATTGCATAATGTAATGACTTATTGAATTGCAAATTGCAAATTGCATTGCCATTTGAATTTTACTACATATATGCTTCCATAGAAACGTTCAAAAAAGGGTCATTCTTGGCCTACTTACACAGTGAGTGAGAGAGTGGTTTCATGGTCTTATACAAGTAGTCCTTCAGTCCATGCAGCCTATAAACATCACCGCTGGCCACAATTTCAAACAGCTTGATGATGTCAAAGCTTTCTTCCACCTTGGCACTGGAAAATACAAACCAGTCAATCCATCAAACAATTATCATCGCATTGTTTATATGTAGGGATGTGCATTGTGTTCTTGTTTCTGCTTTGAGATGTGTTTGCCTGTTTTTCCGTCCTGCTCGTTGACAAAAAGGTAATACATGTTTATTGCGGCTTCTACTTCCCCTTCTAGGAATGAATAAACTGTATAAAATCAAATCTAAATTAATCCATACACAATTGAATCAATGTAGCCTATCAATTAAGGTTTCAATCCATTGTGTCAGACAATGGCACAATTAACAATTAATTAACCGATTGACCCATTCAATATTGAAAACCACCAGCCAATCAATCAATTATCCAACCATCTGTATTCCTGCTATTTTCCATCTACATGCATGTTACCTGTGTCTAATCATCGTTATAACTTATGAGTGAGTACATGTGGTTCTGCGGTTCTTACGAGAGCGCCTCCAGGGTTAATCTTTTCCAGTTGGAGTCACGCTGCTCCTGGTTGTTGGAGTCCATGGGGGGCTTGGCAGTCCGCATGCAATCCATGGTCAGGACGGACAGGATGGAGGCCATCCTCTGCTTCTGCCACTGCTTCTGCCACCGCTTCCGCACCCGCGCCCTGACTTCGGCCCGCTGGTCGTCCAGCTCCTTCTGCTCCTCCTCTGGGTCCGGGAGCCTGTCTTCCTCTCCGGAGCTCTCCGGAGAGCTGCTTGGCGCCTTCGTGATCTCCTCCGCAGCGGGCCCCACGACCCCCCACCTGGAGCCCGCAACGGCCTTCTCCCGCGGGGCAGCCCCCACTCGGTCTGAGTCAGGGAGACGGTCTGAGTCCGGGAGACGGTCCTCCGGCGGAGCACCCCCCTCAGACCCCAGAAGGTTGTCGCTGGTGCCTGATTGGTTCATTTTGTGTAACGCTGGGGGGAAAGGACACAGAAGACAAGACGAGAAGATGCTGTCTCACATGTCACACATGTAGTTGACAGACTTCAATACTTTGAAGTCTGTCAAAGTCTTTTGGATACCGCCTGTATCCAGGATACAGCAGACAAACATGAGAGTTAGCCTTTTGAAAATATATGGGATGTATCTTAAATGAATACTACTAATTATTATAACATTAATAACAATAATACATCATTACATACATCAAGGAGTGAGTATGAATAGAAAATATTTAAAAGCAGTTCTTTATTGCAGTTCTGAGAACCACAAGTAAGTATAAATATGCAGTACAGTTACAGAACATTACTTATAATGTATAATAGCATATAAAATATTTTTCTTACCTGTTTTTATTTCTATCTTCTCAGAACTTCAACGCTGGGCTACGAAATGCGACATATCAATCCAACAAGGTTGTGCCCTATCATCCTGTCAGTCAATTTATTTATTTGCGTTGTTTTGGTGTGCGTTGGGGTGTGTGCTCATCAATCGTTAGTCCATTAAAGAGTGTTTTGTGCTGCTGGTAAGGAGGAGTGTGTGTGTGTGTGTGTGTGTGTGTGTGTGTGTGTGTTTGTGTGTGTGTGTGTGTGTGTTGTGTGGCCAATGTGCATGTGTGTGTGTGTGTGTGTGTGTAGGGAGGTGCTGGTGGGAGTCGGTGACCTAACTCATCAATTATCAGTCATTATGATAATGCAAAGACAATTAAGTCGCTCTAATGGATAGCAAAAAATGATACTGGGGCTCTACTTCTGACCACACCTGAACACACAAACACAGACACACACCAACAGACACACAAAGAGACACACACACACGTCTGTTAGGGTGCATCAACGTACACATTTTATTTCTCTGATTGTAGAAACCACAGCTCTTTTGTGTTTTTTCATGATTACACCACTTTACATTTCCAGGCACTCTATTCCCTCAAAGCCTAATTTCCCACCACAGTATCCAGCTCTCACAAGATGCAGCCCTCGCTCTTAGGCTCCCACCCGAGCAGCCGCAGCCTGGTCTATGCTTGGGTGTGGCGCATCCCGCAGGGCAGGTCCTCATGTTTTGAGTGTTTGATGCGAGGCTGCCGTCCAAGGTGAGGCGGAGACGGGAGCGTGAAGCTGGGGCAGCAGCCCGGGCAGGCACGTTTTACCAAGGATGACCTGGACATGACTGCGACGTCCAGTACGGCAGTGTTGGAGAGCGGAAGTGATGAGGATAGCGACACAGATGAACCAGCCGCTCCACCGGCTGAAGAGAGCGCAAGAAGACTGGCACCTCAGCCTTCATTCCACCTGTCATCCTTAGCCGACCAAGTCTTGTCTCACTGGCTACACTGATGAAGATCACACCAATGCAGCAAGGCTGCATGCATGCACGGCCTGATTGCAGCGTCAGGTGGCAATTCGACAAAGATCTCCACATCCTACGTGACAGCTGACCAATCGCACAGCCGAGTGCTGTAGGCCATCAGTGAGGAACACCACAAGCAGTGGGTTCCACCTCCCATGTGCACCCTGCACTGGGAGAGCAAGTTGACGCTGAAGCTCAGCAATGTGCACTGGTTGTTGGAGGAGCGTCTGACAGTGGTGGTCGGAGATGCGGATACCACCACGTCAAACACCATCTCATGGCAGACTGCATTGCCATGCAGCTCTGACTGCGTCGACCACTGCTCTGGTCCGTGTGCTGGCACCACATCGGCTACATTCCTGGTGTCATGAAGTTTGCCAACTTCAGCATAAGGAAGTTTGCCAACTTCCAAAATTACACATATCGACACAACATGGGTGCTGACCTGCGACACAGCAGTAGATGCCAGATGGAATGACCTCACACTCTACCACCACCTTTACACATAGAAGTATGTTTGCGAGGGCATTGCAGCGTCTGCGATTAAGGCACTGGACAGGCACCTCTGGTACCTGGCAGGCGAGATTCTGCCCCTGGCACTCTAAAGCACCAAGGTTCCAGTTGGTGAGCAATGAGCACTTGCGGATGCCATCTTGGAGCACAGGCCAGCTGATATACCAGAGTAACTGTGATTATCTCAACAGCTGCCGTTTGGCACTAGCCTCGGCAGGCTGAAATTTTCATCCCTCTTGCCGAATCCTTCTTGCATCTTTTGAAATTTAATTGAGTCCAGAAAACAAAAGTAATTTCTTCATTTGAACAAATGCAACCCTAAACAGTCTGATGTGTTGACATACATATTATTTTGAATTGCATTTTGATGCGTGTGTGTGTGTGTGTGTGTGTGTGTGTGTGCGTGTGTGTGCGTGTGTGTGTGTGTGTGTGTGTGTGTGTGTGTGTGTGTGCGTGTGTGCGTGTGTGCGTGTGTGTAAGCTTCTAGGCAAGGCAAGGCAAGGCAACTTTATTTATATAGCACTTTTCATACACAAGGCAGACTCAAAGTGCTTCACATATAAACATTGTCATACAATAAAAGAAAATAATAGATAAGTAAAAAGTAAAATAGATAGAAAATAAAGGCAAAGTTTAAAAAACATTTTAGAAAGGCAGAGTTTAAAAAAATGCATTTTAGAAAGTGAGAAAATAAAGGTAAAGTTACTAATAAAATAAAAAATAGAAGCATTGTAGATTTAAGATTTAGCAGAAAGCTAAAGCAAATATAAAAGTCTTCAGTCTTGTTTTAAAAGCTGTCAGAGTTGGGGCAAGTCTTAAATCCTCAGGGAGTTTATTCCAGCTATTTGTTGCATAGTAACTAAATCCTGCTTCCCCATGTTTCGTGTTGACTCTGGGGATAATTAACAGATTGGTCTCAGAGGATCTTAGTGGCCTAGAAGGCTTATGTAGTGGAAGCATATCAGTTAAATATTTTGGCCCTAAACCATGTAGGAATTTATAGGTTAGCAACATGATTTTAAAATCAATTCTCTGACATACACGGAGCCAATGTAATGATTTAAGAATTGGTGTAATATGTTCAAATTTTTTGGTCTTTGTTAGAATTCTAGCAGCAGCATTCTGAACAAGCTGTAGTTGCCTTAGAGTTTTTTTTGGGAGACCTGTAAGGAGACCATTGCAGTAATCAAGCTTGCTAGTGATAAAGGCATGTACAAGTGTTTGTAAGTCTTCGGTAGACATGAGCCCTCTAAGTCTTGCTACGTTTTTAAGGTGATAATATGCAGATTTTGTAACTGATTTGATGTGACTGTCGAAATGTAAATCTGAATCCATGATAACCCCTAGATTTCTGGCTTTGATTGAGGTTTTCAGGGACAGAGAGTGAAGGTGTTGGGTAACTTTTTTTTTTCTAAAAGGTGCCCTCATGTTTGCACATTCTGCCCCTTTTCTAGATTTTTTTGACACATGGGGTCGAGTACTGAACTGCATAGCTTGTTACATAGGCATCTTAACTTCCTAATTGGTAAAGCCTTCGACCCTTTGGCAATTACAACGTCACTCCGATCAACTCCTTTATATTCATCAGGTGATTCCACGTCCAGAGGCAGCTGTTTGTCCTCTAGAGGGCAGTAGCTCAATGCTAAAATAAATGCAGCTATTATATGTCTATAATAAACCAATAATGTAAATGTACACTGATTTTAATTTATTCCAAAGCAAAAACTAAATAGCCAGGGAATGGCCATTATTACTCACAAAAAGGCAGTCAGATATGCCTACAGTGCAAGTGCAACATCTTCAGGGTGGAACGCATTTGAATTGGCCTTACATACAAACAAGCTTTTTTTTAAAACAATTTTACAATTAAGGGAGACAAACATTTCATCTCTGTACACTTGTGATTGTGAACTAGTACCTGGCTCTGGCTCTGATCAGCATCAGCAGAGCTTGTTCTGCTAGTAAGGGCACTGGCAGACTGGCTAGTTATGGCAATTGCAGTTGGTTGGCTAGTGGTGGTAGATGTAGCAGCAGCAGTGGGCGGACTAGCTGGCAGATTTGTGGCACTACATAAGCCTACATTTGTTAATTTTGGAGAATTCTTTAGTAATTCTGACACTCTATCATGCTTAAGTGCTTGTCATTTTCTTTTTTGGGCTCCACTCTCATGGTTTCTTTGACCGGACATATTCGCTAATTATTTCTGTGCTCCCTCTAAACGTTATGCGCGCATTCCGTTGACTCACACAACATGAGGCCCCCTGGTGGCGAGGACCGGGGCTGCAGCCCTTAAAGCCCATTTTCTTAATCCGGCCCTGAGCGCGGGAAGTTAGTTTGAAAATAAATTATACTGTGATACAATTTAAGAAAGACCCATTAGTAGCTGTAGTCTTTAATAAGGGGTTGGCCAGGATACATTTCAGATTTTTTCAGAAAGGTTTATATTTACTGTACAACATACTAAAAAATATACAACAAGCAAATATATATATATATATATATATATATATATATATATATATATATATATATATATATATATATACTTACATCCTGATTCTGATTGTAAATAATGTTTCTTGCATTTTCTGATATTGTCCTTTTCTGCACAATTTCTGTAGGCATTGCCACTTTTCATTTCACTACACATCCTGCATGTGTATGTGACAATTACAATTCTTGAACTCTTGGACTTCCTTGTTAAATGACATGTAATTGATTCAGTCTTTCTTCTACCTGTCTTTCTTTAGGCCTAGGCTACTGTCTCCGAGTGCGTGTCGCTGTTTAAAACCGGACGAGGTGTTCACCAATGAGCTAGTTTACCATAATAAGACCGCCATACGAATCTGGAAAAAATGAATAAAGACAGTGAGGGTGCAGGGAGTTCAGCAAGGCTACAGCTGAAGATCAAGGTAAATAGGTGCTGATATATTTTAAACGTCAGCATTAGAGGAATTGACGTGTTCCCCGATGGACAAATTTAACGCACAACTGTGTGTTTATGCTGAGACTGCTTTGCTTTTTGCTACCTGTCTGTGTGCGCCGTGCGGGCTTTGCGCACCGTCAAGGGAAAGAGGCGGTGGTTGAAAAAAATATTTCGACATTAAGTTCACTCGTTGCTTATAATGGTTTATTCGTTTCCCAGTATTTCATTAATTTAGAAGACAGTTTTGTTAAAAAAAAAAAAAAAAAAAGTGAAATACAACACTGCCAATGTGGCAGTTCCATGCGCAACGGGGATTTATAAAGGTTACTGTACAGTGGCGGAGAATGCGTCAGGAGCTGAATCACCACTACGGTAGAGCTAAGAAGTTTCTACGAGCGCTTCAGACCAACCTTACCAACAAACGATACAAACAAACCCAACAAAATACATAAAAATGCCAAATAGTGATAACACGTCCATTAAGTCGCCGCCGGTCCAGATGTGTCAGGTGTGCGCGAGAGACAGAACGTTCGCTTACCACTTTTGGAAATGCCATGTATACAGTAGGCCTACGTTCGGATCGCATGACAGGAATAGATCTATTCCGATTAGAAATCTATTCGGAACAGAAGTGTCAACCCGGTATCACGCGATTTCGTGCTCATGCGCACGAACGTTAATCTATTGAATCGTGTCCCACAGCACGATTGTCCGACTTTTTTCGTTCTACACAGAACGAAATGTAAACCAATGCATTCTGAATGGGAGCGTTTCTCCGATTTTTTCGTGCTACACAGAACGAAATGTAAACCGATGCATTCTTAATGGGAGCGTTTCTCCGATTTTTTTCGTGCTACACAGAACGAAATGTAAACCAATGCATTTTGAATGGCAGCGTCAGAGAGAGAGAGAGTGAGTGAGTGTGTGTGCAGACAGTACAGTGCACCCTCTAGTTATATACAGTATATGTCAATATGTCCGATTTTTTAAGCAGACCTCCTCAAAAACTGAAACAAACGTCCCCCACAGAACGAAATGTAAACCAATGCATTCTGAATGGGAGCGTTTCTTCGATTATTTCGTGCTACACAGAACGAAATGTAAACCAATGCATTTTGAGTGGCAGCATTTTTTTCGTGCTACACAGAACGAAATGTAAACCTATGCATCGTGAATGGGAGCGTTTCTCCGATTTCTTCGTGCTACATAGAATGAAATGTAAACCAATGCAGTGTGTGTGTGTGTGTGTGTGTGTGTGTGTGTGTGTGTGTGTGTGTGTGTGTGTGTGTGTGTGTGTGTGTGTGTCAATATTTCCGATTTTGCAGAAGACCCCCTCAAAGACTGAAACGTATTTTTCGTGCTCCACAGAACGAAACGAGAGAGAGAAAGAGAGAGAGAGAGAGAGAGAGAGAGAGAGAGAGAGAGAGAGAGAGAGAGAGAGAGGCTTCAGAAGGGGTGTGCGCAGATAGTACACTGCACCCTAGTTATTTTTATGCCAAAACCACAATTGCATCAAAGGGTAAATGTAATGTATTAGGGATACAACTGATTTCCCTGCTTTTAAGAGCAGACCTCCTCAAAAACATTTCGTGCTCATGTGCACGAACGTTAATCTATTGAATCGTGTCCCAAAGCACGATTGTCTGACTTATTTCGTATTAGACAGAACGAAATTCAAACCATAGCCTTTCAATTGGGATATTTTCTTTGACTATAGAAGGGGTGTGCGCAGATAGTACAGTGCACCCTCTAGTTATTTATGTGTCAAAACAACAAATGCATCAAAGGGTAAATGTAGTGTATTAGGGATACAACTGATTTCCCTGCTTTTAAGAGCAGACCTCCTCAAAAACATTTCGTGCTCATGTGCACGAACGTTAATCTATTGAATCGTGTCCCAAAGCACGATTGTCTGACTTATTTCGTATTACACAGAACGAAATTCAAACCATAGCCTTTCAATTGGGATATTTTCTTTGACTATAGAAGGGGTGTGCGCAGATAGCACAGTGCACCCTCTAGTTATTTATGTGTCAAAACAACAAATGCATCAAAGGGTAAATGTAGTGTATTAGGGATACAACTGATTTCCCTGCTTTTAAGAGCAGACCTCCTCAAAAACATTTCGTGCTCATTTGCACGAACGTTAATCTATTGAATCGTGTCCCAAAGCACGATTGTCTGACTTATTTCGTATTACACAGAACGAAATTCAAACCATAGCCTTTCAATTTGGATTTTTTCTTCGACTATAGAAGGGGTGTGCGCAGATAGTACAATGCACCCTCTAGCTATGTATGTGTCAAAACAACAAATGCATCAAAGGGTAAATGTAGTGTATTAGGGCTACTCTGATTTTCCCGGTTTTTACAGCAGACCTCCTCAAAAACATTTCGTGCTCATGCGCACAAAAGTTAATCTATTGAATCGTGTCCCAGAGCACGATTGTCTGACTTTTTTCGTTCTACGCAGAACGAAATGTTAACCCATGCGTCGGAGCGTTTCTCAGAATATAAACATGTAAGGTCTATATATATATATATAATAGAATTAATCTAGATTAATCTAGATTAAAATGGCTCATTAGAATTCTGCCGAAGGCATTCATAATATGTGTGTGCTACCTAAATAATGACTAAAAGTAAGTCTTTGAGAACGGGTTTCTCAAGCCAGGTGGCGCATTAGACCAGGGGCTCATCTCCTGTTTCCAAAATGCATCACAAACTCTAGTATAACTTACTACACGCTTACTATCACAAACTCAAACACGGGAAAATATAACGGCACCGGGACGCGCCCTCGCTACAGGTCCACGGCACGCTCGTCTCCGGTGCGCGTCGCGGCAGCAGCGGCAGCCGGGGCGGCGGTGGGGGCGGCGTTGACGGCAGACGGCTGGTACGCGTCCGCCTACCGCCGTACCAAGGCGGGCAGCTCGGAGGAGTGTCATCGCTCACCCAAGTTGTTTCTATTATCATTGCTACATTGTCTCCAGCATATGGCGCGATTATGGACATTATATTTTATTAAACACTCAGCTTCTGTTTACTTCAACTTTGAGAATAGATTAACGGCGATATTTTTTTTTATCGCCCGATAAGAGTCTCGCGTTAACGCAGCACGTTAACGCCGATAACGGCCCACCACTAATATATATATATTTATATTTATTTATTTATTTATTTATAGCCTATAGGGTGACCAGATGTCCCGCTTTGTGCGGGACAGTCACGCATTTCCACTTTTTACAAATTGAGACGTTGTCCCGCATTGTTATTGATAGTTATTGACTCGATTTTTTAAAATGCGTGTTTTATAATCTGGCATTTATCAAATAGCTGTGTGCGGAGACAGCAGTGAGGGCTGTCTTCAGGGGGCGGGGCGGGCCGTTTGATCATGTCAATCAAACTGGGACGCGGACGCAGGTTAAGGGAACACCCACCAACATGATAATGAAGATAATAAGAAATTATTTCCTGGGACTGGGAACGCCTCGGGATCCCCCCGTCAGAGTTGGTCAATGTGGCCCGGGAAAGGGAAGTCTTTTTAATGTGAAAATGGTGGACATACTTTATAATAACATGGTTGCTATGACGGTTGCTATGGACGCTGAACCCAGCAGCTCGCGTGCCGTTTAAATCATGGCTATAAATGTTTTTTGTCTTTGCTGATTATGTTATTTTATGTAACCGTGTAGGCCTAATGATGTTCTCTTATTTAACAACTTTAAAAAAACTTTAGTACATTTTTTAGAGCAGGTATGGCGTCTTCTTTCTTGGGATTTAATAGAGCGTGTTAATAAACCATTTTCGTTGCTTCGAGGAGGTCTGGTGGTCTCCGTAGGCCTATATAATAAATAAATGAATAAATACATATAGGCCTATAAATATGTAGGCCTATGTCAATGGTCAATGATCAGATACAGATCTTGTTATAACAATAAGCTACATAGCTACGTGGTCTACTTATAATATTATGACTAAATAATTGTATGTTTTTATATATATTAATTAATAATAATAATAAAAATATATATATATATTATTAATTCAATATTAAACCAATGGATTTCAATCGGGAGATTATTTTCGACAAAATATGGGGCAGGCTGCGCAGGATTTTATGGCGCTATGGTGGTTGCCATCGACTACACAAACTGGCCATTATTTCATTTTCTGTAACATCCACGCATATATCCTGCATTTAATACATGTAGGCCTACACGTTATATGCACAATATTCTGAACAAACCCCCGAACATATTGATTCTAGGTTCCTGTGATAGGAGCGGGACGCTGTGATGTTAATTTATTTATTCATTAAATTATTATTAATCGATTAAACATTAATGTACACAATGTATGCACCGTTCACGTTGCAAACGACTTCATGAGTTCAAACATAAACATTCATTGTAACATGACATTCATTCATAGCTCTGCTCCGAACCACGTTAACGACATAATTTGTAATAATTAATTAATAATAATATTATAATTATTATAATTATTTCTAATTTGCATAATTTTATGTCAAAGTCCTTCTACTCCTTCTATAGTGTCTCTGGTTAAGTGCGGCAACTGAGCTGCCGTCAATTGTGTTGTTTTTGTCGTAAACTAGGGTCTGCTGGCTAGGAAATAGACAGATATTCTAAGGTGTCCTTCAAAATTCACCTTGTAATATCTTTCTATTTTCCGCAGTTTAGACTTATAATTAATAAGTTACTTTTGCATTGAACTTGACTTTCTGACCTTTTTTTTTTTTTTAATCCCTGTCTGGTGGCTAGTCACGTCACCCAGAGAGATGCGCATGGTCAGATTTTGTAGTGACACAGCCTATAACCTATTCATGAAAGCAAAACATCAAGCTCATTGATTTAACGAGGCATGTTATTTGAAACAATTAATTAAGTTATCATGTGTGAGAGGTCATTCCTCCTCCTGAGTGTGCTTCCTATTTATGTCTAGTAGGCTATACTGTCCACAAGCACCCCCCACCCCTCCCAATATGGATATTGAGAATTGTTGCCACGTCCCAGTGGTGGTGGTGTCATATAAATGAAAGAGGGCATTCAAATATACTAAAGTGATTCATTAGGAGGCCGAAGCCCTAAAGGAAGTGATGCAATAGGTGGCTGAGGCAAGGACATTAAGCAGTAAGCTTAATAAATTAGTTGACAAGAGATAGAATCTTGTCCATTAGACCTTCAGGGTGCATCTTGGGATTACTCTGTGAAAATTGTGGGTCTCTGGAAAAAAGCCGGCCCTAACCCTAACCCTAACCCTAACCCTAATCCTCAGACCCCCCCCTCCCTGCCCTCGGGGTCCGAGAAGGCCAAGTTTCGGTGTGGGGGTCCCAGTTAGGCCCTAGAATAAGGTAGTCAAGTTTCAGGGCGGTATGACCTTCCTATCCCAAAAACTTTCTTTCCACCACATTCTGATCCACTAGGTCTTACACGCAACACTTCTGAGAGGCTTTGTCCAAAAAACTGTCTATTTTGGAAAACTTTTTTTCTGTAAGGGCTAGAACTCCAAATCTCAGATATGTTATTCTCAGGACCCTGGGAAATGTGTGTATACATTTTGGCATCTCTAGCTATCTCGAAAAGGTGGGAAAAGGGGCGTGACCTCGGACAGTAAGGTAAATGTGAATAAGACTAGGTTAGTTTCTAGTCCCCATTTTTGATGGGATGGAGGTGTTAATGTGTGCCTTAAGGTGTGTAGACACAGCTGGCCTGTGGACAAGTTTTTGAAGTCTGGGGTCAAAAGGTCAAAAGGAGCCAGCACCACGCCCCTTATGAGATAACAAAAAGTTAATGTGCATTTCTCTCATAACTTTTTGTCATTATTAAAAAGAGGCCTGATTCTCAGATATGCATGTTGGATGGCCAGGGTGTAGGTCTGAGAAGAACTTCAGGCCAAAATCTTGCAAGCGAGCCGGTGAAGTGCAACAAGATCAGATGGAGCACTTGGTAAGTAATTTCTTGTAGGGCTGGTGCCCCCAAGTTGATAATCGTCCTTTGCGACCCCCGTTGATAAAAAAGAGACCCCAGGTCTATAGCTTACTTGTTACTGGCCTTGACTCAGAAGTTACTTATTGCATCACTTCCTTTAGGGCTTCGGCCTGCTTTCATTGTAGTATATTTGAATGCCCTCTTTCATATATATGACACCACCACCACTGGGCCGTAGCAACAATTCTCCATATCCATATGGGGAGGGGGGGGGGGGGGGGGGGGGTGTGTGCTTGTGGACAGTAGGGGTACAAATAGGAAGCTTGCAATGAGGATTTCAATCACCAGAAATAGTCAATACACACTCAGGAGGAGGAATGACCTCTCACACATGATAACTTAATGAATTATTTCAAATAACCCTGCCTCGTTAAATAATCAATAGGCTATAGGCTATAGGTTATAGGCTGTGTCACTACCAAATATGTCCGTGCGCATCTCTCAGAGTGACGTAACTAGCCACCAAACAGAGATAAAAAAAAGATTACAAAACAAGTTGATAACAACAAACTTATTAATTATACAAGTCTAAACTGCGGAAAATAGAAAGATATGGGGGGCAATCGATGGCAACCATCATAGCAAGTCACGTGACGTGGACGCAGGCCCATTGAAAAGAATGGGCCAAAAAAATGTAGGCGTGTCACATGTTCAGAGCCGTAATGCATTTTCCGCTGTGGACCAACGCAGTTTTACTTCAATCTGGAATGAGACTGGGTTTAAGGGACGTGGTTAGTTTCAGTTTTTGAGGGGGTCTGCTGAAAAATTCTGATAAATTAGATTATTTTAGCCTACTTGTTTTGACGAATCCTGCGCAGCCCCCCCCTTCTGAAGTCGAAAATAAATTACCAATTAATTTATCTATTTATTATATACGAAGACCACCAGACCTCCTCGAAGCAAAGAAAATGGTCTGTTAACCCACTCTATTAAATCACAAGAAAGAAGACGCCATACCTGCTCTAAAAAATTTACAAACGTTTTTTTTTAGTTGTTAAATAAGAGAACATCATTAGGCCTACACGGTTACATAAAATAACATAATCAGCAAAGACAAACATTTATAGCCATGATTTAAACGGCACGCGAGCTGCTGGGTTCAGCGTCCATAGCAACCGTCATAGCAACCATGTTATTATAAAGTATGTCCACCATTTTCACATTAAAAAGACTTCCCTTTCCCGGGCCACATTGACCAACTCTGACGGGGGGATCCCGAGGCGTTCCCAGTCCCAGGAAATAATTTCTTATTATCTTCATTATCATGTTGGTGGGTGTTCCCTTAACCTGCGTCCGCGTCCCAGTTTGATTGACATGATCAAACGGCCCGCCCCGCCCCCTGAAGACAGCCCTCACTGCTGTCTCCGCACACAGCTATTTGATAAATGCCAGATTATAAAACACGCATTTTAAAAAATCGAGTCAATAACTATCAATAACAATGCGGGACAACGTCTCAATTTGTAAAAAGTGGAAATGCGTGACTGTCCCGCACAAAGCGGGACATCTGGTCACCCTATAGGCTATAAATAAATAAATAAATAAATATAAATATATATATATTAGTGGTGGGCCGTTATCGGCGTTAACGTGCTGCGTTAACGCGAGACTCTTATCGGGCGATAAAAAAAAATATCGCCGTTAATCTATTCTCAAAGTTGAAGTAAACAGAAGCTGAGTGTTTAATAAAATATAATGTCCATAATCGCGCCATATGCTGGAGACAATGTAGCAATGATAATAGAAACAACTTGGGTGAGCGATGACACTCCTCCGAGCTGCCCGCCTTGGTACGGCGGTAGGCGGACGCGTACCAGCCGTCTGCCGTCAACGCCGCCCCCACCGCCGCCCCGGCTGCCGCTGCTGCCGCGACGCGCACCGGAGACGAGCGTGCCGTGGACCTGTAGCGAGGGCGCGTCCCGGTGCCGTTATATTTTCCCGTGTTTGAGTTTGTGATAGTAAGCGTGTAGTAAGTTATACTAGAGTTTGTGATGCATTTTGGAAACAGGAGATGAGCCCCTGGTCTAATGCGCCACCTGGCTTGAGAAACCCGTTCTCAAAGACTTACTTTTAGTCATTATTTAGGTAGCACACACATATTATGAATGCCTTCGGCAGAATTCTAATGAGCCATTTTAATCTAGATTAATCTAGATTAATTCTATTATATATATATATATATATAGACCTTACATGTTTATATTCTGAGAAACGCTCCGACGCATGGGTTAACATTTCGTTCTGCGTAGAACGAAAAAAGTCAGACAATCGTGCTCTGGGACACGATTCAATAGATTAACTTTTGTGCGCATGAGCACGAAATGTTTTTGAGGAGGTCTGCTGTAAAAACCGGGAAAATCAGAGTAGCCCTAATACACTACATTTACCCTTTGATGCATTTGTTGTTTTGACACATAAATAACTAGAGGGTGCACTGTGCTATCTGCGCACACCCCTTCTATAGTCAAAGAAAATATCCCAATTGAAAGGCTATGGTTTGAATTTCGTTCTGTGTAATACGAAATAAGTCAGACAATCGTGCTTTGGGACACGATTCAATAGATTAACGTTCGTGCACATGAGCACGAAATGTTTTTGAGGAGGTCTGCTCTTAAAAGCAGGGAAATCAGTTGTATCCCTAATACACTACATTTACCCTTTGATGCATTTGTTGTTTTGACACATAAATAACTAGAGGGTGCACTGTACTATCTGCGCACACCCCTTCTATAGTCAAAGAAAATATCCCAATTGAAAGGCTATGGTTTGAATTTCGTTCTGTCTAATACGAAATAAGTCAGACAATCGTGCTTTGGGACACGATTCAATAGATTAACGTTCGTGCACATGAGCACGAAATGTTTTTGAGGAGGTCTGCTCTTAAAAGCAGGGAAATCAGTTGTATCCCTAATACATTACATTTACCCTTTGATGCAATTGTGGTTTTGGCATAAAAATAACTAGGGTGCAGTGTACTATCTGCGCACACCCCTTCTGAAGCCTCTCTCTCTCTCTCTCTCTCTCTCTCTCTCTCTCTCTATCTCTCTCTCTCTCTCTCTTTCTCTCTCTCGTTTCGTTCTGTGGAGCACGAAAAATACGTTTCAGTCTTTGAGGGGGTCTTCTGCAAAATCGGAAATATTGACACACACACACACACACACACACACACACACACACACACACACACTGCATTGGTTTACATTTCATTCTATGTAGCACGAAGAAATCGGAGAAACGCTCCCATTCACGATGCATAGGTTTACATTTCGTTCAGTGTAGCACGAAAAAAACGCTGCCACTCAAAATGCATCGGTTTACATTTCGTTCTGTGTAGCACGAAATAATCGGAGAAACGCTCCCATTCAGAATGCATTGGTTTACATTTCGTTCTGTGGAGCACGTTCGTTTCATTTTTTGAGGAGGTCTGCTTAAAGATCGGAAATATTGACATACATATAACTAGAGGGTGCACTGTACTGTCTGCACACACACACACACACACACACACACACACACACACACACACACACACACACACACACACACACACACACACACACACACACACACACACACACACACACACACACACACACACACACACTCTCTCTCTCTCTCTCTCTCTCGCTCTTTCTCTCTCGTCTGAAAAACGCTGCCATTAAAAATGCATTGGTTTACATTTCGTTCTATGTATCACGAAAAAAATCGGAGAAACGCTCCCATTCAGGATGCATCGGTTTACATTTCGTTCTGTGTAGCACGAAAAAAACGCTGCCACTCAAAATGCATTGGTTTACATTTCGTTCTGTGTAGCACGAAATAATCGAAGAAACGCTCCCATTCAGAATGCATTGGTTTACATTTCGTTCTGTGGGGGACGTTTGTTTCAGTTTTTGAGGAGGTCTGCTTAAAAAATCGGACATATTGACATATACTGTATATAACTAGAGGGTGCACTGTACTGTCTGCACACACACTCACTCACTCTCTCTCTCTCTGACGCTGCCATTCAAAATGCATTGGTTTACATTTCGTTCTGTGTAGCACGAAAAAAATCGGAGAAACGCTCCCATTAAGAATGCATCGGTTTACATTTCGTTCTGTGTAGCACGAAAAAATCGGAGAAACGCTCCCATTCAGAATGCATTGGTTTACATTTCGTTCTGTGTAGAACGAAAAAAGTCGGACAATCGTGCTGTGGGACACGATTCAATAGATTAACGTTCGTGCGCATGAGCACGAAATCGCGTGATACCGGGTTGGAAGTGTCCATGTAAACGCGGCTACTTGCAAGAACACCTTTGGTTTGCCAATCGTATTCAATCAATGATATTCCTGCTGTGTTTACACCATAGCTGGCTGAATAGATGCACGAATGCCATGAAAGTACCGCGTAGGTAGGCTACCTGTAGCCTCTCGCGAAGGGAAGAAGATAGTTCTACTGCGCAGCTATGTGCATTCTAGAGGGGCATTCTACTCTGATCGGGGCTTGTTCTGGCTGGCTTTAGCCTGTGGCTGTGCGAGCAGTAGATACGGTGCGCAACTACATGTCTTTTGGTCAACATTTTAGTTTTTTAATTTTTTCCTTTATTCCAATTTCGGATCTTTCAGTCACAATGAAAACCGGGGACATTTCCGGGGACAGCAGTGGCCGGGGACAGGTCACTGAAAACGGGGACTGTCCCCGGAAATCGGGGACGTCTGGTCACCCTACTTTATTATGATTTGAAATCCCAGAAAAGTCTTATTTCAATGATTAAACTTCCATAATAGACAGACCAGTAAACATCCGCAGATCTACATAGTTATTTTTTTTTATTATTATTCATAAAGAGTGAACAATCAGGCATTCATTTCATGCTTCATTCTCCAGTTGTTTTTCTGATGGTCTCTGACGGAACAGCCACAGGACATTTTGGATTTTCCTGCCTATAGGGTCAAATAGAGTCAGAGAATTATTAGTAAATGTTGTTGTGGTTATGGTTTTGGACTCCCAACTGAAAGGATCTGGTTCAAACTGCAATGAACACAATCTTTACAGTTAAAGCAGTCCTTGCATTGGTTACACTTTACATTCAGGGTCCTATAACAGTTTAATTAGGCAAGTAAGTACAGTGTTATAAGCACTGTAACAGCATGTACTTTATATGTAATAACAGTATGGAACAGCATTAACTATATGGTTAGGCGAATAGGCGAAAAAAGGTATGGCATAGGGTTAAAGGGTTAGGTTAGAAAAATGTGAAAAGGCGTTATGGTTACATAACGTTAGACCATAAACACTGTTACAAGTTGTTACATTGCTTAAAATGTGCAATTACACTGTAATAACGACACTGTCATGTCATATGTTACCCAGTCCTCTTACTTCTGTCATTGGAAGCTGGTGGCGCTGTTGGTATTTTGTGTGTATTCAAGGGCTCTTCCCTAATGTTCCCCAGATTGCTCCTCCATTCGCTCCAGTCCACCTCCTCTACTCTTTAGACACCATAATAGAAAAAGAATCAGTAGGTCTCTTGGTAATATATGTCTAAATCAGTGGTTCCCAACCTATTTTGGGATAAAGACATGCCATGATCCTCACTACAAATTCTAAGCAGGAGCCCCTTCCTTATGGGGAAGGGTTATGGAAAATATCACACACATTATTACAAAATATATTATTATCGCAACATTTCACACTGTCAAAAAGCTTATCAGATGGATGCATTTTTGGGCATAAATATATATGGAAATGGCGCAAGAGCTTGCATTACATTGATAATGAATCAACAAAAGCAAATCATATGTAGTACAAATTATATTGGAAACTGAAAAAAAAAAAAAGAGTTTAAAATCAATCCTGACAGTGGGCTAGTTCTTAGTAGGGTTATCTGGCACACTAAAATTGTTATCACACATCTTTGGAAATCCAAGTCTTCGCTACCTTTTTTTTTTACACGCCTCATAGGTTTACTTACGGTCGTTTTTTTAGGGGCCACCCCAACTTAAGTAGGCACCCTGTGCCACTGCACGGCAAACATGTTGGGAACCTCTGGTGTGTGTGTGTGTGTGTGTGTGTGTGTGTGTGTGTGTGAGAGACAGGACCTCACCTGAAGCACCAGCGCCGGCCCTGTTCATTGGACATGCCGCCCCCGGACAGGTCCTTCTCCACCCCGGACCGTAGCCTGCTCCTCACGCACCGAGGGAGGCCCCACTCCAGGTCCAGTGTGGTGATGGCTCTCTGGTCTCCCACACACACGCACAGGACAGAGCACGCACACACACACACACACACACACACACACACACACACACACACATAAGGAAAGCATGCATGGAACAGATGTACACACACACACAAACAGACACACACACAATCTCACACACGTGTGAACACACACAAAAACATAAACACACATATATAAAGATGACAAATGACGCACATGGGCGAGTGAAGGCCAGTAAGTGCAGGTTTGTAGTTTGGCGGTCAAATCTATCCGCCATTGGTTGGTGGCATGTGTTCATTTTGGAGCCTGTGTGTATGTGCTAGTATGCTCCCCCTCACTGTCCCTCCCCCCTGCCCACCTGTAGCTTCCAGATGCGGGTGTTCTCCTTGGTGGTCTCCTCCACCGTGTGACTCATCAGGGCAATAAGCATGTTGAACAGCAGGACGTAGGTGAGCACAATGTACACGATCAGCAGCAGGTACAGCAACTCCTCGTACTTATAGCTGGAGTAGTAATAGGAAACAGGCTGGTTATAAGAGTTAATGTGGTGGTTCTCTTGAGGCTGTTGCTTCTCCCAAAGTGGGATCCAGTAGCAGTGGAGCCACTCATGCACTATGTGGCTTTATTAAAACATTTTTTCCACCACACTTTGCACTACAGCACTCAACGCATTTTTTTGCAGGAAATGCATTTTCTAGTTACTATTATTATTATATATCCATATCAACTTCATAAAACAAAACAGACTTGAAACCATGATACTCCATGTTGTATTGCTGCTATTGCATCATGCCCATCTGAATACCCCTTGCTGAAGCTAAGGTCTCCCATCCCGATGGTGAGCTTGAAGAGCTCTAGGGTGGTGTAGGTAATGTCCCTGAAGTCCGGCCCGCTGCAGTCTACCTCCACTAGGCAGGACGGAGGCTCCGACTCCTCCCCCATCCACTCGGGCTGGTCTGTGAGCATGGTGACTATGGCTGGGGAGGGACGGGGGCAAGAAGAGGGGAGCATCGATCACATGAGGGCAGCTGCTCCACAGTCTCTGAACTGACCTGTGTGTTTTGGTTGATTTTAGCTTGTTGGGTTTAGTTCTCGAATGTGAGATGTTCTAAGGTGCCTTCTTTCCTCACCTTGGGTTAAATCATTGTTGATGGAGAGACTCATAGCAGCACTATATGCAAGGTGACATCCTGTACATTGAATTATTAAAGATGCTTACAGAAGATGATTGTCATATTAAGCAGCCAATTTCTCACTCTGCTGCTATCAGCAGTTATCCATATATAAATTCATATATATATTCACATTTTTTCCATATTTAGAAATAAGGGAAACTGAAAATGACATGGAAAAGTATATGCGAGTAGGAAACTGAAGCTAATGCAGTAGTAGTACTAAACAAATCATTTTAAATAAGCATAAATCACAGCATATACAATTATATATACATACATACATATATACATATATTATTATTATTAAACCTTTATTTATTCATATATATACTGTGTGTCTTAATTGTATTTCCTTTGTGACAGTTTCAACCAGCCAGGGGCACCTGCGGAGAAGCCAGAGAGGAAGATGATGTAGATGAGGAAGAAGGGGATGATGTCACCAGTGATGACCTCGTGGAGAAGACAGAGAGAAGGTATGAGGTGTGACATGACAGAAACCATGGCAACCAATAAGACCTGCACAAGGTGTTCTCCTTTGAAACCTTGTTCATTTGAGATTGATTGTTCTTTACTTTTATGAGCAGCCTAACGTTTTTAATAACACACTCAGCTGTGGTGCTTTGTTCCGCAGACATGTGAGTAAGAGCTTCCCATCTCCTTTTGTTCCTGATGTATTCATAGTGGATTGTTAAGTGCCAGGAATCACTGATCAACGTTCAGTGAATCTTGTGATGAGATTCAGTGGTTGGAGTCATAGCTCTCTGGGTCCAAATCTAACACACACTACAATATGATGAAATGTTTTATTTTGTTCAAAAGATAATCATTCCAAAATGTATTTTAATCATGTGTACATCATAAAGATTAATACTTTATGCCTGGTGTTTAGTTGAGGTTCAATTATAAACACAATTATAAAAATGTTTTTGTGCCTTTCACCCAAACACCCACATGTACACAGTGATGTTTTGTGAACTATGAGAGCCTAAACCAGCCTAAGTGCTTCCCCTCTGTAGTAGCAGTAGTGGCCGGTATCAGCTGTGTTTGCATCATGGCACATACACCCATATGCATGTTCATGTCATCCTCCTGTCCAGGGAGTACCTTCTGTATCATGACGCTGTAGACGCCCATGCGTTTCAGGCCCCTGGCAAAGTAGAGCAGGTTGACCCAGCCCAGCACCATGCTGAGAATCATGAAGCCCAGGTACTCTGAGCGGCTGAGCAGGTACAGAGCCGCAGACACCAGGAACAGCAGGCCCTGAGTGGAGCTGGAGCAACAACACAGAAACACACATGCATGCATGCACACTCATAGACACACACTCACACATGCATGCATGCACACACATGCAAGCACGCATGCAGGCGTGCACACACATTATTGTCATTAGGAATTTTCATAAATTCATTATTAATTCATAAATTTTGTTTAAATATTCCCAAAAAGTGGTAGCTAAAGTGCTTGAGTTTTGTCCTTTGAAAATGTTTGTACTATTGCAATAATAACTGTAATAACGTTATATTGCCATCTCAACAAATAAATCAAATAGGAATTAACTTACAACAAGACATCATAGTAGCCATCTACCATGAATGTGCTTAGTTTTGGACGCTTTCTCATCAAGTCCACGATCTAAGAATAGAAAACCAAAAACCTGTTAATATTTTAGAAGATTTGTAAGCTTAAAACAAACAGATGCTTAGCAGATGCTCTCATCCAAAGATAATTCACATACAGTTCACTAGGGAGCAGGTAGAGTTGATGCATCGCATCGGTGCCTACTGGTATCATGCAGACATCGACCCCAGTTCCTTTTGTCTGGGAGTCAAACTAGCCACTACACTGTCCTTTCCTTGAATATTCAATTGAAATCAGAATCAAATCATTCCTTTGCTTACCCCTCGGAGGAAGAAGTAAATTGATGCTATGACTGTAATCAGACGAAAGACAATGTACATGTATCCTCTGGAGGTCTTCACTGCTTGGAATGGATGCTGTAGGCCAGAGAGTATCCACAGAGGCTTTAACAGGTATTCAACTATTTATGAATCATTCCCTTTCAATTTTCCTGTTCCTCTTCTTTAAGCTTGTAAATTAGTTTCCATTTATATGCAAACCTTGTTTTAATTCTAATGCCATTTAAAATAATAATAATTGCATTGATAATAGATTCACAATCATCAGCAACAAATAGGATTGTTATTAAGAATAGTCTTTCGACACTATAAATAAATGTCTTATTATGTATTTATTGTAAAGAAACCCATCGTTATCTGAAAAAGTCTTCAAGGTGTTCTGACCTTTACACAACACTTTAGCCACCATGGAACTACAAATAATTCACCAATTCTCCAATTTCTGAGTCTAATATGGCTGCCAGATTACAAGGACCCTAAGAACATAGTTCTTATCATCACCATGTCTTTCTTGTTGTAGGCGATGGTGGTGAAGGCCCCAAGGTAGAATAAGTAGACCAGGAAGTGGAGCAGGAAGAGACGGCCCGCAAATTGGTTCCACTTTTCGTTCAGCAGGCCACACAGAGGCTCCACCTGCAGCAGGTCCAGACGTCTCTGCAGAACACACGCAAGCACACACATACATGCACACAAACCCATGCAAGCACAAACACGTGCACACACATTTTATTCATCCACCTGCTTCTGAGGTATGGGATGTTGGCTTGGTACGGTAACCTTCCTGCCCAGCTGAAATCAAAAATTGGGCACCTGATTCAATCCACTATGAAGGTGATGGGGAGGTCTGAAAAGCTCCCTTTGCAGTCCGTCTACAAGCAGTCTGTGCTCAGACAAGCTGAGAAAATTTGATCTGATCAGACCGAGTTCTGCACACAGAATACCAGCTACTACCATCAGGTAGACGCTAAAGAGTCCCCACTTGTGTCCCCACACAAATTTCCCTCCAAGGATAAAGTGTCTCTTATCTTATCTTAACTGCACCAATCTTCATCATACTCCAACAATATGGTCCTTTTGAGGGAATATTCTTAGGGATCGGCACCAATGGACCTGTAAAGCCCTTTGATAAAGGTTCACGGATGCCATTTGATCTAGCAGTAGTAGAAGAAGTCATATTGTCAAGCAGCTCATCAAGAGAGACCCTTCAACTCACAGGGTTGTCGCTGCCATAGACCACCAGCTCCAGGATGGACCTGTCAGCACCGTAGGTGTCCAGGGACTCCAGATCATACAGGCAGCAGCTGATGGGTCCATACGCCCACTCGGTGAACTTGCGGGACAGGTGCTTTGTGTCCTTGTTCTTGAACTCTCTTTGGAGGAGGTGCTTGAACAGCTGTGTTGGACAGAGAGGAAGACACACGTCATGACCAGAGAGAGTGTGCAAGGGAACAAGAGAAGACAACGCTTCCGCTTTGTTTTTGTGCTACCGTTCTATCTCTGCCACGTTCGCTGGCACATGTTTTAACTATCCCAAAACCGAGGGATCCCTCTTCTGTGTTCCTTCCCAAGGAACACCTTTCCTTTAGGAGTGTCGCTCAGCTGTCACGTAGAACCTTGTCACTATCCCTCCCCCCTGCATCAACGAGAGTACAGTAAGCTTTACCTCCACCTTGCCCGTCTTGGCGGCCAGCTTCAGGGGGGTCAGCCCCTTCTTGTTCTGTACAGCCTCCAACCTCCAGTCCGAGTTGACCTTGGCGGTGGCGAGCAGGATGTGGTCATACATGGCCGTGATGAACCTGGTGTTGTGATGGCTGTCGTCATCCGCCACCATCACCAGGGCGTGCAGCACCGTGTTGCCATGGGAGTCCTGCTTCACGACACTGGCCGATGCGCCCAGCAGGAAGTCCACCAGCTCAGGTTGGTTGGTGCAGGCAGCCAGGGACAGAGGCAGCTCCCCTGTAGGGGAGGGAGTCACTGGCATCATGTTGTTGTTTTGATACAGCCTCTTCTTGTGTTTTAGTTGTAGTAACTTACTATTAGTATCTTTAAAAGGGTGAGGAAACCCACTTTTTAGCAGGATAACTGGAGATCCAGGGGATTTAAAAAGCAAATAAAAACCTGATTAAAACTATCTGGAAAAGTATTTTTAGGTGGAAGTAGCAGACCCCCTTGTGTTTTATATCGACTTCACCCCTTTTGACCACTTTTAAATTTTAGCTAAAAAGGACACAAAATGTTTAACACTTTGTGTTAAACATTTTGTGTGTCAAACAGAACGGTAATCTTCTGCAAAACCTAAGAGTAACAAAGTACTTAAAACCTAACTAAGACAAACATATTGAATATTGGTCATCGTCATTCTGAGCATTCTGGGGGCTTACTTCCCATACAAAATGTTGTAATAGTTTTAGCTCCTATGCACTCTGTCCCCATTAGAAACTTGATCGTTCTGCAGGGTTACTCCAATATTGATTATATGCTTCCCACCCTCGCAGATAAAAGCATCTGCTAGTTGGCTGTCAACATCACACAAACAATGGTTGTGAAATGTCCTGCCTCTAGTTGTGTGGCACGTCGTTTTTATACATAATAAATGCATAACAATAGCCCAAATAATTTCACACACATTGATCATGCACGGATCTCTCCTTAGCATCACACTACAATAATAACAATAATTAACATTATTAGGTGAATGCTGCAAGCAGCGCTCAACTTTTGTTGTTCTTAGGCTTTATTCTTTCTTTCTTTCTTTATTATTCTCTACAAATTTTGGGACCTAACTACTTCCACAATTTTTCACCTAGAGTCTCCATTCGTTCACGTTAGCGTGGAATCGCAAGCTACTATTCAACTTTTTTAAATATTCTTTCTAACTTTTTAGAATATTCTACTTTTTAAAATATTATTAGGTGAGTTCTGCAATCAGCACTGAACCATTTTACTTATATTTTAGAATGGAAATCCATTCTCTGACACTTCAACTACTTCAGACTACTTCAAATTTCAACTTAATATTTTCCAGTTGGTCTTATTGACTTCCGTTGAGGCAAGAGCGTTCTAGCCCAAGGTAGCTATCACAAAAGTTAACCATATCGGATGTTGCGGAGCCTAACAATGTCAATATTTAATCTAGAAACACAATGTTATGCTTAAACGGTTACGGAATTTATTTTTTCACTGGTGCTAAAATGATAAATCGATTGGAAATATATTGGGCGTTTGTGTGTGGGGACCCTAGTTTATATGGCTAGAGGCTAGGTGCTTCCTACATATCCGGTTGTGTATCTTTTGTTACAAACAATATGTCGCATGAGACTCCACAGAGTCCAACAGTATGAGCCTTATCATTCTGTGAGCTTATCACGATTAGCTAGATGTGAAAGAATAACGTCAATAACACACTTTTCAAGTTACTACAAGTGATCACACACACACACACACACCATACACACCATACACACACACAAACACCATACACACGCACACACACACACACACACACACATACTTGATCAACCATTTCAAACTTTATCAGAATAGCACAGCTATTCTATATTTTACCTTAAGTGTATTCAAACTTTATCACTTAAGCTATTTGTTTAACTCATACACTTTATTATATACTTCACTTGATTTAAGCCATTCCACATTTCTTACGTCTTAAACTATGTGGCTTTATTGAAACATATTTTCAAACTCACTTTGCACTACAGCACTCACCGCATTTTCTGCAGGAAATGCCTTTTATAGTTATGATGTATAATCTAACGTCAAAGTCATGCTCTCACCAAAGTAGAAGCTGGGCTCAGAGCTGTCTGGCTGGAACAGTTCCCCGCAGGCTTTGGCGTAGATGTCTGCACCCTTCTCCACCAGCTTCTTCACATAATATGTGTTCCTTCTCTCAATGGCAATGTGGAGAGCCGTTTGACCTACAGGTGAGGTTTTTAGAGTTATAACCGTTTCACCGGAGTACAAACTGTACAGTATAAGGACATATTTTTCTAGGACCTTTCCCGTAAGTACACAATTAAACATTATAATTACTGAATCACTGACCTGCTTAATTAATAATGGTTAAATTGTGCATTTGCTTAATAAAATTGGAGAAGATGTACTTCACTAATAATTAAGACACCTAATTTTTATTTGATTTGAATCGTTTCACTTACTGACCACTTCATTCTTATTAACAAATTCAGGGCTCGAAGGCAAACGGATTCTACAGAGTTATGACTACCTTTGTAGTAGCAGCTTGTGTAGGACAAGTTGATCAGCTTCTTGATGTCTCCCATGTCCTCTGCGATGTTCAGCAGGTACTCCACCATCTCATTCTTCCCACTGCTCACGTTCAGCAGAGCCTTCATCAGTGCTGTCTTCCCATGGGACTGATCTGAGGATTCAAGAGAAGATATTCAAGGTACTTTCAAGATTTTGTTTTATATTACGTAACCTAAATAAACAAATCTATGGATACAATCAAACATTGAAACACCATCCACTCGGTTCTCAATCTAGTTTTCAATCTAGTGAACGAAACGTTGATCAAAAAAGGGTAATTCTTGGCCTACTTACACAGTGAGTGAGAGAGTGGTTTCATGTTCTTATACAAGTAGTCCTTCAGTCCATGCAGCCTATAAACATCACCGCTGGCCACAATTTCAAACAGCTTGTCGATGTCAAACCTTTCTTCCACCTTGGGACTGGAAAATACAAACCAGTCAATCCATCAAACAATTATCATCGCATTGTTTATATGTAGGGTTGTGCATTGTGTTCTTGTTTCTGCCTTGAGATGTGTTTGCCTGCTCGTCCTGCATGTTGACAAATAGGTAATTCATGTTTATTGTGGCTTCTACTTCCCCTTCTAGGAATAAATAATCTGTATCAAATCAAATCAGAATGAATCCATATATAACTGATCAACCAATCAATGAATCAATTAATGTTTCAGTCAACCCTCTCAGACAATGACACAATTAACAATTAATCAAAAGATGAATCCATATATCAATAAAACAGCCAAGTAAACAATTAAGTAATTAATTAATACCTATTTTAATTGATTGACCAGTGTTTGATTAACAATCAAATCAATAAATTATTCAACCATCTGTATTTCTGCAATTGTTAAGATTAAGATTAAGATTAAGATTAAGATTAAGATAAAGATACACTTTATTGTCCTAGATACACTTTATTGTCCTAATTGTCCTAATTGTCCGTCTTCATGTATGAGACCTGTGTCTCATCATCGTTATATGAGCGAGGGCATTTGGTTTGGCAGTTCTTACGAGAGTGCCTCCAGGTTGAAGCGGCAGCAGGGGCTGTCGGGCTCCAGCTCCTCCTGGTTGTTGGAGTCCATGGGGTCCTTGGCGGTCCGCAGGCAGCCCATGGTCAGGACGGACAAGATGGAGGACGTCCTCTGCTTCTGCCACTGCTTCCTCAGCCGCACCCTCACCTCGGCCGGCCGGTCGTCCGGTTCCATCAGCTGCTGCTCCGCACACCGGAACTTCTCCTTCTCCTCCTCTGGATCTGGGAGCCGGTCTTCCTCTCCAGAGCTCTCCGGAGAGCTGCTCGACGCCTCCGTGATCTCCTCCGCAGCGGGCCCCACGACCCCCCGCCTGGAGCCCGCAACGGCTCTCTTCCGCGGGGCAGCCCCCCCTCGGTCTGAGTCAGGGAGACGGTACTCCGGCGGAGCACCCCCCTCAGACCCCAGAAGGTTGTCGCTGGTGCCTGATTGGTTCATTTTGTGTAACACTGGGGGGAAAGGACACAGAAGACAAGGCGGGACGATTCTTGTCTCACATGTCACACATCGTCTTTCGTGGTCGTTCCCACTGATGAAGTCAATCAAAGTCTTTGTGATACCGCCTGTATCCAGGATACAGCAGACAAATAATTTAAATGTTAATAACCAATAATAATAATCAAGGATTATGTATGATCAGAAGATATGTGCAGTTCTGAGAACTACAAAAAAGTATAGATATGCAGTACAGTTACAGAACATTACTCATAATGTATAATAGCATATTAAATATTCTTACCTGTTTTTGTTTTTGTCTTCTCAGAACTTCACCACTGGGCTACGAAACTCCACATATCAATCCACTCATTCATTCTTCCTCTCTCGACAAACTCTGGTGTGACTGTGTGAACAGCATTGTGCCCATCCTCTGTTAGTTTATTTATTTATTTATTTGCGTTGTGTCGGTGTGCTTTGGGGAGTGTGCCCATCAATCGTTGGTCCATTAAAGAGTATCTTGTGCTGCCGATAAGAAGGAGAGGAGTAGAGGAAGAGGAAAGCCAGCTTAGCCTGTGTGAGTGCCTGCACCCAGTGTGTGTGTGTGTGCTGGTGGTGCTGGTGAGAGTCAATAACTTGACTCATCAAGTCATTATGATAATGCACAGACCATTAAGTCGCTCTGGATAGCACACTAAGATACTGGGGCTCCACATCTTACCACACCCGGGAACACACACACAAAAACACACCCAATGTCTTGGAAAATCCTCACTTATTTATTTATTTCCTTATTGAGTGCTTTTCCATAGCTTGTTTGATTATTAAGTTTAGTTTTGTGCTATGTAAGTACTGTGTGTGTGTGTGTGTGTGTACTGTTACTATTGAGTGCTGTTTCATCATTTGGCTTTCGCACAAAGTGACTGAAGTTATTCAGATATGTAATTAAGCAACAGTTTCTGAGTCAAACATGCGTGTGCACCAGTGTGCGAAATACCCTTCAATATTCGGGCGGTCCCCATCTCCATTGTAGGATGACAAAAACTACGACGAAATCTTTTGACACTTTCGTTAACGAATAAAAACGAGACGAAAATGTAAGCGGGACGATTTGGGAAGCGATCCAATCAGAACTAAGCTCTTTATCTGGGGAAGTACTGATCGTCCCGCCCAGCAGGTCAACTAGCAGGCACTTGCTGCGTCGCAAGCAAGTGTCCCTTTGTAAACAGTTTGGCGCAACAATCACCGGTCAAAGATTGGAAGCAAGATTAAAAGTGCAAATACATCAATAAAAATTGGGAATTATACACAAGTTAACATTCAATTCAATTCAATTTTATTTATAGAGCGCCAAAACATTATCCAATATGCACACTGAAGGCATGATGCCACCATAGGTTTGCAGAGAACTATATACAATATGTACACTTGAAAGGGGTGGGGTGGTGGTGTGGGATTGTGAGGGCCGCTGAAAACCAGTGTCCATCCTCACAGGAAGGGGGGGTTGTGAGGGCCGTTGAAAACCAGTGTCCATCCTCACAGGAAGGGGGGGATATGTCGTTAGTAGGGTCCATGGTTCCAAAGTATTGTGGCGACGCTCAGAAAGATTGAGACAGGAGCCCAGGTTTAAATGGTTTACAACTTCCGTGCCTCATACACCGCACGACTACGGAAGTTGCCTTTATTTTGAACACACACACTTTACACTGAACACAGCGCAACCAACACACACGCATGACACTCTAAGTAATGGTGCGACCCCAAAGAACACAACATGATAACCGCTCAACACTCCAATCCCCTAACCCATTTATCCCACCTACTAAACACCCCTACAGTATAAAATCCCAACAGATACAACGGGAACGTCCATTCCCGCAATGCAGATTCCCATGCTCCCCTGCGCAGGACCCGAACAGGTGTCCACGGCAGTGGTCGCCACAGTATCTTCGTTCTAGTTTTAAAGATTGTATATATTTATTCTTTAATAAATAGAGCAGTTTGGCATGAAGTAGTGTCATTGTGGTGTGTTTTATGAACAGGAAGACTGAGTAGGCCTATTGGGTAGACGGGTGACTGGATTCAGTTCCTTCTGAGCCTCTTTTCTTTCTCCTGTGTTAGACTCTCATGTCGTTATTAAGACGCAGTGAGGCCGCTAAGCTCTGTAAACCACTGTCACAAATGAACACACACAAACTAAGGCGTCTGGTCAACCCTTGAATACACATAAACACACACACATGTCTCTTACTTTTCCTGGCTTCTAACATCACCATTCACCATTCATCAACCATTCAAACTCAAAAGTCTTTGTTGTCTGGTTCTAACTGCTCCTAACTTAAGTTAGGAACTCAAAGATAAGAATCCTAACTTCCTATTACAGAAGCAGTCCCTAACCTGTTGGCTGTTTCCTACCTTATCTTTGGCCTCCTATCTTATCTTAACTTAGGAAATCCTAACGGTTCTGTCAATCAGATTTTCCGATCAGCAATCGTCAGCTGATGTCTGTTTCTGCACTCAGAATGTGCACGAGATTGATAGAACGCGTTACTTTTAACGTTAACAGAGACGGTTGATAAAGGATCTTTGTAAGTTATGTGCCAGATTGCAGATGGCTTTGGTGACCTCCATGAGGTTGAAATACATGGGAAACCACTGTGAAGTGTGCACGACCGGGGGGTGCACTCTTTTACAGGTGGACCATTTACGCTTATTTTTATGCAGGCTGTCAGGCTGTTGCCCTGCAGCCTGATATATACACAGAGAATGAATGAAGTTTAGAACATTTTATACTTTTGAATAATATTCACAATTAAAAATAAAAAAATAAACATTTTTATTATGATTATTTTTTTGGACGTCGTAGTTAAGGCTGCAGGCGTGTGTTGCTTAGGCGACAACCACTTAAGCTGTAAAGTGCTGTGGGAAGGGAAACCCATTATGCGGTCTCAGTAGCCTTTCAGCCATTACATTTCTGTTGTGATGTTCCTAGTCGTCATTGTCATACAAACCTACTAGCAATTCTGCTTCCATTTTTTTCAGTTACAGATATTTTTAATTTAGGACAGGGTGTATGGCCACCTAACTTAGGGATCCTAACTTAAGAATTTCCTGACTTAGGATAGTTCTGTAATGGCTAAATTCCTATCTTAAGATAAGATTCTTCCTAATTTACCTTAGAAAACCTCCTGTAATACCAAAACCCTTAAATGCCTTCCTATCTTAAGATAGGATAGGATTTCAGAGTTAGTACGTTTCTGCTTCAATCACATGTTTTAACACACACACAAAACTCACATATTGAGCTTGCTGGATGTATTTTTTCACTGTCCCCTTAAATTTCTTCTTCACAATGAACACATCTGTCATACTGTGACAACTATGGCTTCATAGGTGAATGCTGTAATCATTCAATATCAACTGGTTCAATAAACACACAAACCTAGAATGATATATACCCTGAACTTATGGCCCATCAAAGACGCACAATAAAATACTTGACGCACAAAGGGTACAGTGTGCATTTACATGCACGTACACAATCACAATCAAAAGGTTAGATATACGAACAACGCAGACATCAGATACACACACACTCACTTGTAAAGCTTGGGTCAAATGCTACTTATTTTCCCACCTATTTGAGTCTGATGACATCATCATTGTTGGTCCTTGCTTCTGAAGTACTTTTCACCTTGTTGCTCATGTTATTTATCATTTCTGTTATTTCTGTCTTATTTCATTTTTGCAAGGTCTCTGATGTAAACTCGTCAACATTGTAAATGAGGGAAACTTCAATGCCCTACGAGTATAAATAAAGGTTTGAAATTAAATTAAATGAAATCAGTCATTCAATCAATTCTTGAATCGATTATTCTTCAAAAATAATCTTGACTATATCTCAACTGTTTCAACAATTACACAAAGAAAAAAAAAGAAAAAAAACTATGAATTTTTTAGTAGGCCTACATTTTTATTTGTAGCCTACATGTTCAGGATTATGGTCTCTGACTATATTTAGGGGATTCAAAGTTTTACCACTGGGAACAAAACGTGATTTACACTGTATTTAATTTGTCGCCTAGCAACACTTCCACTCCAAAAATCGAATCTCCCCATCATGGTGCAGGTTGTTTCCAGTGGAGGCGAACCGCTGTAAAAATTAACAAATCGGAAAATATTGATGCATGTAAGGCTCCACAATCCGTGTTCCTTAGGCTTAGTCCGTTTTTTTCAGGCTCATAAAATCATGTAGGCTACAAACAGTCTTGTCAACCGGTTAAATGTGTTTCTTAGGCTTAGTCGGGTTGCGGCTCCTATAAGATCGTGTATAAACAGTCTGGTCAACCGCTTCATAGTACGGAAACAGAACTACATTAGAATCACTGCGCTGAATGAACATTTGTTATGTAAGATTACAAAATGACACACAAACACACATAGTATAGTCTCCAACTGTGACAGCTCACAGATGAATATTGCCCGCTGTGAGTTATCCTACCAACAGCTCACATCTCCTGCGTGTTGCAGTGCTATTGCACCGACACAGAAGAGCTCTCAGAGAGCTAACTGGGTTTGTAGCGACCGGGAGTTTAATATACTTCACCTGCATCGCTCCACTCCAATTACACATATTAGCGTGTGTGTATAGGTGTGTGTGTGTGTGTGTGTGTGTGTGTGTGTGTGTGTGTGTGTGTGTGTGTGTGTGTGTGTGTGTGTGTGTGTGTGTGTGTGTGTGTGTGTGTGTGTGTGTGTGTGTGTGTATCAGGGAGTGTGTTTTCAATAGGCCATCTAATTAAAATGTTTCAAGGGATTACTGGAGGTGTGTGTGTGTGTGTGTGTGTGTGTGTGTGTGTGTGTGTGTGTGTGTGTGTGTGTGTGTGTGTGTGTGTGTGTGTGTGTGTGTGCGTGTGTGCGTGTGTGCGTGCGTGCGTGTGTGTGTGCATGCTTCGCCGGACATGCAGTTTTTCTCCTCTCCAGATAATCTCCTTATATAACCACTCATTTAATTCACTTTTCACTCCCGTCCTAATCCTCCTGCTCTTATCCTCTCTCTCGCTCTCTCTGTCTGTCTCTCTCTCTCTCTCTCTCTCTCTCTCTCTCTCTCTCTCTCTCTCTCTCTCTCTCTCTCTCTCTCTCTCTCTCTCTCTCTCTGTCTCACACTCCTTTCATCACCAGAGGAAGATTAATGGACACTTGTTGCTTCTGCTGCTCCATTACTTTATTTAACAGTCGGAATGTTAATTAAGTTATAGTATAACATTATTTATGTTAATTATCTATCAACATTATTTATGTTTTCCCTCCATGTGAAATACACGCGCACACACACACACACACACACACACACACACACAAGGTCACAGATGCATGATCCTAGTCCTGCATTGCATGTTGCTTTCACGTTGGATGAGGTGGACAGAAGGGCAGACGGAGAGAGAGAGAGAGAGAGAGAGAGAGAGAGAGAGAGAGAGAGAGAGAGAGAGAGATGAGTGGCGGGAGGTTGGGGCAGAGCTAGAGCGAGTCAGTGAGCGCAGCACCGAGCAGACCGCTGTTTCGCCGTAGCGGGGACTACAGCGTCTGACGAAACCCATTTTGCCACAGAAGGAAGTACAGGGGGTTGGAACCGAACATTAGACAAAGGGTTATTAACTAAATGGAGAAAATGGATGTGCCACACGTGGAACACAATCTCAGAAGTCCCACGAGTCCATGCGTGGACCTGAAACCCCTGGAAAAGCTACATCTGTGCGACAGAGAAGGCAAGTGACTGCGAGTGGTTTGGTCTGTGCGTGTGGTGTTTGTGTGCGCGCGTGCATGTGCGCGTGCGCAATATAGGTTTGGCAACATGGATGTGATATTCATTTATTTCTGGGATTATATGAATGAATGCTTGTTAGTCTGCGATATTCTTTCCTGTTGAGTGAACAAAGCAGACACTGGGGCTGTTTTAAGACTATTTAAATGCTGACTCATTAAAACAATGGAAGTCATGTCAACCCCGGTGTCGGTAGAAGCCTTTTTTTTGTATCAGCCCCTGTGTGTTTGGGACAGAAGTGATGTCCTTGTGTTTATCTTGTCCAAACCAGCCCCTATAATAAAAAACCGTTGGCGATATGAATAGGCCTATATTTTAAGAAATCATTTCCTTAAAAAAAAGAAATTCCCAGCAACGAACATCTACGTATTTATTAATGAATAGCTATATATAAATATGTGTGTGTGTGTGTGTGTGTGTGTGTGTGTGTGTGTGTGTGTGTGTGTGTGTGTGTGTGTGTGTGTGTGTGTGTGTGTGTGTGTGTGTGTGTGTGTGTGTGTGTGAAACAAAGTCCGTTTCAATGGGAAAGGTGAGCCATGCAGCCTGGCGGGAACGCGTGCTGCTGCTGCTGCGCGAGACTCGGAAAGGCAGACACACGTGCTTGGTATTCAGTCTGTGTGTCTGTGTGCTCGGTCTGTGTGTCTGTCTGTCTCTCTCTCTCTCTGTATTCAATTCCCTGCACAGGGTGTCTGTCTCGTTCATAATATTGCCGGGAATCTGGGATAGTGACCAGAATAGTGGAGCAAGAAGGAAGGAAAGAAAGAGCGGGGTATGAGAGAAAGTGAAAGCAGGATAGCGGAATTTTGCATAGTCATGAAGCGCTTTTGTTCTGTGTCCATGTTCACTGTGGCAACTTTGTTTTGTGTCGTTTGCTATCCTATAGTGTTTTGCAACTTGTTATCAACCTGAATCCTCATTAATACTGACAAAGCTGAGCT
>NC_140291.1:4647436-4809936 GCF_964030765.1 Micromesistius poutassou | reverse complement strand
TAGACCACTGCATAGTTAGTGTCCTCTTTTCAGAATGTAGTTTATTGGAAAAATTACTTTGTAGTATGGTTGTTTTGCAGGCCTATAGAAAATTAAACCATGAATAAATCGTTTTTTATTGGTCATGATGTTATGGTTAGATAGCCACCAGGTGAATATCTTGGTGCACCATAGAATAAAATAGAATACAATCAAAGAGAGTAGGCCTACAACCAAACCATTTTGTATTGGTCTCAAACTAACCACAGATATAATCAAGGAACAATAATGTATAATAAAATATGAATACAAGAAATACAAAACTAACATAAAAAATTAAAAAATTACAACTGTCACATTCGGCATAAGAGTTCTCACCTGAGGCAGTTACAAAGGGGTTTAATTACGAATTAAATTTGCACTTGATCACAACATTTAACAGCACAGACTTTGGACCTCATACTGCAGAGTATAGTAGCAACATTCTGCTGATATTGTTCCTTCTGGTCACTTAACAGCAACTTTATGGCCCTCCCTGCTGCCTCACCTTCTTTAAATCAATAAGTAAACAGGGGCATTTAGATGTCGTAGTATACAGAGAAACAACTGATCCTATACTAAAGAGCACTTGGCTCAGCATTATCCTGAGCCCCCTGATAGTTCTCTCTATTTTATGTGTATGCATATGGCTTTTGGTTTTTGTGTATAGATATGCACATTTCTTTATTTGCATACTTCTTGCACGTCTGTATTTTCTATATTTCTATTGCCTACTACTTATGTTTGTGCTGTTACCTTAATGTGTTCTCTTTTATATTCTTTTCAGCAGATTAATTGTCAAACGAAAACTACTTTCCCCAGGATAAATTAAATAATCGTGTGTGAGAGTGTGTTTGAAAGGCCAGGATAAGCCCAGACAGAGACCCATTTCCTCGTACCCTATCTCACTGAGGTAAAGGCTAACAGTCCAGTAGACATGTGACATGTCTAAGCGATAGATAGTGGTAGCCTGGTTAAGTCACAGCGAGGGCATTGTGTCTCTCATTTTAAGCGTGGCAAATGAAAGAGGACGCTTCAAATGAATAGAATCGACCTGACAGGAGATATAGATATAGAGATATTATCTGTCACATTGTAACACACACCCACATACACTCACTAGATTGACATGGCCATACATTTATTTAGCAGTTTCTTTTGTCAAAAGTGACCAAGAGTAAGTGAATTGAACAACGAAGATCTAACCCAAAAAGTGCAAGAATCATTGCATTTGCAATCATAACAAAAGATGGAGCTCAGAGCACTTTTTTTTTGTCGTCTATTTCCTGTGATGAACCAATTAGAGGCTTTTATAGTGCGTGTTGTGAATGCACCCCTCAGTCCTAAGCTAATAGTCGGTCTGACACTGGCTGACAGCCTGTGGTTCTCCAGCAGTTTCTATGCAAATAGGTTCGGGTCGGGGCCAGAGCCAACCGCTACTTCCTAACCGCCACAATGCGTCAGCTCATGCAAAGGAACAAATCCCATCAGAGTGATTACTGAGAATATGAGAATGTTATTTGCAGAGCTACTGCTATCATGTATTGTGAACAATGTATCACTCCAGTCTGTATTGCAGCTCTGCGCTGTGGTTTCAAGAGTTCCATGGATTGCATTCACATTCTTGGGTCCTCCAAACCCTCTTCACATATTAAAGTGAAAAGCGTTGTATTGTAAGGTTAGATACTGCATGTAAGAGCATTCCGTGCTTCAATCAGTCAATCAGTCAAGCACACAATTAGTACTGGCTTTGTCACCTACTCAATTGCTTATACCTATATAATCATTTTAAAGGGGTCCTATTGTATAAATCCTTTTTTTCCGTGCACTTGCATGCATGAGGAGTTCATTCGAGAAAGTTACAGACGGGTGAGACTTGAAATTGTAGTGCCGCCGTAAAGTCGGTCCCAAGAAAATGTGGGCAATTTTTTTTGTCACATTAGAGAGTGACATAGTTAATGGTTCTCCTGAGCCAAGTACTGTGCTAGACAACTAGCACAGTACTTTCCGTGTCAAGGCAATTCCAAGATGTAGGGGATGAAGCCATTTCCCCCCCAAAGAAGAAGAGTAGAAATCGTACAATCTCGCTGAAAGAGATTGAAAGAGACACTAAAAAAAGTACAGCTCATGGTATTAAGTGACCCTTTTCCCTGCTCCCTCTCCCAGGAACCCAGTCGGCGGACAGCGGGGTCGGGGAGCTGGACGAGCTGCCGGTCCCCCACCAGATCAGCATCAGCAACATCACCTGCGACTCCTTCAAGATCAGCTGGGACTCGGACGCACGGGGCAAGGAGAGGATCACGCACTACTTCATAGACCTGAACAAGAAGGAGAACAAGAAGGAGAACAAGTTTAAACACAAGGTATACCGATACACACTGTGACGATTGCATGGTTTTTAATTCGCTCCCACTAACTACACTTTGAGTAGGCCTGCTTGTTAAGGCTGCTGTAGGTACGAGTTGAGAGTTGTGCTAACTTTAACGACCAAAGGCGGCCACACACCGCACCGAAAATCGCAAGACAAGACAATGGCGACACACTCTCTCAACGCATTGTTTGGCGTCGTTTTGATAGTTCATATTGAATTCTTTGACCATGTGGACCGACGAAATCGAGGAACAATTTATCAGCATGGTGGAGGCTAGACCGTCGCTGACTATCTCACTTGCGCGAGACATTACATCTCGCGCAAGCGCAGAACGTATGGCGTTGTCTGTAGTTGTCTTGGTGTGTGCCCGCCTTAAAGCTAGACTAAAAGCCAAACGCAACCAACAGTAATCTCTCTCTCTACTATTCAGAAGCTCTTTCATAACTCTTTTATTTCTCGCTTTAATGCTGATGTTTTTACCACAGCAGGGATTTGATGACTCATGGATTTAATAAATTCAGCACTCTCCCCCTTCCCTTTATGAAACACTTTGTCTGCCCCTAAAAGCAATCAACCGATTTAATCACCGCTGTGAACCAAACAAACAGGCCCAGCAGTGGCCCTAGCCTACTCTTTGCTTCTCGTTTTCTAGTGTTTTTAAGGCTAAATTCAACAAAGTCTGTTTTGTAAGGTTCTGATCCCCAATGTCTGCAGCCTAAACTGTATGCATCCTTGAGCATAATGCCCTAAACGCCAACCTGCTCCTTAAGCACATCTGAATCCACTGTCAACTGTTGAGTGCTGTTGAGTGTGAATGTTGTGTATATTTTGCCTATTATGTAGAATTTCTACCAAGACTTCCACATCCACTGTACGTCCATATCCTGTGTGTGTGTGTGTGTGTGTGTGTGTGTGTGTGTGTGTGTGTGTGTGTGTGTGTGTGTTTTTGTGTAGACAGAGCTTACACCCTAAAGTGTCTGTATCTCCACATATTTGGATTTACAATGGAAATTAAGGTAATTTCTGACTTCTAATAAAGTATTTAATGGGTGTGTCCATGTGTGTGTGTGTGTGTGTGTGTGTGTGTGTGTGTGTGTGTGCGTGTGCATGTTTCCGTGTGTGTGTGTGTGTGTGTGTGTGTGTGTATGTGTGTGTGTGTGTGTGTGTGTGTTTCCTGTGCATGTTTCCGTGTGTGTGTGTGTATGTGTGTTTCCGTGTGTGTGTGTGTGTGTGTGTGTGTGTGTTTCTGTGTGTCTGTGTGTGCACCCGTGTGTGTGTGTGTGTGTGTGTGTGTGTGTGTGTGTGTGCCTGTGTGTGCGTGTGTCTCCAGGACGTCCCCACCAAGCTGGTGGCAAAGGCCGTCCCCCTGCCTATGACGGTGCGAGGCCATTGGTTCCTGAGCCCGCGCACTGACTACACGGTGGCGGTGCAGACGGCCGCCAAGCAGGCGGACGGGGACTACGCCGTGTCCGAGTGGAGCCAGGTCATCGAGTTCTGCACGGCAGGTGGGGACCAGAGGAACGGCTTCAGGGTCTGGGCTAGGGTGGACCTCCATCCACACAGGTCGGTCTGGTTGAGGCCAGACTCCTGTTTCACCGAGGTCGTCCTGGTTGGCAGATTCACTCGCTTACAACACAAAGTACAGACGATACAGACAATACAGACGTTATAGATGGTGCAGTCGGTACAGAAGGTACAGACAGTACAGACAGTACAGACATTATAGACTGTACATACTGTACAGACATTATAGACTGTACATACTGTACAGACGGTACAGACAGTACAGACAGTACAGACAGTACTGACATTATAGACGGTAGAGAGCGTACAGACACTTCAAACGGTACAGACAGTGCAGACGATAAAGACGATACAGACGATAAAAAGGGTACAAACGTTACAGACGATACAGAGAGTACAGACAATGTAGACGATACAGAAGATACAGACGATACAAAGCATACAGACAATACAAATGATACAGACAATTCAAAGAGTACAGACAATACAGACATTGCATACAGACATTCACACAAAGCAAATGGAAGAAATACAATCAACTGCTGAAACATATGCAGATACGATGCCGTGTGGGAGGGTATCTCCTCCCTGGTCTCCAGAGTTCAGTTGGTGATTTGCTGCATTATGCAGGCAACAGACCAGGGTGTGAAGGGCAAATGATAAGCTCAGAATGATAAGCTGTTTTTTCGGGTAGCCATTTTGGGGAGACGGATTGGTGTTTGATGGCTGAGTCCACCTGGGACTCTCTCCATCACCAGACTGGCACTGATGGAGAGATAAGCCGCGAGACGAAGGTGAGAGTGAGAGTGAGAGTGAGTGAGAGAGAGAGTGAGAGAGTGAGTGAGAGAGTGCACCTAGGAGATAATGTCAGATGGGAAAAGGTGGGAAAGGTGAAAGAGTGTGAAGACCAATACAGGAACGTATTGGGGGGGTGGTCGGAGAGAGAGAGAGAGAGAGAGAGAGAGAGAGAGAGAGAGAGAGAGAGACAGAGAGACAGAGAGGGAGTGAGACAGAGACCGAGGGACAGAGACAGCATCAGGTGTCAGGCTGAGGTAGTGTTTGTGATGGAGAGTAAATTGGAACGTCAGACAGCGCCTGCCAGCCATCACTCAGCCTCTAACGAGACACAGGAAACAGGAAGGTCAAGTAAGATGTGACGTCAAACCTCAAGCTGAAGAAAATACCAGACAACAAAGTAAAAGCAAAAAGTATCTTTCTAAGATAAGATAAGATAAGATAGTCCTTTATTAATCCCCCTTAGGAGAAATTCACAAGTGACCAGCAGTACAGTGGGAAAAGAGAGTACGAAACAAGAGTATATGTACAAATAAAATTTACAGATTTGAAAATAAAATATAATAAAAAACTATTAGAATAAAGATAAACATACTATATACATGTAACTGTCCGTTTGTAGGTGACTTGTGCATTAAAAAATAAATATGACTATAAGTATAAATGTGCCAATGTGCAGAGGTTCCTGAGGTAATGAAAATGAAATAAATAACAAGGTTTAAACAACAATAGTCCTGAGGTGTGGGGTTTAGTCCTTAATCAAGTCTAGAAAAGGAGGTGTTGGGGCTTTAGAGGTGTTTGGAGCGGGGGGTTGAGGTGTTGTGAAGTCTGATAGCTGATGGGATGAAAGAGTTTGCGCCGGAAGTCCACCACCAGCTCCTTGGTTTTCCTTGTGTTGAGCTGGAGGTGGTTTCTGTCACACCATCCCACAAAGTTCTCAACTAGTTTCCTGTACTCCTCCTCCTTATTGTCTGTGATGCATCCAACAATGGTTGCGAGTTCACTCCATGTTCGGGAGTTGTAGCAGAAATCTGAGGTGTAGAGGGTGAACAAAAACAGGGAAAGTACAGTTCCCTGGGGTGTGCAGGTGTTGCTTGTCACCACATCTGACAAGCAGTGTCGCAGCCTGACATACTGCGGCCTGTCTGTGAGGTAGTTAGTAATCCATGCCACCATGTCAGGATCCACCTGCATCGCTTTGAGCTTCTCAGCCAGCCGGACTGGCTGGACGGTGTTGAAAGCACTGGAGAAATCGAAAAGCATGATCCTCACCATGCTTTGCGGCCTCTCCAGGTGCGTGTAAGCTCTGTGAAGCAGGCAGATGATGGCATCCTCCACGCCGATGTCAGTCTGATATGCAAACTGCAGTGGGTCCAGGCAGTCACGCACCAAGGGCCTGAGGTGATTCAGGACCAGCCTCTCGAAGGTTTTTCATGACGTGTGACGTTAGAGCCACAGGTCTGAAGTCTTGGGTCGCTGGGTCATCCCTTCTATGGCACAGGGACTATGCAGGATGTCTTCCAGAGTGTTGGCACCTTTTTCAGCCTCAGGGAGAGGCCAAAAAGATGCGTGAACCTTCCTGCCAGCTGCTCCGCACAGACCTTGAGCACCCTCGGCCTGATGTCGTCCGGTCCTCTGGCCTTGTTCGTCCTGGTCCTGGTGAGCTGCTGTCTCACTTGGCTGGTGTTGATGGTTGGGGTTGTTGTTGCTGGGGTCGCTGGGATAGTTGGGGGTGTGGTGAGGGCGGGGATGACTGCCCTCTGGGCTGGACACTGGTCCAGCCTCCCTGGTAGTGTGGAAAGGGAGAGAGAGAGAGAGGGTGGTGCTGGGAGGGGAGGTGCAGAAGCTTCTTTCTTCCTTTCAACCATCTTTCTTCCACTTTCTGCCTTCAGTTGATTTTGCTCGCTCTTATCTTCCTAATTTTTAACAAATTATTATTTTTTTACGCTTCTTTCTCTGTCTCTCTCTCTGTCTCTGTCTAACTGTCTCTCTCTGTCTCTCTCTCTCTCTCTGTCTTGCTGTCTCTCTCTCCTACCAGACTACTCCTTGGTGCATCTGAACCAGCTGCTGGAGAAGGCTGATGTCATCGCTGGTAGGATGCTCCCCTTCACAGTCCTCTACAGAAACCAGGAGGAAGAATACTTCAACCAGGCTAGGTAACAGATGGAGGTGTGTGGATGTACAGTAAAGGTGTGTGTGTGTGTGTGTGTGTGTGTGTGTGTGTGTGTGTGTGTGTGTGTGTGTGTGTGTGTGTGTGTGTGTGTGTGTGTGTGTGTGTGGTATGTGTGCGTGTGTGAGTGCGTGTGTGTGTGTGTGCTTGTGATGCATTTCATTGCACTAAAAAAGGCTGTTTGTGTAGCAGTTTTAATGCGGCAACATGATCCATGTTTTATTGATGAGTTATTTCTGGTGTTACATCAGGGGTCCGAGTACCTTGCTTTGGACAGGGATGTATGAGACCCACTGTCTCTGAGATTACCTTTGCCTTCGTTCCATACCAATTGTGCACGACACTTACTGAATTTATGAGCAGTGTACAGGCAAGGCTCACACATTGTTCAAAGTCTGGTGAGTCTTAACGGTAACCTTCAGTGACTTCTATTATTACTGCTGTGTGTGTTTAATTCAATTCTTTGTAAGTCATTGACCCATTCCTTGCTTGAAGATGTACCTTCTGTCGTACTTTCCTTCTTCAACACGTTGACTTTGGCTCCATCAGACCCATTTCTTTATTATTCTAGAGGGGAAACAATGTGTTTCCCCTCTATGTGCAAATCTAGGCAAATTTCAGACTTGGACCTCACCTTCACTAACAGACAGGGTCCCTAAAGGTACATAAATACCTTAGTGTGAACAGGGCTCTACCCAACATTACATTGCACAGAAAACGAATCCCAAGTGGTTGGCAACTAAGCTCAGACAAATGTTGCTAGTGTACCTGTTCTTTGTTTGATCTTTGGGTCATTCATTGGTAAACTTTTTTTGTTTGGTTAATCGGTCCACTATGCAGTTGTTTTATTGGATGAAAGGCTTTCATAATGATCCATAATGGCATTTAAGAGAGGCTGAACTAATTTGCTCCAAAGTGTTCAGCTAGTCTGACTTTGCCAGATAAATTCTCAAATGTGCTTAAGTCTGGAACCTCCCAGTTAATTTTCAATCGCAGTTCATTGCCTCTCGACCCAATTGGATAGACCTACAACCAATCAGAGGAACCAAACGTGTGACACATCAGTGTCAGCCATCTTGGTTGTTTACACTCCCATAAGGCACTCCTCGGTTCAGTCATTGTATTAAACCCGCCCCCTATAGACCTCTGAACAATAAGTCCCGCCTCCGAGGCTCCCGGTTCCCTCGGTCAAATGTCTATGGGAAATAGTTACAATCTGCGCAGACTTTATACGTCATACTTGTTAGGGAGGAGGGAGTCCTCAGTCTATAAAACTTTATCGCTGGCGAAGTTCGAGTTATTGATTTCTTTTGTTTACCATTTTGTATAAATATTCAATATTTATTATTATTTTCATTCTTACTTGCTCGTAGAAGGCCACCTCCATTGACGAGCTCTGGTGCCACTGTCGGTGAAGACAAACTATGAAACATTGCCGTTGCTATGCAACCTTGACTGGGAGAGTCGTGACGTCCAAAGTCTGCGCAGATCCGGGTTAGCATAATGCTTCTTCATAATAGTTTACTACCTTAACGGCCCCGAAAATCCAAAACCCAAGTGGAAACCAGATGGAAAAAGGTTGTAGTTGAAAACGTGACACAGCTTTTACTTCTTCGCCACCTACAGTTTTGTTATAGAGTTTCTTATGGACGATCATTCAAAAACCCCATGTTATTTCCCATTGACATTTGACCGAGGGAACCGGGAGCCTATTAGATAAACGTGGTTATTGGCCAATCCCGGGCCAGGGCAGCTGGAAATCTATCAGAATGGGAGAGGGCCAGACATAGGCATAGGCCAGAGGCTTATGTGAGCTTGTGGATTTGTCTGGTTCCCAGGCTAGTGTTCGGCTAGTTTCCCAGAAACACAAAAAAGTTTAATCTAACCACCTATTGAATGGATTAAATAGCTGGAAGCTCATTAGCTTTTAGCAGTGGAAATTGTTTTAAGTGCTCTTCAGTGTCCACCAGAGAGTAACATATGGCAGTCTATCTGTCAGTCTGTCAGTCAATAAGTCAGTCTGTCTGTCACTTCCTGCCTTCCCTCCTATCTGTATTTCTCTTTATCCATGTACTTTCCATCTGATGAACCGTCAGTTAGATTCCTGCCTTCATGTCTTCTCTGCATGCATGTCTGTCTACATACCTGTCTGTCTGCATGTCTATCGGGTTCAATGATGCCTGTATGTGTGTCTGAAAGCCTTTCAGTCATGCTGTCCGTTTGTCTGTATGTATGTCTGTATCAGCATGACTGTCTGTGCATCTGTCTGTCTGCACGCCTGTCTATCTGCACGCCTGTTTGTTTTTAACCAGGCCCTCAGTCTCCCTGCCAATATCTGTCTGAATGTCTCTATCTGCATTTCTGTTCCATGCATGTCTCCATGTCTGCCTGTCTCTCTGTCTGTCTTCATGTCCCTACCTGTGTGCATGCCTGTCTCTCTGGCTGTCTCCACGTCTCTACCCGTGTGCATGGCTGTCTCTCTGTCTGTCCCCATTTCTCTATCTGTGTGCATGCCTGTCTCTCTGTCTGTCTCCATGTCCCTACCTGTGAGCATGTCTGTCTCTCTGTCCGCCTGCATGCCCGCTGTGCAGTAACCCGGAGTTGTTGTGACAGCCCCTCCTATCGTTCCAGGGACACCCAGTGTCACCGCATGGTGCCGGCCGTCAAGGACAACAGCGGCAGCCATGGCTCGCCCATCAGTGGCAAGCTGGAGGGCGTCTTCTTCAGCTGCAACACAGAGTTCAACACGGGAAAGCCCCCCCAGGACTCCCCCTACGGGCCCTACCGCTTCCAGGTATCCCACACATGGACAAACGCACGCACGCACGCACTCACGCATGCACGCACACATAAACTATTGGAAGCACGGAGTACTTCCAATAGTTTCCGATCAATATCTCTGATGTGGGATACTCTAAGACTGCTTGGTTTAAAGAGAAATGTCACCGAAATCATCATCCATTCATTCATCCATCCATTCATCCATCCATCCATCCATCCATCCATCCATCCATCCATCCATCCATCCAAACGTCCATCCCTTCTCTTAATTGTCAAAAATATCTGTTGCATCACTGTAACTGCGCAAGATAATAGGTTGCAGGAAACGGCTACGTTTTATGTCTTGTAAAGTTATTAACTGTAGAACGTCCGATACAGGTCCAGGCAGAGGTGCTGTTCAACCAAAACACCAACCTCTACTTTGGGGATTTCTACTGCATGTACACGGCATATCACTACGTCATCCTGGTCCTGGCCCCTGAGGGCTCCAAAGGAGACTTGTTCTGTAAAGGACGGTTACCTGCTCTGGACAGATCCAACAACAGGTTCCTGACCTGTGTGGAAGGGGAAGGCGGCACTCTGAGTTTTCAACATGCACAAGACGTCATTCTGGAGCTGGTCTACACGGAACCAGTGGACTTGTCGCTAGGGACGGTAGCGGCGATAAGCGGCCACCAGCTTCGTAGCTCATCCACTGTCAACGCTAAGAAGGATCCCAGCTGCAAGATTTGTAATATTAGCGTTGGACGCTAATTTTGATTAGCTTATCAGGCTAACCCGAACACTCCCAAGGTAACATCGGTCAGCTATGTCAAGCTCACCTGAACCCCCCAAGCTAACATCGGTTAGCTATATCAAGCTAACCCGAACAATCCCAAGCAAACATTGGTTAGCTAAAAAGCTAACGACTATGCTAATATTGGTTAGCTAGCAAGCTAACTGAACACTCCCAAAAGTTAACATGTTCACCAGTGTTCTAACTTAATTGGCTAACCATAAACTTTATTTTCAGTGGGTCGATTTGCAGACCAGAAATTCAACTGCTGTATGCAAAATTGCGATAAATGTCCTTGCACATTCACATGTGTATTTTACCCATTTTGATGCCAAATGTAGCATACCATAGTGACTTTCTGGATTATCTTGCAGCGACCATGTAACTCTTTACTGCACTGTGACTGAACGATGACTGCTTCTCACTAGCAATGAAAAATGAGGATCTTAGGAAGATAAGACAGTAGGCTAAGTCATTTTCAAAGGTGCATGATGTGTTGATTTAAGTGTTATCACAATTTTGGCAGTGTAGAAATAGCTTTTCTCTAGCTAGCCAGTGTGTGTAGGCCTATATCAGATGTCATATTTCTTCTGATGCTTAGTCCCTTAACAACATAGAAGAATTGGTCACATGCTTAACACCGAACCATAATTGATCACTTTCCTCAAGGATTTGAATCTGATTTGATTACAATTTAAATGACCATGGGTCTAATCTTATTATTTGACTTTCTGACCAATGGCTCCCGGCAGTAGAATTTGAAATCGGTGACTGCTGACCTTCCTCGGTATAAAGTGTCTTCTTCACTGCCATGGTTACACATAGAAAGTCTTACACCAACATAAGCACTTCTTCTGAACCCGGAGTAGGCCTGCAGAACCCAGTGTTATTGAGAATCTTTCTCGGTTGAAATTGAATGCGGTACAATCTGGAATAACTGCAGTAGGGTTGTGGCATTGCTGCAGCATGTTTTTCTTTTGTCTGCTTTGTGCAGTGTTATTTATTCTTGATCATATCAAATATGGTGTGATTATCTAACAAAATAAACAAGTAAAAAAAAGTTTTTTGTTGCAAAATATTTAATTTCAAGTCATAAAAAAAGTTGTTGCACGATGAACTGGAAGTCATTTTTTGTTGTCATATCAACCATGTGTCATTTACAAGAGCGGATTTTCTTTTTAAATAAACATAACATACCAACACCAACACATACAGACATGCACAGAAAGTAAACAACCAACCACTACGAAACTACAACACAATCTGGCTGGATTTTTTAAAGTCCATTAGTAGTTTGTTTGTACAATCCCAAATATGTTCAATTACACACAGTGTAATCATACTTTCGGTTCTCACTCAACCCCTCTGAGATATACTGCATTTACACTGAAAAAGGTAAATATGGACCGTCATTAATGTAAAGACTTGTTTTCTACAAATGACCCCATTACTCTTCATAAATAGTGGTGTAATGAACATTTTGAATTCGTTTTTTGCCATTTTGGGCTCTGAGCCAGCCAATAAGAAGCCCCACTCCGAGCAGACCAGGGAATGTAGATTCTACACATGTATACAGGGCCCTCAGTGACCTAAACCAACAAAACTAATATATGTTGACATATATAGCACAGTGTGTCCACCTCCTACAGGCTGTGTTAAGCTAGAGACGTCTAGCCACTGCCAGGGATCACCTATCATCCCTTCAGGTCAGGTTGTGGTGGTTCCTCAGTTGTAGGTCACATGTATTGGACCTATTTGGATCGGATCTGGTTATTGAGGCCTCTGTCTTATATAATGTGTATGGTTAGTCCTTTACTGATACCTCACACCAGAAGTCAAGAGTCATCAAAGGTACATTTACACATTTCACTTATACACTTAATATTCTTTCTTTTTTAAACGTTGTCATGGTTCCCTGCGACCAGCTTTAAGCTCACAGACAAGTATGCAGTACGTGTGATTCTATATATATATATATAATAATAATAATACACAGTGATGACGCTTCACTGATTTCACTGAAAAACACACCGTGCAGAAAGAAAAATAGGATGGATTTGCGATCATAAATCATTCACATTAATTTATGGGTATAAAAGAATACAATACAATACAATACAAAAACAATAAATAAAACAAACAGCAGTCCACCGTGGTGAAACAGTAGGACTTTTCAGTGAACTGTACCATCCTGAAGAATCACATGCAACACAAGATTTGTACCAACCCTGCAATACATTGGAGATAAAGGAAGGATCCTCACTAAACGCACAAAGGACCTGTTTGAGACCAGGTTCTTCCTCGTGTGTGACACCTATGTGTAAATTAGGTCCTGAAGATAAAAGAACAAAGTACTTTTACAAACTTCCTCATTGTCACATGTTATCTGTTTACTGTTTACCTTACAGTTTTAAATAATCTAAATTATAATTAACAGTAGACTTTTATTAGCTGCTATTTGGATGGTTTGCATACATTGTGTGCAAATGTAAACAGATTAACATGTATAGAGGAGTATGTATGAATACACATATTGCATATGAATCCAAAGGAAAAATATGGATTCAAATGTATAATACTCTTAGGCTTTGGCAAAATATAATATCTTCTCTTTTAAAGTGCCACGTATGGCATAAGGAACAATTATTCTCCTTTTTTGTCTGGAACTATCGCAAGGAGTAGTCTCCACAATAAAGTTAATCCTTTGAAGAGTATGTAAGTTATCAACATGTCATTGCACCTTTGCCCATCATCTGCAAAATATATCCCTAAAACTAATTTTCTTGATTTCCACTAAAACATAATCTGAGCCTTTTTAAAGAGAAACAAAGATTAACTATTTTCTATCTTGTCATTAAGCAGAAGCTTTTCTCCAAAGTGAATACAGATCCGTTTCATTCAGGATCATTCTGATTCTGTAGGCACACTTCTACTGAACGCCTTCAATCAATCGATCAAGGGGGCAAATATCAATTTAGATGACTGTTGATAAAAAAGAGGTGATATTGATGCAATATGATCAAATTTTCTAAATCAACTGGTCCAACCGAAACTTGTTTGCTCTTTGAACCCCACTATAACCAGCGCCTCCACCAACACATTCAACAGCAACAACAATGCATGGTCAACACTTTTCATTCATTAATTTTCAACTTGACAAAGTGCTTCTATGGATTGAGCAGCCCTCTGCTGTTCTTTGTTCTTCTCATGCCTACTCCTCAGTATTAAAGTGCATTCTAGTGTCAGTTTGGAACGCACCCCTTTGCCTATTCCCACCCTCTGGATTTATTTTTTTGGGGGGTTATAAATCATAATGTTATTTACACCAGAGAAAAGGTTTGATTTTCTCGAATGAATAATAGCGATGGAATCCCTACTTGCCCATGTACTACATATATAAGAGCTGAAACAAGTGTCATGTTAGAAAATAACAAGTATACAAATCGAACATTGAAGTTGAGCATGTGCACACATAGACACTCAAGGTCATCACAATAGATAGAAAAGTCTAGGCCAAGGTTTTGGTCTCTGAAATAGAATCTGTTGAAAGGACAAAGGCATTTTTGAGTTGATCAGATGATAGGTATCATTTTTGCTGAGTCCACCTAAAGAGAATCAATATCCACCTTAAATGACTTAATTAATATCATTGACACATATATGCAGGTATGCATCTCAGTGAGTACACGTAGATGTGGAGGACAGGACATGAGGGAAATGTGCGCTTTACGTTTACGCTTCCTGCATATTCACAGCAAGTGAGCGCACTTGAGTCGACTTAATGTACACTGTTTTTATGCCGTTCACACTTTTCAGGGTGCACACTTTGGTGGCACAAAAATGAACTATTTGTATATGTACGGTACTTTAATTACAAAACAAGACCAGGAAGTAGCGTTGCTGTTGGTGGCTAGTTCACTTCCTGTTTGCTGATGAGGATCTCCAGGAGGCGGAGCTTAGCCTTGAGCTGCTTGTACTCCTGGTACTCCTCCGACATGGGCGTGCGGTCCTCCTTCTGGCACGTTCTGTGAGCAATAAACACACAGACTTAGGTCAGTCAGAACCAACAGACAGCAACACGACTGGTTCTCAGCCACAAAAAAATATTAGTTCCCTCGTTTATGCAAACAACATATATTTTTTCGACCAATGAGATTGCTCGAAAAAAAACAATTTTTTTTCCATATAAAAACATTCCGAACAGCTAGAATATTTTATTTTTATTAATTTATGAAAAAAATCTTTTCACATCCAACAGTAAAATAGTAGTGGTAATGAAAAACGAGTCTGACGAATCAGGCTTCAGAGCACTCTGCTCTGAGGTCAGCGCTTCTGGGTGCAGTCTAGCATTGGGCGGTCGCTCACCTTCCGGTCTGCCTGTAGAACTCGTCCTCAAACTCCCTCAGGCCTTTACGGATCCTCTTCTTCTCTACCCGCGTCTCACGCAAACTCAGCACCAGCTCCGACCTGCGGCGTCAGAAATAGTTTCATAAAAAATCCTAAAATCAGGTAATGCGATGTAGTTACAATCTACTATCCAGTAAGTCCTAATTCAATGTAGGTACTTTCAATGTATTGACAATAAATTATCTTATCTTATTATTTTTCATTTTATAATCCAATATTATTTATTAGAAACAAAGAATAGTTTCACTTGTTTCAGTACAATAAGACAAACACATGTAATCCCATAGATATCTCTGTTAAACGTGTTACTACATGCATATTAGCTATGTATGTGTCATGGTATGAGCTGCTATAGAGGGTAGATCAATTCTGATTGGTTTCCTCGTTATGGAAAACCAATAGATTGGTCACGTTTGACTTTTTCCAGTTAGGTGTCCTCATGGTGACATGATGTGTACCTGGACGCTTCGTGGAGATTTATGACCGTGATGGGGGACTTCTCGCGTACGTCCTTCACCTCCACTATGGGAGACACTAAGGCCGGGTCACTGTCCCGGTCGCTGTCCTCCTCATTGGCCGCTTGCCACGTCACTCTGCAAGGGGGCGGGACCGGTTGATGGTGGTTGGTGTAATCTTCATCGGAGCCCTCTTCCTCCTCCTTACCATGACGGAGAAAGATGACACATTATTTATTCTGTTGTTTTATACTTGAATTGCATCTACATTTACACATATATAGGATTCACAATCTGAATTTTTTACCCGTTGACATGTTGAAGATTAGTTTTAGTTTTCATTGTCACAAAGGATGTAACATGGTTGAAAGGAAGTGACATTTAGTTGCAGGAAGTGACATAACTCACAGACGACACTTAGAAAATGTATTAGAAAAAATTATAATTAATAGCTATAAGGTTACAATGAGCATCTTACTATGGTAGTGATGGTGGTGGGGCTGGCACACAGGAGACGCTTGATCATCTGGTATCTGTCATAGAGAGGCTTTACCAGGTTCCTCCCCTGCTTAGAACCCTGGAGGAGATATAGAGAGAGAGAGACAGAGAGAGACAGAGGGAGAGAGAGAGAGAGAGAGAGAGAGACAGAGAGAGAGAGACAGAGGGAGAGAGAGAGAGAGAGTGAGACATGATGTTAATATGAGTTATATAACAGGAAAAAAATATAAAAAGGATGGGAAGAAATGACATAAATGTAATAAAATAAATATATCAAGTAAAAAAATGTAACATTTGTCTTTCAGTTCAGTTTTGGGCTCAAATGCATTTTTGTTGTTGTTTTGATTGTCTGACTTCATGACTCAATATTATTGTGATGTGAGGTCTGCAGGTCTCCCTCACCGGTCGTCCGTGGAGACTCTCGAAGTACAGGAGACATTTCTGCAGCGTGATCTTCTCCAGCACCATCTGGCCCTGGGTCATCTCCTAGAGACCCCGCACACACAGGGTTAGCATGGTACACACACACACACGCACGCACGCACGCACGCACGCACGCACACACACACACACACACACACACACACACACACACACACACACACACACACACACACACACACACACACACACACACAGTAGGAGCACACACAATACCCAGAGCATACACATGGGACACACACACGGCACGCATTAGGAGCACGCACAGTACACAGAAAATACTCATGGGACACACACGGAACATGCAAACAGAAACAAAACATAATACAGGCACATATAGACAATCACACACACACAAGCACACGTACACACAGATAGAGAGACACACAGAAGACACACAGCAATCGCACAGAACATACACAGAAAGCCACACAGACGTCACACACACAAACACACAATATAGAAATGTACACAAGCATTTATGTGACTACATACACACTTAAGCTATGTCACACACAAACAGCAGACATTCATATTTTGTTTGGTTTTTTACCTTCATATTGTCAGGCAAGCCCAACGTCTGTCTCTTTTCTTGTAGCCTTCCGAATAGTGACTCAACCGTTTCCTCCAATGTGGGTTTGTGTTGCTCTGGCTCCCCCTGCTGGCTAGAACCGCACCTGCAGCACAAGATCAAAAGTGAATCAACAGTGAATAAATACAGTATCATCAAATTACAGATGCATCATGGTTGGATTGTGCATTTATCAAAGTTAAAACTACGGAACAGACAAAACTAAAGTTTAAAGATAGATTGCAAGTGCACTACATGGAGCAGGTCAATAAATATAATTGGGTGATATATAATAAGTAAAATTAAGTTGCTTTAATCTTTCATGTAAGAAGCAAGTGTTGTGTTATAGTGTATAGTGCATCGTGTATAGGGATTGTACAGCAAAATGCATCATGGGATTTTTCGTTGGCGAATTTTCAGAGGACAACAGATTTGTAGTACTGTAAAATCCTAGATCAACCTGAACATACAATAACCCAGGCTAATGAAAACTTTGTTTGGCCACGTCTCACCTAAGAAACCGTTCTGCCATTTCAAACACAACAACATAAGTCCAACACACTAAGTAACCTTTCAAAGCTCTTAAGCTTCCAAAATGGAGGTGTTCATTACGAGGTGGCAGTGCGATGTACAAGGCCTTTAATAACACGAGGGCTACCTGGAGAGCTGGGTGGAGTCCCCAGCTGTTCCCTCGGGGCCCAGGTCGTTTGAATCAAAAACAGAATGTCTCAGCTTCATCTCTAGCAGGAAGATACAGCACCCCAAGAGGACAGATGGAAGAAAACATTGTGTTATTCATATTACATTTTTACAATTGATTCAAATAAATACATCAGCAGTCAAGCATGTCAAATAATGATGTCATACTTTTCTGTCATAGACATATTTAAAATATGAATTATAAATGATTCACCAATCATTTTGTTAAAATTCTACCTAACCACAATAATTCATATTCATTACTTCATTATTCAATTAAAGTAAAAAATTACAAAATGCATTTTTTATGTTTGTTTTGGTCAACAAAATAAAAAACATTATTAAATGAGGGAAATAAAGATTTGGCTTAATAAACAAGATAATATAATAAGCTGACATTGACTTTGACTGTGTTGATGAGTGATAATTCCTTCCTACCTTTGAGCTGTTTGCGAGACTTGGCCAGGTCCAACATCACCTTCACCATCTCAGGGTTGGCATTTTTGTCGTTGTAGGACGGCTAAAACACAAAAACAACAGGATAAGCAAATTAATGAAACAGAAAAACAAAGCGGGAGACTGAACTCAAGACTATTGCGCTACTATTTCTATTTAAATACAATATTGAAACATATTGAATTTATTTCTACAAGAAACATTAGGCCAGTGAACTCTCAAAACACATAAACCAGTTTGAAAGTACTAGGCAACTATTTAACCTTTTTCCTAAAGGAACCCGATCTGTGTGGCAGTAGTGTGCTTCTTACAATATTTCTCAATTACTTATTATTTTATATGTTTGTAATTACCCTGATCATCTGTGTCATCCAATACTATCATCATTATATGTATTCTCATTCTAACCCAGTCTTCTTGCAATACCAATGCATTTCCAGCAGAGGGTGCTAAACCAATGGTCAAAAATACATGTGTTCAGAGATAAACATAACACAGCATTTGTTGGGGATTCCCCCAAGCATGAACCTGTTGACTCCACAGCTCTGTGATCAAAGACTGCACACCTTGTAGTTCATTTCCTGTTCGAAGCGTTCCTCGAAACGGCGGACTTTCTTCTTCAGGGTGCCGATGTGTCGGGTGAGGAGAGGAACGGAGGACGGAGACACCACCGCTGGACCCTCGGTCCGCTCGCGACCCCTTGCCCTGAAAAGAAAGGAGGTCAGAGGTCAGAGATCGTCATAGTTCTACCACTCCTGCTCTTCCTCTCCTCTCCTCCTCTTCATCTCACCACTGTTATGAAGTTAGGCTTGGGCTGTAGCTAGAGTCAAATATATATCAGAAAAGTATGAATGCGGTGAAATATAACATGTCATTTATTTAAACTAGATTTTAACATATATGGATTGGGTTAGGGTTAGTGGAGTATAATAAAAGTCTGGGATTTTTATTATACTCTTTTATTCAGACTTTTATTAAGGAGAGTCTGGGTCTATGCATGGCTGCAATGGAAGAGATGAAAGCTATTCAAACTCCTTTATCACAAAGTCATTTAGCCTTAATTAGTGTCACTGCATTTCATGCACAAATGACTCCATACTAGAGGACATGTGTGCAAAAATGAGCAAGAGACACACACACACACACACACACACACACACGCAGACAAGGCGGACAGACACAGAGACACACACAGAGACACACACACACACACACACACACACACACACACACACACACACAGACACTCAGGGACGGACACAAACACACACACACACTCAGATCTAGATAGTCAAATCATGTTATAACTAGTATAACTAGCCCTGGTAGAAGCAAATTAGCTGCATCACAGTGTATTAAAATTCACAAAGGCAAGAGGAACCAAAGACGAAAATAGAATACAAAATATCAAGCCGGGGGGCGGTTGCAATGAAACCGAAATTCTTTAGTCGCTGCGCTGGAGCGGAAAGTCATGTGATCACCTGAGGGGCTGTTCTGAACACCATTGTGATGAACCTGTTGTCCACCAGACATGGCCTCTGGCAGTGCCGGAAATACACAGATGGACAGACAGACAAAGAGCAACAAAGTGAGAGAGAGAGAGAGAGAGAGAGAGAGAGAGAGAGAGAGAGAGAGAGAGAGAGAGAGAGAGAGAGCGAGAGAGCGAGAGAGAGAGCTATTCAGACAGCCACACAGATTTACATACAGACAGAAGGTCAGCCAGAGAAACCACCAGAAAGACAGTGAGACAGACAGACAGACAGAAAGACACACAAACAAACAAACAGAGGGAAGTGAAAGAGAAAGAGCGCACGTGAAAGAGAGTTAAGTTAAGTTATCCTTTATTGTCCCTTTTTAGGGGAAATTCTTCCTCTGCTTTTGACCCATCGGGGAGCCGGTGAACACACACACACTTGCACATACACACAAAGAGGAGTGACCTTTCATAGGAGTGAGGAGAGACAGAAAGATAGCTACACAGCTATACAGACAAGTTACATGGACAGAAAGACAGACAGACAGACAGACAGACAGACAGGCAGACAGGCAGACAGACAGGCGGGCCAGACACTCACAGCATGTACTGCTGGGCGCAGGGCGGCGAGGGCGCGGCCTCCGGGTCGGAGTTGAACCTCAGGCTGTGGCCGGAGCAGCGCGGAGAGGGCAGCGGGCTGTGGCCCCCGCCTATCAGGTGGAGGAGGGCCCCCGCCCCTGCGTCCGCCTCCCCTCCCCCGCCTCCTCCTCCTTCCCGCCCGTCCTCCCCTCCGTAGACCGCCAGCACCCCCCCGAAGTCGCCGCTCGCCCCAGGCATGCCGCCGCCGCCGCCGCGCTGGGGGGAGTAGGGCGAGGGGTGGGGGCTGGGCGGTGGGGTGAGGGGGTGCAGAGGCTGGAGGGACGGGTGGTGGTGCTGCTGCTGGTGGTGCTGCTGCTGCTGCTGGTGGGCATGCAGAGGCGCGAAGGGCTGGTGCTTGGTGGACTGTGGGGGTCGGGTGTAGACCGTCAGCGACTCTGAGGTAGAGAAGAAACAGCACCACACACACAGAGACAGTGTTGCTGTTAATCACTATTATTCTTTAGCGGATATTTCTGGCATAAGCCACTCTCCAGTGAATTCGGATCCAGGTCATAGAGGTTAGGGTAGGGAGGCTGCAGATACAGGGGATCGAAGCAAGTACCTTTTCGAGTCGGGAGTTGGACATCCATGTCGCGGGCTGTGCTATTGGCTTCCCCCAGTATTTAGAACATCATCAGGGTTAGGAGTTCGATTCCCACTAGAGCCACGACATGCTACAACATGTATGCACTCACAATACTGTAAGAAGCTTTGGATGGAAGCATCCATCAGATAGCGTATATTATCAGCAGCCACTGATGTGAGCAGACTGCTGTCAGCACAGCACAGATACCTTTTAGACAGCCTTTAGTGTTATGTAATCACAAGTAAACAAGGAGCAGGTAGGTTAGGTCTAATAGACGGCAGTCTACTTGAGTGGATTAAGGCATTACTTTTTAATAAAAAGAATTGGCACAGAACTCCTACAGATATCCATGGCATGTATTTGCTTGTTTTCTGTGGAAACTAGATCATGCAGCAGCAAACCTGGCAGTTGCTCCGATATTAGTTGCTCTCAGCCTCACTTAGAATTTGCTATGAAATCAATATTCTGTGTAATCTTCCACATATAGAGTTACCCTGCCTGGCTGACAGTACCATAACAATACTCGCGCTATGCCAAGTAAAAATATAGATATAAATAACACATACATAATGATGATTACATAGACGGCAACCCTAGAAAAGCTATGTCAGAAAACCGAAAGACTACACAACTGTTTGGCACACGGTGCTTTGCAAGACAACGGTCATAACACAGTGACAGAATGAGGAGGACAGGAGGACGATATAGGGTTAGAGGGGAGACTGAGCTGTTGGGCATATTGGAGAGGCTCCGTCAAAAAGCGGTGAGCCTTGCAGTGGCTATGAAGAAGCCCGTCTACCAGAGCAGCATTGAGCCTTGTGGAGGAAGGCTCCTCAGAGGATCCACTGTTAGCGTCGGTGCTGTGCAATCAGCAGCCAGCCCTCACGTGCCATCCTTAGAGTCAGAGTGTGTGTGTGTGTGTGTCTTTGTGTGTGTCTTTGTGTGTATGTGTGTGCGTGCGTGCGTGCGTGCGTGCGTGTTCTATAAATAGCAGAGTAGGCATGGCTCAGCAGACTGCAGTCTGCGGTGGGCACAGGCAGGTGGGTCTTGCGTGAGAGAGGAACAGAGCGGCGCACGCGCCATGCTCCCTGAGACCTGAAATAATGATGACATTTGGTCTCTTCCACTGCTGTCACGCCCTCGACACTTAAATGGTTCGAAATCGTATCCGCAAACTCAGTGTTATATACTTGTATGTCTCCCCCAGGTGCCGCTGTGACGATGTGATTCAACTTCTTTCACTGCACATTCTTTTAGAATTCAAATTTAAAGCCATACTAAATTCAGTGAGTGAAATGATAATGATTGAGCTAGATGTGATTCACATAATTACAAAAATGTTTATATAACTGCTGGTTTTGAATGCATTTGCAATGTTTCCCCTTCAAGGTTTTGATTCACATCAAAACAAAACCACATTTGCATTTAGTCGTTCGGTAGTTGCTTTCATCCAAAGCGATGGAGAGTGAGGTAGAGAAGCACAATGAAAGCATATCATCAACAATGGAGCAGCTACCAAAGTTGCTAGTTCCTAAAAAAGACAGAGTGCAGATTGGGTATAGGAATCTGCATACAAAGCTAGCAGAGGTTTTATTTTTCTGGGTAGTCAAGTGCATAATAGGGAGTTAAAATGGGGTCAAATTATTAAGCCTACGTTTTTTAATTCAGATGAGTGAAACCTGTTTGTTTCATTTAAAAATAAAATGAATTGCATAAGTGATATATTAATAAGGTCAACAACAGACACCTGCCAACCTGAGTTCATCAAAGATAGGAGGTTGTGGTATTCTATGTATTGCACGGCAATGTGTAGAATGTGTAGGCTACCATATACTCAAGTGTGTCTGCGCCTTTATGTGCTACGCCTTTCTAAACAAGCACTATATAACGCAGTGAGAAAGAGAGGCTAATGGGAGAATAACAAAAAAAGAGAGAGAGAGAGAGAGAGAGAGAGAGAGAGAGAGAGAGAGAGAGAGAGAGAGAGAGTGAGAGATCAACAGCAAAAACCTAGTTAGGGGATACAGGAATTCAATTAATGGTCTCAGGAAGTTAGTGAACTGAAGGATTGGAAGAGACAAACGACCAATAAAGACGACACAGCTAACTTTTAGTAGAAGTGGACTCAACACAAATGGCCGTCATATTGAACTGTCTCTTATAATAGTGATACTGATGACAGTGATACATAAACCATATTTAAATAATTCAAAACAAGCTCACAAACAGTGTTCGGGGTGGTGAACCCTTCTCCTCTCTGATCTCAGAGGGGATTGAATGGTCTGGCCCGCAGCAAGGAGCTGAACCAAGCCCACATGGGATGAGTGGCACTTTGCTCAACTCCGGTCGCCCAGGGCAACAGGATAACCAGTGCTGTGGAGTGTTGTGGGGTCTTTAGGAGGAGCATGGGGATATGTGTGATGAGATGGCTGCCTATATGTTGTAAATAACATACAAGCAATTTGAGTCCATCTACGACGATGAACAGATGAAGTAGCAATATGTTGATGTCCACTGTGGGCTGATATGTAATGAGTGGATAGGATAAGATAATGAATAGGTGACTGCTGGTTAGGCTGTTTGAAGTGTTCTGGGCTGAAGCCCAATGTCTAGGCTGCCTTTCAAATCTCTGGTGCATGTCTGTAAGTGTGTCTGTGTGTTTCTGCGTCTGAGTGTGTGTGTGTGTGTGTGTGTGTGTGTGTGTGTGTGTGTGTGTGTGTGTGTGTGTGTATGTATGTGATTGTGTGTGTGTGTGTGTGTGTGTGTGTGTGTGTGTGTGTGTGTGTGTGTGTGTGTGTGTGTGTGTGTGTGTGTGTGTGTGTGTGTGCAGGTATGTATAGGTGTGTGTGTGTGTGTGTGTGTGTGTGTGTGTGTGTGTGTGTGTGTGTGCAGGTATGTATAGGTGTGTGTGTGTGTGTGTGTGTGTGTGTGTGTGTGTGTGTGTGCGTGTGTGTATAGGTGTGCGTGTGTGTATAGGTGTGTGTGTGTGTGTGTGTGTGTGTGTGTGTGTGTGTGTGTGTGTGTGTGTGTGTGTGTGTGTGTGCGCAGATGTGAGTGTGTTGGTGTGTGTGTGTGTGTGGGGGGGGGGGGGGGGGGGGGGGGCGTCAAGTCAAGTCAGTATAAGTAAATTTGGATCAGTGTTACAAAACAAAATAAGCTAATGGAAGGTCAAAGTTCAATAAGTTCAAACCATCACTGCAGCCCAAATGTTACAAAAGCCAACACCAACAGCTTTGCCTACTAACTACACCCAATGGACTTTGAAATAATCCACATCCACATAATGTGTCTTTATCAAAATAGATGATTCAATGAAACTAGTGACGTTGATAAGAGCCAGGTGGAGGAGGTGGTGGTGGTGGTGGTGGTGGGTGGGCATAGCCGTAGCAGTGCAAGAAGGAATGAGCGAATAGCCTAAAAATGTAAACGCACCACCAAACGCACGACTGGTGGGATGTTTTCTGGCAAATGCAGAGCAGTCGTGACGAGCAAAGAGAGCGATGTGATGGAGAAACAGAAGGACGTTACAACGCCACACATCAAAAGACACCGTGTCATGACACCCTGTAGTAGCCTACCTGGAGGGCTGTTTTCGTCTGCAGGGCAGCTGTGACACAAAGCCAAAGTATTGCCTTCCTTCTCTCCCCGAACGCCCATGGCACACGAAGAGCGTCCCTGCTCTTTGCTTCCCAGGGGAGGGGGGCTGTCCTCTGGAGACGACCCTAACGACGGGCCGCCTTCCACCTCCAACGCCTGGAGCTTCAACAGGGAACTTTGTAGGCAAAAGCAGAACATGCTTTTAGAGAGTCCACACGACGCCAAGAAGCTAGCCAGTGAACTGCGGGGTAGGGGGTCTTGGATTCAGTTTTGGTGCCACATTGTGTCGGAAACTAGGGCAGTAAGGCAAAGTGGCAGGAGCACTTTCTGATTTTTTGTGATTTTATAATTTAATTGTTGAAGCAACCGACGCTTATGCCGCGGCTTGACGAAACACGCGGGAAAAAACGAGCATGTGGATTTTTTAATCTGCTGATCACGACGGGTTCGTCTCCGGTGGTCATTACTTCTTTCTTTTTTTTTTTTTTTTTTTTACTAAATCCTACATGAAGTGAAATAAAAAATCCTTCTAGTCGAGCCAAGAATAATCCCCCAATTTCATTCGCAATGACAATCCAACAAGCGCGTCTTTCAATAAATCACTCAAGCCACCAGCAAGATCCAATGCAGCTCCATCGCATTTGCGTCAAAGACGCCGTGGCCAGATCCTCTCCGCTCCAATTACACGAATCTAAATATCGCGCGTTTCCTTTTTTTCCATCCCCTCTGTTCTTCATGAACGAATTCCAGTCTTCAGTTCGATTCTGAAAACCACCGGGCGGAATGCACATTAAAGATATCCGTTTTCCTGACGCACGCTCGCTGAATGAATGAATTATTGCGTCTTCTCTGGTTGCCTTCGTGTGACTGCGCGTATGTGGCTACTGGTGATGGTGATGCTAATGCTGCATCGCTCTCCTCCCTAACACTCTCTCTCCCTCTCTCTCTCTATATATATCCAGCCTATCCCTACCTATCTCTACCATCGTGTCCCTCTCTCTCCCCCCTCGGTCCTTGATTATTTATACACCGGTTTGCAGAGGCGAGAGGAGGGGGCGGAGGCAAGTTTGGCGTCACGCACACTGTCCACCGAAAATCTACGTAGGTCTGACTCCTCTGATAGGCGGAGGGGTGGGAGTGGGTAAAGATGCGGTGTGTGAGGAGGGGGGCTATAAGCTAATGGTATGTACGTAATGTATAAGTAGTGAGTGGGTGCAAAATAGGATTGAATCGATATAGAGAGTGGGAAGGAATGTGGAAATGATGAAATTACTAACATGCCGAAGAGGGTGTAAAAGGGATTCTCTGTATTTTTTTTAGTGTTGCCCAACATCAGTAGGAGCTGGGTGCTTCTCGACGTGTGTGTGTGTGTGTGTGTGTGTGTGTGTGTGTGTGTGTGTGTGTGTGTGTGTGTGTGTGTGTGTGTGTGCGCGTGTGTAAGGTGAGTAATAGCCCCGCCCTGGCTCCTTCTCTCATCCTCACTCTCCCTCCCCCATTTGAGCTCGCTCTTTTTTTTTATGAATGAAGCTGCAACCCTAGCCCACACCCTTTACTACACACACAGTCACGCTCACACACCCACACACACACACACACACGGTCGATAGGAGATAGCAGACGGTATATGACGCCTACACATTCGATATAATTTATGCATGATTCCTGTATCTTTGTGTGTGTGTGTGTGTGTGTGTGTGTGTGTGTGTGTGTGTGTGTGTGTGTGTGTGTGTGTGTGTGTGTGTGTGTGTGACGATTCCCATATCTCGGTTGACACAAGCAAATAATGAGGGGAATTATTGAATGCCCTGCTCAAGAGCCACTCTTCATGGCCGTGTCGATGGATGAATGGAGGAGCATGCCGTCCATACCCTACTGCTCTGGCAATCGAACCCGATTAAATCGGTACAGGACTTACATGCACTCAAAGCACAATGGACATGGACATGACATGCTCCTTTCATAAGACAATCATCTTTCATTAGCATCTGTTCCAAGGAGGCACCCTTCTCACGAACGTGTGTGTATGCCTGTGGCTTTCATTTTATATTGTATATTTTTTTTCAAAGAGCAATACGATCCTATTTGTGTGGTTCAGTGGTGTTCCATTACCTATTTAACATTGGGATCAGGGGGAACACCCCAGCTGACTGGCCGTAGCAGGAACATGAATATTGATGTGGTGCAGAGGGGAGCCGCTGTGTGATGGAGAAAACATCCTCCCATATCCCACATATGTCGGGATGAGTCATCGCTCAGCACACTGCTTTCCTCTGGGCGATCTGCCTCTGCATCTCTCTCTCTCTCTTCCCCTCTTCCCCTCTTTGTCTCTCTCTCTCTGTCTCTCTCTCTCTCGCGCGCGCTCTCGCTCTCGCTCTCTCTCTCTCTCTCTTTCTCTCTCTCTCCCTCTCTCTGCCTCTCTTGCTCTCCGTGACTCTCCTCCTGGCTGACGCAGGTCGACGCAAGTTGCTGCTGCACAGAACACACACTAGAGGACGTCCATGAGAGCACACGGCACGCACACACACACACACACACACACACACACACACTAAAGCACATACACACACAGCTACCCGCCTAGCACACACGCCCGCACACACACACTTGCATGCACGTGCAGTAAATCACATCCACAGGAGCAAACAGAGCTACCATCCTTACACACACACACACACACACACACATACACACATACACACACACAGACACACACACACACACACACACACACGCACAGTACTTCATTAAAGCACATCCACAAGAGCAAACATGGAGTTCCCTGCCTCCCAAACACACACACACCCTCAAACACACATACACATTTGCACACACATGTGCTTGTGTGTGGGTGTGTGAGTGTGTGGTGATGCACGCTGCCCTGCGGTGGGAGTGATAGTGGGGACTGGATATGAGGCGAGAAAATTAAAGCAGAGAACCTCTTTCTTTCCCCCACATAATTTCATACTTTCTTTCAGAATAAGGGAGAGCAAGACAGAGACGCCCGCATGCAGAGGCAGAGGAGAGGAACCAATAGAAAGCACTGTTTCCTCTGTCTACACTCTCACACGATATAGCATTGTTTGCTTATATTATTCTGAAGGGATGCAATATATGTGATGAAATATAACATACTTTAAACGTTGCAGACATAATAAGCGATAACGTTGTGAACCAACCAATACCTCAAACGAAACATGTAAGAGCAATTACAAAGGAATGTACTGGAATATTTCTGAGATATTGTCAGGGTACAGTCAGTTTTATTTACATTTATATTTACGTTTACATGCACAGCGTAATCCGATTAAAGCCATAGTTCGACTATGCTCCGAAATTGGACAACTGCAATTGTCCGGGAATACATGGCGGTGAGTAAATCGATTCATTGGCCGAAGCGTGTCATGCCCCGGTACGATAGGTGGCGCTGTGCCCATTTTAACTAGCGGTAATAGAGCCACCGGTTGACCTCTTTACGTCACCAGCAACAAGGCGGCATTCAGGCGGCATTCGAGAAAGATGTTTTCAGTAGACAGCTGTCAGTTCACTTCGGGTCCATATCATTTCTCCGACGCTCTATTGTTCCGACCTCTCGGCCGTATGCGGACTCCTCCGGCTGCTCTGCTCTGCTCTAAAATGACATGCGCAATACAGTTATTGAGGATTTACATTTTCCAATCCATGAACTAAATCAAATTTACCACTTTTGATTCAAATGGCTTCAGACGGTCACTCTGGCTTGAAAACCATAAACCCTCTAGGCGCAGTGCAACATGCCATAAATGTATACAATGTAATGGATTTTTTATTGACTTCTCCCCTGACCCAGTTCTGCTAGGCTGTAAGTGATGGGGATTTGAAGAGAGAGACAGAAGAGAGTATTAAACCTCACTGAGAGAAAAATGCACACTTTTGACCTCTGATAAAATTGCACTGCCTTATTTATTTCTGCCAGGTGTGTGTGTGTGTGTGTGTGTGTGTGTGTGTGTGTGTGTGTGTGTGTGTGTGTGTGTGTGTGTGTGTGTGTGTGTGTGTGTGTGTGTGTGTGTGTTTCAGCGCTCCTGGAAGCAGTCTACCCCCAGATGGCGCTATTGAGGGCATTGGAGCCAGGGCTAATTAACCAGATGCAGAGCACCTGAGGAACAGGTTGAGAAGCAGGGCTTAAATATCCTGCTTCCCCACTTGTTCAGGGATCTCCCAGCCATGTGGCGCGCATGCGGAGGGACTGGTCCTCCCGGATGTCGGGATTCCACCCGGAGGAAGTCCTCCCAGGTTTTGGGTTTTTTGTAAAAGACTTTTGATTTTGGAATAAACGTGCCTTTTTGGCTTTTGGCCAGCTAAGTCGTGTCCTTTTTGGGGAGGAGGCGGTTCACTCGCCGTGTGCCTGTGTCCTTTCTCTCATTTTCTATCAATCCAGAACGTTCTACATTGTGCATAACTGGAAGGGATTTGCTGGGTTTGTGTTTATAAAGCCCACTAGGCACATTTATTTGTTGGCCTGGCCATGTGGCCAATAACATATTTTATAATTACATTTAAAAAGTGGGAAAAGCTTTAAATGTGACTGAAATATTGTACAGTCCACTAAGTTCCCAAATGTTGTTTAAGAGTTTTGATTTCAAGAGTGAAGAAAAGATAAAACATTTCAAAAAACACTTTCTGAGCCCATCATATCATAGATATAGGCCTACTACAGGGTTTGCGAACGTTTATTAGTTTGACCAATTTTTAGGTAACTTTTTTTCTTTTTATTAGCCCTCTTGGCCTAGCACTTGACCTAGCACAAGTCATGGGACAGGAAAGCATAGGGAAAATATTCACCTAATATTTAATATGTAGCCTACATTGAATTTGAATTCAAGCAGTTGCAATAGTCGACTAGAGATTTTAAGTGAGTTAAGTAAAACAATTAGTCAGTTGGTAACATTTCAGTTCCACTATCAGTGAAGAGAGAATAGAACGTTTCAAATATGTGACATAATTAAATGTTCATTGCTCAATTATTTGTTAAAACTGTAGCAAATGTCTTCCTTGAGTTGAGTGACTTGAAGAATAATCACACATTCCATGGCGCCACTGCACATTCGTAAACGTCATCAGTATGCGACCACCGTGTGAGAAAGGCGGAGGGAAAGCCGATTTCAGGATTAAACTGGGATTATAGCTAAAAGCACATTGCTAGACGCTTTAAAATACCGGATCTGTTTAAATCCAAAATCCACGAAATATGTCTCAAAGAAATTCGCGAAAATGTAAGCAGCTAATATAACTGTACTAGCATGTAATTAGGCGGATCGCTAGCACTTGACAACGACGACGACGACGACACAACAACCCTGGTTTCCTTGACAACGGTGCGGAAGCTAGACAATTCCAATATAGAGATAACCTTACAGTACATTTATTCACTGGCATTCTTTGAGACACAAGTTGGCGGATTTATAAAAGGCTATACACACATTACGGTTGGACTAAAAAAAAACAAAACATGTCTTCAGGGGCCGAGATGAACGCCGAATCGAGTAAGTGGCTGGACGCTCATTACGATCCGGTGGCGAATCTCTATACGTTCTCATCGTGTATCGACCTCGCTGACCTAAACGGGGACGGGGAGAACAGACTGGTGATCGGAGATCTGGGAACGGGCTCCTCCAACATGAAGCTGAAGGTGTACCGTGGGACAGCGCTGATGAGTGAGAACACACTACTGGATCTGCCCACTGGCTTGGTGTCATTTCTCATGGACCTCCACGAACCCCGTATCCCTGCTATTGCTGTTGCCTCTGGTCCTTTTATCTATGTTTACAAGAACCTCAGACCCTACTTCAAATTCACACTACCAAGCCTTGAGATCAATGCTCTGGAACAGGTGCGTGACTACACACCTATACCTATACCTATACCTACCACACCTATACATTATATCGTGTAACCTCTAATCTGGTGTGCGTTCAATAATTTCTTGTTCTTGTGTTGGGTTCCCTGGTTAAACCCGTTATATTGCTTTTTTGCTAAGAAAAGGCCATAAATAACATTAGATTTCGTCTACTGGTCTCTGATTGCATGTCAACAATCTCTCGGCCCTTTCACCTCCGACCTCCGACACCTGCAGGACGTGTGGCAGCAGGCGAGGGAGGGGCAGATCGATCCGCTGGCGTTGAAGGAGCTGCTGGAGGGCATCCGCGACACGGCTGACGTCCCGCTCTCAGTGCGCTCCCTGCGGTACCTGGGGCTGGAGACCCAGGACATGGAGGAGTTTGTGAGCCTGCACAAGCAGCAGCCCATACGAAGACAGGTAATGGCTATAGCATGAGGTGTATTCGCTCTATTGAGTGTACGGATTAGGGTTCGAAGCGTGATATCAACAGTATCTTTAGGCATCCCAAACCACTGCCCGCATCAAGTGTCAAACTTCACTGTGGATCCCTTTGGATAGAAGAAGGGTCTGTTTTTATGAATGTAATTGTAACGCATCCTCTTCACATTTTGGCCAAAAGACTACAACCAGGTGGACTGTTTTCTGGGTGTCAGTAAAGTTGGGGTTTTAACTTTGTGTGTGTGTGTGTGTGTGTGTTGATGGGCAAAATAGCCTAACGAGCACATCACATGACATGTATATTACGAATATAGTTAACTCTTGTTCTAACTTAACAAACATATCACATGTACATTACGAATATAGTCAGCTTTTTTTTCAGGTCAAGGCCTGAGCCGGAGGCCGCATGTCCCAACTAGGGGAGATGCTGGAGACTCAGACAATGCACCACACATTCGCAAGAACAGGAGTCTGCTGATAATATTCGGCCACAACTCAGGGTCAAGATACCCCTCGAGAAGCCATCGCACCTGGTTAGAAACACAGAAGACACTCATAAACGATATCAGAGCCCAGAGGCTCAAGGTCAAGCTAAACATCCAGAAACACACACACCAGCCTAAACGCACACACTTCGTTGGGAGGGAAAATACAGCATAAGACTGTACCACACAGAACACCTCATGCTCTTCTGAAGCAGAACTTCCACGGAGGCGAAGCTCCAGACGACCTCAGCGCTGTTAGGGACTTAGAAAATATTAGATCTCCCACGCTTTATGAATCTGTATCACCTTTGCTACTTTACTCAATAAATCCGAGGCCCTCGTGCTGACAGACTTTATTACCTCTCCGTCTCATTTTATCTGGTCAAGTAACTAGACAGACTGTTTTTCCCAACAGTGTGTGTGTGTGTGTGTGTGTGCAGACTGTGATCACGTGCATTGGGACACTGAAGAAGAGCTCGGCAGATGAGGACGGGGTCAGCTGTCTGGTGATTGGCACGGAGAGCAACGACGTGTACATCCTGGACCCCGAGGCCTTCACCATCCTCTCTAGGGTAGGCGGTCTGGGTCTGGGTCTGTCGGGGGTCTAGGTCTGGGTCTGTCGGGGGTCTGGGTCTGCCTGGATTCCGGGTCCGTCTAGGGTCTGGGTCTGTCTGAGGTCTGGGTCTGTCTATGATCTGGGTATATTTTCCCATTCCACTTTCAGCCTCAGTCGTATACTGGATTGTCCCCTGCTTCTTGAGCACCAAAGTGCCCTTTTAGAAATCATAGTCATATTCTCTTGCTTGTGTATTGATCTCCAGCTGTCGCTGCCCAGTGCTCCCACCATGATGGACGTGACGGGCCAGTTTGACGTGGAGTTCCGCATCACGGTGGCCTGTCGCAACGGAAACATCTACATCCTCCGCAGGTACACCCATCACTTTATCAATCACCTGTGCAGGGGCATGTAAAGGTGTATCGGGTGCAGAGGAAGACAAAGTGATACATAGGGACTGGGAGGAATCTGTTTGTGGGCCCCATCCCCCCGTGTAATTTATAAAAGGATGTCATTATGCTGTGAGGTCAGTACTGTACTCTCCTTGTAAAGTGTCCTTCAGGAGAACATAATCACATACTTTATTATGTTCGCTCTCTCATAATGACCTTCGTAAAGTACAGTATATACAGTACTGAGTCATTCATAAAGAATTGTGAAATCATTGTAAATACTTTCAGAACATGACTTCGAAAATGTGATTGCTGTTTTATCGTTGGACTCTTGGGTACTTAAATCCATTTTGGAAGGCTTTTTAACTGCATTTTGATGGTATAGGGCCTGCATTTATACAGCGCTTAGCTAACCAGTGAGGCCACTCGCATCGCTTTTAAAACATTTTAAGCCATGTGTGCCTGTGGGTATTGTGCAGATCGCTAGTTCACACAATAAAAATATGCACACTACAGAATGCAGCAATGTCTGCCCTCAGGGCTTCCTGCCAGAAAGTGAAAGGAAGGGATCAACCAGTTCATCTGGAGCCCTCCAGGCTTGGGGTCGAGGCCCCCCTGACCCGTAGCTAGGAGAAGCTGGGCAGCGCACCGGACGATAGCTCTACTTCCTGCACTCATTTTGAGGTTCCCTCCCCTCTGCAGGGAATCTTCCAAACCCAAGTACTGCATCGAGCTGTCCTCCCACCCCGTGGGGCTGGTGAGGGTCGGCAAGAATGTGGTGGTGGGCTGTGCCGAAGAACGACTCCACGGGTTCACACAGAAGGTACCGGTACTTTGTACTGCCCTTTGAAGGCACACATACAATGGAAGAAAGAATGCACGGAAACCCAAGCGAGAATATCAATGCAAAGCTTTTGTTTACTCAGCATGTTAGTGTTATTCAGTTTGTTGCGGAGTGTGGAACGAGCAGCCAGGCGTCACGACAACATTTAACAGCCGTTCGGTTTCTCTCATCACAAGCTGAGCATGTAGACCACACAGACGCACAGAGAGAGAGACAGCGTGGGCGTGTGCCACCCAGCAGCCGGTGGCTGTAACCACCTCCTCCTCTCCTCCTCCTCTCTCCAGGGCAAGAAGCTGTGGACGGCCCAGCTCCCGGCCCCCATCACCACCATGGCCACCATGGACCTCCCCACCCGGGGCTTTCAGGCCGTGCTGGTGGGCCTGGCCAACTGCGAGGTGCACCTCTACCGGGACAAGAACCTGGTCAGCACCATCAAGAGCCCCGACGTGGTCACCGGCCTCCGCTTCGGCCGCTACGGCCGCGAGGACGGGGCGCTGGTCATGACCACCAAGGGCGGCGGCCTGGCGGTGAAGATCCTGAAGCGCACGGCGTCGTTCGACGAGCGCGACGCCGCCCCGGGCCCGCCGCCGGCCCAGAGCGTGCGGCTCAACGTGCCCAAGAAGACCAAGCTGTACGTGGACCAGACGCTGCGGGAGCGCGAGCACGCCACCGCCATGCACCGCGCCTTCCAGATGGACCTGAGCCGCGTGCGTCTGGCGGCGGCGCAGGCCTACGTCAGGGCGCTGGAGGCCAGCCTGACGCCCATGTCGGCCAACCCGGCGGCGCCGCTCAAGCTGAACGCCGTGGTGCAGGGGCTGGGCCCGGCGTTCAAGCTCACGCTCAACGTGCAGAACACGGCCGCCAGCCGGCCCATCCTGAACCTGACGGTGAGCTTCCTGTACGACGGCGGGCTGTACAGCATGCGGACGCCCTACTTCCGGATCCCGCTGCTGGTGCCGGGCCTGGTGTACCCCTTCGAGACGCTGGTGGAGTGCACCAGCGACAAGGGCATCTCGGACGTCATCAAGGTGTTCGTCCTGCACGACGGCAAGACCGCACCGCTGCTGACGGCGCACATCAACATGCCCGTCAGTGAGGGGCTGGCGCTCGAGTGAGATGCAACGGCGGTGCTCGGACGGACACACACACACACTCACACTCACACTCACACACACACCTTATACTTATACCGATACTTATCGGTACTTATACCGATACTTACGGGTATGAGGTATTCCAGCACCTTCAAGGATCAGGGCCGTCACATTGCAGTGACTGGCCGGCACTGATTTGATGTCACCATGAGGGTTTTAAAGTGTTTCGACCAACGCGTAGATGTTTACCGTCAAGTCAATACATTTAGGAATTGTCAAATGTCCATGCGATTCACACCATACACATTTGAACGACGCATAACATTTGAGTTATGTTGAATACAGTGCATTCATTATTTCTTATTTATTTGGTTTAGTTGCTTTTTTCTATTCGAAAAATTGACACGCCAGACTTTGGATAGGTCCTTATTTCCACCATTGAGGGCTTACCGTTGAATGTAATTCTCCCTGATGAAGCTACCTACTCTTCCAAAATCACTGTGAACCGTACAAATGTAAAGTTACTATATAGAAAATATAATTATCGTAATCTAATTACATTTTAATGATATAATGTAATAACTTTGAGTTTAGGACGGTTTGTCAAAATGAAAGAAGTTATGTTGTTTTTTTTAGAATCAACATGTGATGGATCTAGTATTTTTTTTTAAAAATCCATAAATAGGTGATGTATTGTTATTCTATGTTTCAATATACGGTATATAAAGTTAAGGAAAATTATTCATTCCATCTGTTGTGTAGGAGTGCACAACCAAAGTATAATAAAGTTTGTTTTGCAACCAAAAACTCAGGGAATAAATACTGCTAGTTAGCTTGCTGAAAAGTTAAATAAAATAAATATCTATTTAAACACATTCCGAGAGTGTATGTAAAAATTCTATTCAGACTTGTTTTTGCATCTTTCTCCTTATATTGCCAAAGAGAAAAAAATTAGCCCAACTTTTCTTTTACTCCATTCATAACTTACCCATGTCATGTTTGATTATGAAGTTAAATATTATAAGTCCAGTAATGCTGTTGGAACTTTAATCATTTATTGTTTTATTCAAGTTATCTTTTCATAGTTGTATGTTAGACAAGCAATGAAGCCTGGCTAACAAGGGCTTCCCTTGAGCTGGTTGTGTTACACATATTATTTAAATATAGTATTCTTCAAACAGAAATTCCAAAACTTTAAACCAGTCATAAAAAAATACATAACAACGACATGAAAGCTAACTCTGAATCCCACACACATGCTTCAAAGAAAGAACTGAAGACATGAACTCAGCGGTTCCTCTTAACACTGCGGTGCCATTGGCTCTAGATCTTAGGAGACTGTGGTGAGCTCGTCATCACATAAGCCCACTTCCTGTCCGCATGGAACATCCAAGGACCCCAAATTAAAACCGACTGTCTCATTGTGTAAGTCTATTTGAGGAAGTTGGGACTAACATCCGTTCAAAAGGTGTTCAGTGCTGCTTCTACCAGACATCATCACTAAACATACATAAACAGTTGTGTGTCCATTGTCCCTGGGAAAGAAGAGAATCACTTCATCATATAGTACAACTTTTTATTTTAAAAAAGAATGTTGAAAACCCCTAAACATAAAACCAACAAATATATTGCCAATGTGTGTCATCATAGCATATATCATTGTAGGTACAATTCACTTTTTATTTCAAGTAACACCTTGGGATTCCTTTATCAAACAACTAACAGATAGACTAACTAGTCTAACTAGCTCTTTGTCTGTGTGAGATGGTAAACGTGCCCTCATTGACACACTACCAAACTCACAACCAACTCAATGAACTTTAGGACACCCAAAGAACAGAGCATAATAGCACACACAGACAAAGAGGTCCTTCATCTGTTGAGTTGTTTGATTTCAATCCATCATAAAGTTCAGTCTTGAAAACTTTTTGAAAACTCAATGATTTGTACGTTGAATTGACAACAATTAAACAGAATAGATTTGTTTCTGGGTCTTTTTTCCTTTCTTCCAAACTACAATGTCTGAGAGACGTTTTCCAGAAGATATAAAGACTTGTTTCTACTCCAAGACACGTTGCCTCATATCCAACCCCCTCACAATTATCACTGTGGGGTAGATAGGGTACAAAAACATGCACAAATATATATATACATAAATGAAAAATGTATGAAAAAAAGTTTTTGCTGTAGGACCAGCCTTTATATTAAAGCCTTTTTTATTGAGATTGTTTATGGTTGTCATTTTGTTCCCCAGTAAGGTTTATACAACCTTTAGGAAATGTGCTTTATAAAACAGTAGTGTATGACAGCGGGAACTTTGGTTCAAATCCAAATACACAGATTTGTTGAAGACAGCCATATTGTTTTGCTTCTAAACCCACACAGTGGAAAAAATGAAGAATTGTCATACAGTACAGTCTCAAACAAATTCACACTTAGAAAAATTGCCTAGTATAAAAGTCTTGACGTTGAATATCCCTCTATTTCCATTACTCACTAAAACTTTACATGATAATACACCAAAAAAGCTTTTCACATGTAAGTTATGTGTGGGATTTTAAAATAAAAGTTTGCATGGCAGTTCTCATTTGGCAGGTTTGCACTTAAAAAGTTAAATCAATTTAATTTTAAAAGGTATTTTAAATTATTATAATTTATTTTTGTAACATTTATTTATAAAAAATTTAAATAAAGAACAATGGATCAATGTTGCCTCTGGCTTTAGTTCTCATCTTACATCAAAATCCCCCCTTCAATATAAATAAAAAAGCATAGTGGTAAAACAGCATAGCAGCTAAATGATAGGACAGATATAAAGCCTTCCACTAAAAAGGGATATACTTGGATAAAAAATTATTACAAAACAAATCTTCAACAATAATAAACAATTACAAACAAGTAATAAGGAATGAAATAAGAAATAATTATTTGGACGACTAAACTTTGCATAACAAAAATGTTAACCCGACTCGATAGAACCAAACTACATATTCTACTTCACTTTAGACATAGACCATAGACCTTTAAATAAATGTTTGATTTATTTACTAATGTGTGCGTCAGTAATACAGTATCTGTGTGGAACCCCGTAAACAGTTGTCATTTTGTTATGTGAATTTTTTAGGGTTTGCAGAGGATATATATATATAAAGTTATGATAATCATATAATATATAATCACTATTAACCCTTGACAGCAGTCAATTTGAACAAAACGATTCACTTGTAAAATACAAATTCCACGTAAAAAAAATAAAATAGAAATGATTATTGCTAGAACTGGTTCTTTGGGACCTCTGAAAGTAACCTCTGAACCTCTGAAAGTAAAACGTGGTGTAAAATGTCTGAAATGCGGGATGTTGTTGATTTGTATGTCGTTTCCAGGCAACTCCATAAAATAATGCTAGTTTCTGAACCAGGAACTAGCTACAATGTTGAGAATGCACAAATGGCCCCTCTCAACCCCTTTTACATTTCTATCTACCTCAGCATCCTGAATGAGAGACATCAGATCAACTAAACATCTGATCCAGGAGATTGGGATACGGGTTGTGGTTCAATTGTCGAAAATGAACCAGAATGGACACTATGTAATTTAATATATCTTTTAGGCCACGAACGTTACCATGAGGGTTGCTGGCGTATACGACCGGTCAGTTGCATCGGGAATGACACACTCAATGTGTTCCGTCTGCACGGCTTCTAGGGTTGGGAGGGGGGTTTCAAAAGTGGTACGACCCAGGCATGGCAGGGTACAGGTAAACAGGATCATGCCACCCAGGAGCACGCACCCCCCGCTGAAGTAGAATGCAGTGTCATAGGAGAGGGTCAGGTCATAGAAGCAACCTAGAAAAGAGAGAGAGAGAGAGAGAGAGAGAGAGAGAGAGAGAGAGAGAGCATGTATATATTTTCAAAAAATGTGAAAGACTACTTCCAGGCCAAAAACACAGAAAGGTCAAGGCTAAGGTCAATTTTAGCCTGGGTTAATTTACTCGGTGTAAATATTAAAAACATTCTTGTGTTTTACTATCATCAATCATATATACAAAGTAATGTATGAAATACTAACACATATCAATCATTGCATGCAACCTGCTGGTAACTAGCTGCGCTTTAGGAAAAGAACACATTCAAACCATGGCATCTATTTCACTCTGGGGAATGACCATCGTTGTTGTCAATTAAGGAGTGAGCTAATTGGTCCATGGCCTACCTACGACCGGAGGGCCCAGGGTGATGCCTAAGCCTCCGAAGAACATGAGGACGCCGTGGGCTTTGGAGAGCTTCTCCTCGCCCACCATCTCGTTGGTGATGTATGGGGTGAGCGACCAGTTGCCGCTCAGGAAGCCCATCCACACAGCCAGGATCTGCAGTCCCAGGTAGAACCTGCACGCAGAGGTCAAGAGGTCACTCAGCATTCTGAGCATGCACTCTTTGCATGCTGAGAATGTATGCCCCAGAGGGATTCCAAGAACAGGGCTACACTGAAAATGCTCGGTTGCGTCGCCATTATTGGTGTGTCAACGCTATGACACTAATGTGTGGACAGGAGGCATCCCGAAGGAATAAAGAACAATGTCATCGTTTACGAGTGGAGAATCGTGTGGATGGTGGCTGTGGAGCACCTTCCGTTCATTAGCATGGCAGCGACAAATCAATCACATTAAAAACAATTCCACATTTACTAACAATTTGTATGAATATAAAATAAAAGCAGTATTATTTTCCCCGATCATCATCATGTTGAGGTCAACAGAAAAAAGAGAAGAAGGTAAATAATTAAGTAGGAAACAAACAAACAAACATAAACAAACAACCAACCAACCAGACCCATTGTGCTTACTTGGTGGAGGGTATGAGCAGCAGGCCCAGCCCGCTGCCCACCATGGTGAAGATGAAGAGGGGGATGCAGTGCACAAAGGGCAGGTCCACCATCGCTCCCAGGCCCAGCTTGCCAAAGCCACTGGCGATGGCGACCAGCGACACCAGTGGAAAGGTGGCGGTGCCCTCCTCTATTAGCCCCTGGCTCCGAGCTACGTCCTCCATGAAGAGCAGGGTGGGGAAGGCACCTATGGAGTGGGGGGGTGAGCAGTTTAGCGGGCCACCGATGACTGACAGCGCCTGGCAGCTGTGGGGGGTGGGGGGGAGGAAAGTGGTTAGAATTTGTTTTTGTTTGTTTTCTGTTGGTTTCTGTCAGTTATTTACTGACTTCAATTGTCACACCAGGACACACCTTGAGGACTCTTCCATGACCTGGTACGTTTAAGGTAGTGCGTATAGGCACAGTATTGTTTGGAGCTCAGGATGGGCCCCTCCTTTGTTTGATTTAGCCTGAATTATCTAGAAGGCCTGTCAAGGTACTGTATAAAAAGTGTGCATGTTAACGTACCAAACGTGTTCACAATGGTATCATGTTTTTTCCTGTCCCTGTGTCAGTTCACATGTGTGAATGTGAGGGTGAGGGTGGGGTTGTGGTTGTGGTTTGCTGGTTCACTGGGTGACAGCTGAAGCATAAAGTAGTATTTATATGAAGCAAGTGTGAAGAAGACCAGCTGCCAACTTGCTCTCAGTTACACACTACAAGGGCACTACAAAACATTGTTCACAACTTTGGGTGAACTTAATATAATTCACCACAAATTACCACATGCCAAACAGAAACATTTATGCAAAAAAATTATATTGGATTTGTAAATGGATTCATCATTGCGGGAAAACTTAGAAAATGTTGAATAAGACTTACCAAGGGCGAAGAGGAAGAAGGAGATACACAGGGCCATGAAGACCCGGTTCTGGAACACTGCTAATGTAGAGGACATGCATCTAGAGAGAGAGAGAGAGACATAAATAGAGAGCGAGGTTGAGGAATGGGGGCGAGCAACGTGCAAGAGGAAACCAATGTCGTGAGCAATGAGTAATTTCATAGAAACACAGAGAGGGTGAACTGAAACAGTGACCTCTACCACACTGAGGTCAACGGGTTAAACGTGCTCCTTGTTATTTGCTGAGGGGAAGGGGCTCGTACGTGTGGCGGGGTCGTGTGTCACACGAACTGAATGTACGCTGCACGCATACCTGGAATAATCCCTCAGTTGGTTCTTAATCTGCCTGAGCAGATTCGCACCGTCGCGAGCCCTCCTCGTCTGGAACGGCTCCTTCATCTCCACCGTGAGCAGCACGGTGTCCTTGGTCAGCAGAGGCTTCTGATTGGCCGGGGCCTCGTCCGGGCCCGGCTTCTCCGACAGCCTCGCGGCCTCGGCCTTCTCCAGGAGGGCCGCGCGCTGCTTGAGGTAGTACTTGGGCGGGGTCAGCGGTCGCATGGGGCCAGCGCACGCGATGATGTTGAGGGACACGGCGCCCACGATGAGCAGGCAGCCGCTGACGCCCAGCAGCTCGATCAGCTTGGTCTGCAGCGTGGCGTAGAGGAAGCCGCCCATGCTGGAACCTAGCCCACAAGACGTTGGCGCACGCACCGTTGATTGACAGCCAAACAAGCCTATCCACTTGGGTCTGAGTATCAGTAACTGGCGATTGATTTAATAATAAAACGCAACTAAACCCTACATTTTAAGTCAAGTCCAAGTGAACTTCATTGTCAGACTGACATAGGGGACCGAACACAGGGGACCATACTCCAAATGTGCTACCGGTATTAATATATTTACCACAAAACATATAACATATAACATAATAACATAATTGTGCAAAAAGACAACAACAAATAAACACAACATATACAGACGGACAGTGCCTAAATTATACAGAATAGAATATTCACAGTGTTTTGAGGTAGTTATTGAGGTATAAAAAAAGTTGCAATATAGTAAAGTGCCAAAGTGCCGGATAGCAGCATGGAGATACAGTTATACGTTATTGTGCATATAAGTTAATGTGCACATGAAGAGCATAGTACAGAATGTTCATGACATGTTATTGAGTCAGTTGAGGAGTCTAATGGCCTGTGGGAAAAAGCTAAAAAAGCTATCTAATTTGAATAGCCCCTCACCAGAGAGAAAGCCTCAAGGAGACTCCCCCAATCCAGAGGAAAACACCTCAGGAGGAACCATTATTTCTAAATGGATCACGTGGCAACACTTTATGTGGAACTTGATGTTGTTTGTTTGCAAGTGGTACTGAGGTATCATCTACCTGTGCCCACCACTCCAAGTGCGAGGCCCTTCTTCTTGTCAAAGTACAGGCAGGTAATGGTGAGCGTGGCTGCGTACACCAGTCCGCACCCAACACCTTGGGGAGAGAGAAAGAGAGAGAGAGAGAGAAAATATACCATTTAAAAGAAATGTCTACAAAAACACTGTTAGCTAAAGTCAATATTAGCTGAGAGAGAGAGAGAGAGAGAGAGAGAGAGAGAGAGAGAGAGAGAGAGAGAGAGAGAGAGAGAGAGAGGGAGGGCGAAAGAGAGAGTGAGAGAGACAGAGGGAGAGAAAGAGACAGATACAGAAACAGAGAAAGAGCGAGAGAGAGAGAGATGAAGGCGAGAGAGAGAGAGAGAAAGAGACAGATACAGAAACAGAGAGAGAGAGAGAGATGAAGGGAAGGAGAGAGAGAAAGAGAGCGAGGTAGAGAGAGAAAGAGAGAGCGAGTGTGTGAGAGAAAGAGAGAGAGAGAGAGAGAGAGAGAGAGACGCTCTCCAGCATTAGCTCGGGGCAGAGACACATTGGCACCAGTAGGACGTCTGGACAGTGAGTAACAGATGTAGTCTTGCTCATGGACTACTCAAATCAGAGCTATGAGCAGTAAGATGAGCCGCCAAGGAAGAATAACAGAGAGAAAGGAGAGAAAGGAGAGAAAGAAAGAAAGAAAGAAGGAAAGAAAAAATGCCTTATCCTATCAAGCATTTTACTTTATTTTCAAGGGCAGTATGTATTTGATTATTGTCTTTCTTCTCCTAGAATTACCATGACCATTGTTTATATACAGAAGAAATGTACAGATAGCCAAATATACCTTTGGCCGAAGAATAAAGGGGATGCCTTTCCGTTCAGCCGTTTAACAAGAGATGGCTAGCGGTTAAAGAATTCCTTCCGTACTTAGCCGACTGACCCACATCTGATCCAGAGGAATAGCTTTATGGCCGGGTCACATGACACATGCTTCCTGCTCCAATCAAGAGGGCTCATTCATTATGAGTCAGCGCTTCCAAAATGTACTGACTGAGTCATCGAAACGGGTGGGATTCCATGTGAGTGAACATTTTCATTTCCGTGTTTTACTTTCCGTAACATTTTACTTAGATACAGTCTAAGTCTGTATCTTTTTACTGTGTCTTTTTGTTTCAGCAGTCTTTCTTATAATTATTAATAATAATAATAATAATAATAATAATACATTTTATTTTTTGCGCCTTTCAAATCACCCAAGTCATTGTGTTGAAATGGTGAGTTTAATTGCCTTGTAGTGACTTCTCTGACTGTGTTATGAACGTTCTTCTGTGTGTGTGTTTTGTTTCCTCTTACACTGTAATCTGGCCTCCTTCCCCTTCATCCTGTGTTATCTTGAGTTCATCCTTCCTTTGAATTGACCTCAACATTTAAAAATACCTCAACTCAGCAACAAATTTAGCAAGTGCTTTTGCTTCCGAAACTCACCGACAACGATGCCGAAGGAGAAGATGAGGAAGGGGATGTTTGGGGCGAAGGCGCTCAGCATAAGTCCCCCTGCCACCATCACCCCACTGAAAACGGTGACCGGACGCGCCCCAAAGTGTTCCACACTTGCACTGCAAATGGGACCTGAGAGAAAGACACACACAGCGAGACCATGTTAGTGTGGCAGAGCAGAAAAGAGAGGGAGAGAGGGAGAGACAAAGGGAGAGAGCGACTGAGATGTATAAGTATAAGATAAGTATATGTATAAGATATAACGGGGGAGAGAAGAGAGGGATGGGGAGACGGAGAGAGCGATGGAGAGAAAAGGGGGGGAGAGAGATAGATGTGTTAATGTGTGAGAGGGAGTTAGAGGGAGACAGAGAGAAAGTGAGACAGAGGGAGAGCGGGAGAGACAGAGAGGAACAGAGGGAGATGATGACTCGGCATGACTAGCGCATGATGACTAGAGCAAATACAATAGAACAGAAAAAAAAGCACAGAAAATATAACCTATGGTGTTTTTACTGGGATTAACTGACCAGCAATATATCCCAAAGAGCATTATAAATTGTACATTCACGATTCCCTAAACATTGAATAAGGTTACAATCATACACCAGTGGCTGTGCGCGCGTGTGTGTGTGTGCGTGTGTGTGCATGTGTGTGTGTGTGTGTGTGTGTGCGCTGGTGTGTGAGTCCCGGCCCTATTCATCAGCCTTAATGTGAGGTATCAAAGAGCCCCAGGATACAGGCATTGATGTTGTCATGTGTTACTCTGGTGGCCAAGAGACCCGCGAGGTAGGGAAGGAAAGAGCGGGGAGGACGCCCTCGTGGTGAGACCAGGGCGTTTCAGGGGGGGAAAAGAACACAGTATTTATTTCCATATCCTTCACTGCATTTTTACGACATATAGCTCAATATATAAAAAGTGTCTCTCTCTCCAAGGCTCGACTCCAAGGCTGACTTACTGACGATGAGGCCCAGTCCAGAGACCAGCGAGCCCACCCAGGCAGTCAAGCCCTTTCCTTCCTGGAAGTCATGCAGCCACTCTGGGAACAGGACTCCCACAGACAGGGGAGAGCCATAGGCCAGGAACTGAGCCGTGAAGCAGGCCACGACAATCACCCAGCCCCACCCGCCATCCAGGGGCTGCTGGGCTCTGCTCCCTGAGCTCCTGCTGCCTTTGGAGGTGTTGCCAGTGCCGGTGGTGGTGGTGGTGGTGGTGGTGGTGGTGGAGGAGGAAGCCATGTTGCTTTCCGACAAAAGTGGCTGAGTGGGGGAAATCAAACGCCTCCACTGATTGGCTGTAATGAGAGGAATGTTACATGCACATTACATGTAAAATTGATGGCAGGGAAAGGTGCAGGTCTTTTTATATGAAAGAGGGGGGAAGGGAAGGAGGAGGGTGAGGAGGTGGAGAGGAGATGAAAGGATAACAGGGTGAGGGAAATGGTTGGGTTATAAAAAAAAAGGGGGGAGAATTAGAGAGAAGGGGGGAAAATTAAGCGAGGGGGGAGGGAGGAATGGGAAAAAGAGAGGAGGAGAGTGCGGAAAAAGAGGCAGCGAAGGGGAAGGAAAAAGAGGTTACCAGAACAAAGTCAAGGAAACCGGTGTGTGTTTATATTATGTCTGGTTTGTGATAAACATAACTTCAAAAATAACATTCAAGTTAAAGTTGTTCTTTGTCTGAAATGTTTCCGTCCGATTCACGACAAAAATGTGTAATTCGCTGATAAGAATACCACAATGTTTCAATTCATCTATTGTTATTTAAAATAACTAACAAACCCTTCGATGATATCTGACTAATGAAATGGGAAAAGCTTGCTGTACACAGCGACAGGAGGCAGCAGCAGCCTCGACGCGTGTCTACTAGTACACGCAACCAGGGGCAGGCGATAGCAACCGCGAACATGCGCGTGGTCGAATTCACCAGGGCATGCTGCGCATCGATGACAATAAAACTTCAATGGTAAACATAAGCGTCACTTCCACATGTTATGTTGGTGTCCATAAGTAAAACGTACTTACCGTTGACCAAAAAACGTCGCCCAAGAACATTTAATGAAATATAGATAAAGAAATAATTTCAAGATAAATAATGAGCCTAAGCGTAAAAAAAAATGGAAACGCTTAATTCTGCATAACCGTTACGCAAACATAGCAAGCTATATCAAATAGATATTTATATTCAAATGTATATCATCAATAGACGATATAATAGTAACGTAAAAGGCCTATATGTATAAATACAACGTTATAGAGGGAGAGATAGCCAATTAGGATACTATTCGTTACGATTAACAATAATATTATACATGATTAGGCAATATGGCATACATTATGGACATAACTTACCTAGTTAAACTAGACACCTGCAAGATGCTCGATTCAGGGCGTCTCTATAAACCAGCCAATTGTTCGCACTGGAGATGCGGTAGCCCCCCCCGTAACACAACTATCATAGCCCCACGCACATTTCCACCACGATAAATCTGCTGTATCGGCCTCGGTAGCGCTGAAACGCGGCGGAGGTGCAGTGCTGCTGTTGTGGCATCATCTGTTTGAATGAGAAAGCCGGCAGGAGGAAGGCAGTGCTATTGTGTTGCCTAGCAGAGAAGAGAGGGGAGTGAACCGGTTTGAAGCTGTTCTCGCTGGTCTTCTTTTCGTTCGGCAGACACAGCGCGTTGATCCACAGAGGTGGCCACTTCCTTGTGTCTGCCTGTCTGTCTGTCTGTGTCTCACTCTGTCTTTCTGGAAAAAAAAAAAAAATCTCTCTCTCTCTCTCTCTCTCTCTCTCTCTCACTCGTTGTCCCCCCTCTCAGCCAAATTAAAAGGTTAAAAAAGCGAAATACAAGATAGGCCTACAAGGAGGCCAACTGTAGAATGATGTAATCGGTATAGATGAGTTGTCATCTCTCTCTCTCTCTCTCTCTCTCTCTCTCTCTCTCTCTCTCTCTCTCTCTCTCTCTTCCGTTCTGGCTCGGGGTGAGTTTGTGTGTGCTTGCGTGCGTGCGTGTGTGCGTGTGTGAGAAAGAATGGGTGTCAAATGTTTTAAACATGAACCGCATGTCCTTCTGTCTTTTTTCCTTAGTTTATGGTGGTTATCCCTGCCAGCCTGAACCGGTTCCCAGCCCTTTTGACTTGCACACGTGTGCAGTGGCGGTTTTAGGCACGGGCGAAGCGGGCAGCCGCCCGGGGCGGCATTGCAGGGGGGCGGCAGGAGCACACGAGAAAAAAAACGTGAAAAAAAAAAAATGATCCGCGCATTTTCTATTATCGATAATCTCCCCCCCCCCCCCCCCCCCCGCCCGTCAACAACTCCTTTTCGGGGGGGTCACACTGCACGTGTGACTGCTGGGGGAAGATGCTGAGAGGGCGACAGCTGTAGAACTGGCTTGATGAACCCCTCACAACATCTGCATTTCTTGGGTTATGTTATAGTGATGTTAAACAGACGATAAGATTTGTAAGGGCTGAAAGTGGATCCTAACTGTATGGGTAACGAATGACTGAAGGCGGAGAACGCGGGGGCGCGCGTCGTCCACTCACGTGGAAACCCCAAACACATGACGTCGTCCTCGTCAGGAGAGTCTCTTAATTCTCCTTATTACATCAGCCATATTGGACATAGGCTATAGGCGTAAAATAATTCGCAAACTGGCCGTTTGCGAATTATACGGTTAAATTCAGGACGTTCAACTTCTCTTGTTTCTCCCTACAACATAGACCATACGTGACACGACCATATGTGACACGTCGCAGCGATAAGGTGAACAACAAACTTTCAGACGATATACAGACGTGAACCATTTAATATAGAATATATTAATTCCGCCATTGAGAAACAATTGCAAAGATCGAGATGAATTAAGGCTACATCGGGAAAATGGAATAACCCACGGGGCGTAGGCTACATTTGTAGGCTGTAATAGGCCTACCTACTGCTGGACTGTTGTCAGCGCGTCCGGCTCAAGGACACAACTCATCGTTCCACCACTGTTGACCAGTGCATGTGCGTCCTTCAATGATCTCTCATCTGTGGGTTGGAGACCCTGATGTATGCAGAGAAAATGCTTGTAAGAAAATACTTGCTGCCAAATTATCATTAACCTTGGAACAAGTTGCAATACCGCTCAGTTCTTAATGTCTCAATGAATATTGTCTGATTTTCCAAACATTTATATCGATGGGCATAAGATTAAAAAAAATGCTAAACTAATACACATATGAAATATTTTGATACAAAATACTGTATGTTCTCCTAGCGAATCTATGCTGGCCCTAACATAATTTGCACATTTAGACCTAGGTGGTGTCATGTGTAGAGGCTATTATAAGAAGAGTGCCAAGGAATTTTATGTCCAGTAGACCTTCATAGCTGAATCGTCGCCAACTGTCACGACCTCACTTGCACGAGAGCTCAAGTCTTCTAGATCGTCTCCGTTGTTTGACTGCGGGGAGAAGTTCTTTCCCAGTAGCCTAGAGTTGTCAAAACATAACAGCCTCAATCAATAAATGTGAAGAAGCTTAAAAGTATGTAACAGACACTGCATCGTTATTACCGCTTTTATAGACAGAAAGGGATCCTAAGGGGGATTAAGCGATTAATGCTTTATAAATACAGGAGAACTTAAACCTAGTGCAGCGGTTCTCAACATTTTTGGGGCTTAGGCAAATCATGGCCCCAACAAGGCAAACGAACACGTTGAATGATTATGAAAACATTATTGGAACATTATCAGTAGGCCTACTATAGGTTATTGGCCATTTTCACAATATTTCACACACAGCAGATTGTGACACAAGTGACATAAATACAGGCTCATACAAATCTGTGAGTTAAAAGCATTATTATTATAAAAATACGTAGGCTTACTGAATGAAGCGAGAACTTGGACTGAATCATTTGTAAATGTTTAAGCATGTAAGTGGTAGGCACTAGGCCTAGTAATTGTGTTGTAAATAAAAAACTACTTCCATTCATGTTGACTGGCTCACTGTTGTTGCTGAAACCGGTGCCGGGAATATGGATTGAATTCCAACATATTATCACCTCACCTCGCCTTGCCTCAAGGCCTTGCTCAACTACTTTGGTAACAGTTACCGTCCTATAGGGTCTGTGTGTGTCCATGTCTAATCACACACTGCCGTTTACCTTCACCTGTGATACATGTACCGTAGAGTACATGTTACATGTACTCTACGTACTCTGAGCCTCTCCCACTCTTTCGGTGAGCGAGTTCTTGCATCCCATTTTCCAAGGATCTCCTACCTGGCTCTCCCAACTCCTCTTGGTGATGGACTTGAAAGTTGTAGTGCCTTAATGACTATCACCCTAACACTCCACTGTTATCAACTCTTACTCTCAACTTATAAAAGCATGATGCGATTATTTTTTTTAAGATCGAAACAAACGTTTAAAAACATATTCACGGCTTATCAGGCTTGCAAAACACATGTTGAACAGACTTAGATTAAAAATAATGTATTCGATCTGGCTCACTGTTGTTGCTGAAACCGGTGCCGGGAATATGGATTGAATTCCAACATATTCTCACCTCACCTCGCCTGCCTCAAGGCCTGAAGGATTGTTGCTGTTTCCTTCTCAGTGATGGACATGAACACTGATTGAGATTCTTCTTTTTTTTCATACATTGTCAAAGACAAATGTGATCGTACACCTGCACAATGCTTAGGGATACCCAGAGATATCTGTAATGATTTGTCAAACCTTGCTTTGTGTTTCTTTGCGTGTGGTGGATATGTGTTTGGAAGAGGAAGATAGTGTGTGTTTTTCAAGGTGTGTGTGTGTGTGTGTGTGTGTGTGTGTGTGTGTGTGTGTGTGTGTGCGAGATAGACACACACACACACACACACACACACACATATGTGTAAGAGAGCTCGAGTGGCTGATGCCGTGAACCAAAAAGCTCAGATTCCCTAAGCTTCCATTCAAGAGACAGCTCACAACACAACACAAAACTGCAACTCAGCCAACAACACAAAAGCACTCTCACTGGCTGATGATAGTCATCTGCATGCTATTGTCTAGGAAAGGTCATTACATTCTTATGCATCATCTTCCCTTTATGGTGCAAACACTACAACTCTCATTACCAGTCATTATCTCAGGCAGCTGACAGTCATTTTATTTGGCTCACTATTTTGGAATGAAAAGGTCTATCCCGTGTCCTAGGGTGGAGGGCAGCATGGGATCATAGCCATATTATTGTGTCCCTTTTTGTGGGCCTTGGACAGATTTTGTGTGTGTGTGTGTGTGTGTGTGTGAGTTATTAAAAATCTGTTCATATTCCCCGTTTACATGTAGCCCAGCATAGACTGATTAAGCAGTGTTTCTCACAAACACTGAGAACAACTGCATTGACTTATTTATTTGTAACCCGAATGTTCCCACGATCCTGAAGTGACCGGAGGACGCTACCAGACCAAAAATAAGGGTTACATTTCCATAGCAACGCTCTACCCTATACTATAATTTTGGTTTTCTTATTGATTATTATGCTCATGAACAACTTTGAAAATCCTCATCCTCATCCTCATCCTCATCCGCTTATCCGGGGTCGGGTCGCGGGGGCAGCAGCTCAAGCAGGGGCCCCCAGACTTCCCTTTCCCGGGCCACATTGACCAGCTCTGACGGGGGGATCCCGAGGCGTTCCCAGGCCAGTGTTGAGATATAATCTCTCCACCTAGTCCTGGGTCTTCCCCGGGGTCTCCTTCCCACTGGTCGTGCCTGGAACACCTCCCAAGGGAGGCGTCCAGTGGGCATCCTTACCAGATGCCCGAACCACCTCAACTGACTCCTTTCTAAGCAAATATATATATATATATACATATGCCTTCTCCAAATCCACAAAACACATGATGGGCATACTCCCAGGCCCCCTCCAGGATCCTTGCGAGAGTGAAGAGCTGATCCGCAGTTCCACGTCCAGGGCGGAAACCGCATTGTTCCTCTTCAATCTGAGGTTCGACAATCGGCCGAACCCTCCTTTCCAGCACCTTAGAGTAGACTTTCCCAGGGAGGCTGAGAAGTGTGATACCCCGGTAATTGGCACACACTCTCTGGTCCCCCTTTTTGAACAGGGGAACCACCACCCCGGTTTGCCACTCCTTTGGCACTGTACCAGACTCCCACGCAATGTTGAATAGGCGTGTCAACCAAGACAGCCCCTCAACACCCAGAGCTTTTAGCATTTCTGGCTGGATCTCATCAATCCCTGGGGCTTTGCCACTGCGGAGATGTTTAACTACCTCAGTGACTTCCACCAGGGAAATTGACGACGAACCACCATCAACCTCGAGCTCTACCTCCATCATAGAGGACGTGTTAGTCGGATTCAGGAGTTCCTCAAAGTGTTCCTTCCAACGTTCGACTACCTCCTCAGTCGAGGTCAACAGAGTCCCACCCTTACTGTACACAGCTTGGATGTTTCCCCATTTCCCCCTTCTGAGGTGTCGGATGGTCTTCCAGAAACACTTTGGTGCCGACCGAAAGTCCTTCTCCATGTCCTCTCCGAACTTCTCCCACACCCGCTGCTTAGCCTCCGACACGGCAGCGGCTGCAGCCCTTCGAGCCCGCCGGTACCCTGCAACTGCGTAACAAGTAATAACATACACCGGAAGGCCTCCTTCTTCAGTCGGACGGCTTCCCTGACCACCGGTGCCCACCACGGTGTCCGAGGGTTACCGCCCCTTGAGGAACCTAAGACCCTAAGGCCACAGCTCACCACCGCAGCTTCAGCAATGGAGGCTTTGAACACCGCTCACTCCGGCTCAATGCCCCCAACCTCTACAGGGATGCTAGAAAAGCTCCGCCGGAGGTGTGAGTTGAAGATCTCTAGGACGGGGGCCTCCTCCAGACGTTCCCAATTCACCCGCACTACCCGTTTGGGCTTACCAGGTCTGTCCAGACTCTTCCCCCATTCCCTGATCCAACTCACCACCAGATGGTGGTGAGTTGACAGTTCCGCCCCTCTCTTCACCCGAGTGTCCAAAACATAAGGCCTCAGATCAGCTGACACGATCACGAAATCGATCATCGATCTTCGGCCTAGGGTACTCTGGTACCAGGTACACTTATGAGCACCCTTATGTTCAAACATGGTGTTTGTTATGGACAATCCATGACTAGCACAGAAGTCCAGTAACAAACGACCACTCGGGTTTAGATCAGGGTGGCTGTTCCTCCCCATCACGCCTCTCCAGGTGTCTCCATCGTTGCCCATGTGGGCGTTGAAGTCTCCCAGCAGCACTACGGAGTCCCCTACCGGAGCCCCATACAGGACTCCATTCAGGGTCTCCAAGAAGGCCGAGTACTCTGACTGATGTTCGGTGCATACGCACAAACAACAGTCAGAGTTTTTCCCCCCACCACCCTTAGGCGTAGAGAGGCGACCCTCTCGTCCACCGGGGTAAACTCCAACACCGCGGCGCTCAGCCAGGGATTTATGAGTATCCCCACACCCGCCCGGCGCCTCACGCCCTGGGCAACTCCAGAGAAGAATAGAGTCCAACCCCTATCCAGGAGTACGGTACCAGAGCTGAGGAACGTTATCTGCTCGCGAAACGTAAACGGTATCTGCTCGCGTACAACATAACAAATGTGAGACTCGTGTGTCACGAGTAAACAACACGCGTTGTAAGTCACAGGGCTGCCAACTTTTGGGTTTTGGCCGGAGTGAGATTCTGTAGAATCTTGTAATGCATACCTTATAGCAGGGTCCGCTGGTGTAATTGTTGACGGGGGGAGGGAAGAGGAGTGTTGGATTGCGGGCGATCAGCATTGTTGACGGGGGGGGGGGGGGTGGGGAGTGTTGGATTGCGGGCGATCGGGATTGTTGACGGGGGGGGGGGAGTGTTGGATTGCGGCCGATCGGGATTGTTGACGGGGGGGGGAGTGTTGGATTGCGGGCGATCGGGATTGTTGACGGGGGGGGGGGGTGTTGGATTGCGGGCGATCAGGATTGTTGACGGGGGGGGGAGTGTTGGATTGCGGTTCTCCCGCTGTCTCACTCTACCGTCGGGGAGTTTGGAAAGGAACAAACGTCTCTCGGCTTTTTTTTTTTGCCGTGAGAATTTGGATGTGTGGCGTGTGCAGCGCCGTCGTATAGGGGGGAAAGGTTATGACAATTATAAGGGCCCACAGCCCGCTAGGGCCCACACACAGCCCCCAGTAGCCTCTATGACAAAATGATTATGCATACACTGAACTAATATATATTCATATGAATGAATCCGAATTAAAACAAAGCCACAAATCATACAATATTCTAATTTTAATAATTTCAATAATCCCCTTAGCCCCTTCTTAAAAAATGTTGACGGGGGTGGGTGGGGCGTTCGATCGCGGACGAGCACTTTTGCGGGCGCGATTGTTGAACACTCAGAGGGCACTTTTTAATACGAGGCAAAAAGGGCAGGGGCTCAAGCACCCCTAGGGCCCTATGTGTGCACGTGCCTGGGTCTTCCCATGGTTCTTCCTCATCGGAAGTGAGTGAGCGATGAGCCTTACAGTGAACAAACAAGCCATTGAAACTTTAATTGAGATTAGATGAGGCTTGTTGTTGTTTTTGATATTTGTTTTACAACAACGTATTCCATGTGCTCTTTGTTTCACTTGCACATTTAAGTTAAATGCTACATATTTACCTGTGGACTATCTTGAGCCAGGACACTTTGTTTTTTGCATATCAGTGCTTGATTGTTAAATACAATAAAATACCCACACCTATTTGTTGCGTGGTTAATTGAAAATGTATTTGCAATCAGAGGTGTAATAACATGTTGCAAATCAGGGAAATGAGAATAAGACAATTAATAATACATAATTTACACAATAATAGGCCTGCTCTGACTTGTTAAGTTGTTAAATGTAAAAAAGGAAACAAATTGGGTGTATTACACCAGGCACCGTCAAGAACACTGAAAAACAAGAACATTTAAGGTGGCAATGAATGGGGGAGAGGGGCCCACACCGATATTCTTTCAGGGGGCCCAGAATTCCTAGCCACTGCCCTGGGCGTGTGTGCGTGTGTAAACAGGCAAAAGCGTGTGTCACACGGTGAAACCGTGAGAGTTGGCAGCTCTGAAGTCAGTTTGTTGCCATAATGTGACTGTTATCGGCTTGTCGCAAAATGCTGCGAATATTCTGAAAGGACGTTATAATGCGATTAAGGTGTATACATGTCTAGAATGCGCCTCAATAATCAGAATATGATTGGAATACTCCACATACCTTATTCAGATTATGCTTATTCCGAATATGACCATAATCTAATTAAGGCAATCGGAGAATGGTGTTTACATGGCAGCGTCATATTCTGATTAAAACCTTATTCTGATTAATATCGGAGTATTAATGTCCATGTAAACACAGTCATTGTGTGAAATAAAAAACACTTAAATTATTGACATAAATATATGCTAAGTTACCTTCCAGATATTTGACTCAAAATTGTGGCTCCTGCTGCATGGTACTGACCTCACATCAGTTGCAGCAGGTGAAGCATCTGGCCGTGTTTACCCAACATACTGACCGGGTGCACAGACCAGCAGAATATCTTCCTCAGCTATGCCCATATAGGTAAAAACAATCAAATAATTTATTTACTCCTTCCTTCCCCCTTTTTCTATTCTATTTTATATCTTCTATTGTGCTTTGAAGATTCATAGTCTACATCTTATGTGTCTCTTCCCATGATCATGCTTTATTAAACATCAACTCAATGCCTATCCAAATGGTGAGACCACTTTAACACATTGTAATATGCATTATATATTAGACAGGGAAAATGGGGCCAATAACAATGTCAAATTAACGTTATTTATCATATCAAAATATATACAATATAAATATTAAATACACATTTTGAACTAAAAGGGTTAAAGCCAAACATATATAAATCAATCGACATCAAATATGCTGTAGCCCATGGGGGATTGTATAGTGCTCCCTGTTGTCAAATATTGGTGCGCTGTTGGTAATCAGTATCTGACATCTGTAACCAGAACAGAGTGGACCCATAGAGGGACTCACTTTACTCAACCAGACCCAATTGGCATTCAAATGTTCTTAACTGATAAGGGATTATTTGTAGGGGGAATGAGGACGAGACGATAGACAATGGATTCAACAACAATCAGCTCTCCATCATCCTGTTTTGTAGTTTACAGCTTGTGTTTGATAATTTGAGAATTATCACCAAGTCTTGAAATGCAGGGGAACAATATTTAAAGTTGTCAGGATGTCAGTGGTCCTTCCTTAAGTTATACATTCTACAACATTAAAATTCAATGAGCCTCTTAAATTATCTTCATGAGGAGCATTTTAACATTCCGACCACACATTGAACCGTAGCACCACCGTATGGCAACAGTAGTGTACTGCAATTATTGAGTTGTATATAAGTTGCAAAACAACTGCTGCATGGTGAGTAAGTAAGTATAAGCAACCATTCCGTTACTTACAAATTGTCCCCTTAGAGATCAAGTGTACATGTATGGGAAAAGTTCAATTCAAAACAACTATAAGACTGAAGCACAAAAAGGTTAATGTGTGGACGTTTACATGATCCTTTCATCGAAATATTGTAACCATAGATTTGAACGTAACAAAAATCCCCAGAACGTTCTGTCTGGTAGTTCCATTTCCCATGAGGCCTTCTTTCTCTTCTTTGTTCATGTTTATTTGGAAAATATTTCAAGATATTTCCAATTTGACAAAGAATACATTTCGCATTTCAAAACAAGAAGTGCCGTGACTCAATAGTCCCCTTTTCCCGAAAAAAAAAATCGAGCACCGTTACTGAAACCCTGTCCGTGTTGACTACCTATAAATACAGATCGAACTCTGGAGTTATATTGGAGCAGGTGGCCCTGCTGAACTGAACCTGCACCTCGTTACGGTAGGGGATTCTAGCGGATGCTGGAATAACCTACCTAATAAGGTGGTGCCTACGCGAGTATTGAGCGCTCACGTCGACACTGACTTCAGTTCAGTACAGCCACCTGCTCCTTTTTCACACCAACGTCAACCTTTCAAATAACGCTAAACCGTTTCAAACAAAGTTCGCTCTTCTAAAATGATGCAAAACAAACCCCTACTTATTCGTTTGGATCGCATCGGTTAATAAAACAAACGTTTGAGACGGCGATATGTATTTGGGTGGTTGATCCGTTTAAGCCAGACATTATTTTAATAATTAAAAGATAATTAAAAGAGGCTGGAAAAGCATGATGCGATTTTTTTTTGAAAGATTTTTAAGAAGACGCTCTGAAAGGATCTGGTGAGGAGGCTATTGCTTTTTGCACAAGCCTCAATCAACCCGATGGAGCAGCCTCCTAATAAGAGAAGGAGGAGCAACCTCCAAGGTTTCAACAACACCTGTTGTTTGACCTTCATAATGTGGCTTTAGTCTGCGTGTGATGCATATTACACTACTATTACCGTGAATGTGAATAAGGATTTTCTATTTAGAGTAGTTGGATGCCATCTAGTGGACACACAATTGAATGTATAGGCAGTCATTTAGTAGCCTGGTAGAACAAGACCACATTCATGTGAACAACCACTTCTGTAAAGAGGTGATATTATGCCACCTGGTGTGAGTGTGATTGATAAGCCACTACAAGCCATTTGGCTTGTAGTGTCCACCTAGAATAGATGCATGAAAGATAGATATGGAATATCTGCTACAGTCCACTGGGTAGGCTGGTAGACTGATCTATCCAGCATACATGTTGGTGGACACTCACACACCTGGTGGCCTAATATCACCACTTTAACAAGTGGTTACTACTCAGGATTGATTTAATTGTGATTGTATAGAACAGATCCAATTATTTGAATAAAGACAATTATAGGCTACTATGTTTCTTAGCCAATAGATGCATACATTTTAATGAATTACATCTTGATATATAACAAATACAGAAACACATAATATGTATTCATCATCTGGAAGATACAAGAAAAGTATCTTTATTAATGATTCCTACTGCCTTCCTACTATATGTCTACTTCATATAAAAAGAAACTGACATTTTAAGTTATCAAAAAGTTTGATTAACGATTAAAGATACTAACTCACACTGATTCAACCCAAAATACAAAATATTAACTAACTTTGACCAAGAACAAATGACCAATTTGTAGGCCTAAATGCAACCACAGCACTGACATGGACAATGTCAGTGGTTGGTTGCTAAAATTGATCAGATTTACACAATGGGTCTTGTGTACATTTGAGATGATGCATGGGAATGCTTAGTCTTTCTAAAATGGCCACCTAGATCTTTGTGGTTGTGGCAGAGATTTATATATTCGCTAAGGAGCTGTGAAAATATATTCAAGCCGCTGTTTCAGTCCTTCTAAAGGCATTTAAAGTATAGACACCCATATAGCATTTACTGCTAACTGGAAGTATCGAAGGTGGAGTTATGTGTGTGTAGTGTGGTATAGTGTGGTGTGTGAGTTAAAAGTAGCTCTGCAGAGGTTCCCCCAGGATGTTCTCCATCTCCTGGATGACCTTCTGGACCTGGTGTTCCACCTCCTCTGATTCATCTGAACAAGGGGAACAGAAATAGTTAGATCAACCCAAAACCTGAAGGCGCTAAAGGGCTTTCACACCTAAAGTAACATCATATATCGGAAGTGAACGAAGAACGTGCATGTATATATGTGTATATACATATATATATATATTTTTTTTTTATTGTTCTAAGTTTTGCAGCAATTGATTTAGGTTAATACAAATCAAGGTGACAAAATCCTTGAAAAATAATACATGATCTGAAATGTTTTTGGATGAATCATGAAAATGATGCCATATGTGCAGGGTTGGACTGACTTTATGAATGATGAGAAATGATAAGGGTATTATACATGTAGAAGAAGTGATCCTATTGATCTGCACACACATTCAAAGGTAAGCTTTGAATTGACAATGAACTTACAAAATGTATAATATTGCACTCTCTCATATGGCGGAAGAGCAGCTTTGATTTCACAACATAGGTTCAGATCGGAGCTATGCATGACTTCAGCTTCCAATACTGTAACCGCATATTAACATGAGGCCGGTATGGGACTGGTGCATCCCTACGTTGGACCCAAAGTGACTAGGGTGGGCTGACTTACCCTCCATGAGTTCGGCCAGGAAGGGGATAGTCTCGGGCAGCAGGACCATGTAGTTCTCTCTCAGCTTGCGGGCCAGCTCCATTACCATCAGCAGAGCGGAGAAGCGCACCTAAGGTTGGGAGAGCAGGGGGTGAATGGAGGTGACCAAGAAGGTAAGCCATTGGTTGAACGCTCCTTTGGATATCGTGCGGTCACGTGACTTTGGCAACATTTATAATCAAGAAGAAAAATGTCTCAAAGCTAATTTACCACACATAACATATTTAAGACTATGTTCTATTGAGATCATTTAGCATTTAGCTAAAGTGAATTTGTGATAATGCAGGACTTCCCCACGGGAAGTCCTGCATTATCTGCAGGAACCAACCCAAGTCGTAGTGCTTGCCTTGCTTATGGGCACGGCAGGAGTATTGTTTTGCATGTCGTTTTGTGGTGTGGTGTGAAACGCCACACAGAAAAGTTCCCCCCCCCCCCCCCCGAGGTTTCAACCAAGAACCTTCCCTCTCGTCTGCGTGTGTGTAGGGTTCCTACCTTCGACGAGCTGTGCCGGGTCTTGAGCAGGACCTGGTAGTTGAGGGTCTTCCACTGGGTGTCGTCGCCCATGGCAACGGAGAACTGGCCCAGGCAGGGCACCAGGTGCTGGGTCACTCGGAGCTGGTACGACTCCTCCCCCCCGAGGGTGTTCTCCAACTGAAGAACAACGTTTATAATCACCACGACAACCAAAATAGGTTTATTGCTTGAGAAAGCATAACTGGAGCCTTGTTCTCTCGCCTACTTCTTTTTTAATTTTATTTTAAACATTATGGTATAAAATATATATTTCTGTTGGAGAGCAGGAGTATTTACCTAGAGAAATGACTGCTCTCCCCCATTCTCAAAATGAATGCGAGATCTGCCTTGCTCAAAAGGCATCACAGAAGTCACAGGGAATTCAGTCCACATTAAATTAACTTACGGTGTAACGGTCATTATGTGTCACCTTGCAAAGGAGTGCAGATACCAGTACCTGAACATTATATGGCCTACCAATCGGGTTTCTTAAGAAAGAGTTCAGCTGGCGTTTACCTAGATCCTACATCCTATTTAGACTTTACACTATAAACGAAAGCGGTGATGCTCGGACCCACCTGATCCACCAGGGGCCCCATGAGGGCCTCCGCACGGTCCTTGCTGAGGAAGCGGTGCGTGTCGTACATGAAGATCTTGAACATGCAGTCCAGCACGTGGTGCAGCAGCAGGGTGCTCTTCTGCACCCCGTCCTCGGAGTCAAACAGCGCCTCGTCTGGTCGGAGGGAGCGTATGCAACCACGTTATTAGATATAGAAGTTGTTTTGGAACCCAAACATTCACTGAATCTGGGACCTTGAAATGTGCTGTATGCAAATATGTGTCTCGTGCAAAGTGGAGGTGGTCCATGAAAAGATCGAAACCTCCTCGTTAGAGATTCTATGAAACAGGGGCGAGCAATCTGTCACACACCTCAGAAATAAATCTAATTGATAATTCAGCAACAAACTATAACTCAGCATCTGTTTGCTACAAGTGTGCGCTTGGCAAAAAAGGTAAAAAAAAGTCTTCTGATCCCATGACCATTAAAAGCGGTGAAGCCAAACTTTGGAGAGCGGACCCACCTGTCTTTGCAACGTTGGTCTGCTGGAGGAGGTCGGAGAAGGGCTTGACGAGGTTGCCGGCGAACAGCACGAAGAGCCCCTTGAGGCGGTCTGCGATGCGGTCGGCCAGCCGGTAGAAGGTCAGCAGCCTCTGCTTTCCCTCCGTCGCCGTCTTGCTCCAGTCAAACAGCTGCAGGAGGAGCCAGAGAACCACAGGTTTTAGAAGGGTAGGAGATGTCGGAACACTTGACCCGAGCGAAACATCTGGTGATATTTTCATCTTGAAATAGTGCCGTCGAAATGACATTTGACTGCTTTAATCAAGAAAGAATTGACACTACAAAACAGCGGATCCCTATAATCTATAAAAAGTACCATAAAAACAATCCTGTTTAATTTGGGTTTCATCTAGAAAGATTCGTACGTAGAATGATCCAAAATGAAGCAGTCTAGAAATATTACAATCTACAATGACCAAAGATAATTTTAGAATAGCACAATCTAAAAGGACATCAGCACACATGGGTGTGAAACAGCAAGCTTCCAACGCACGTAAGGGAACGAATAAAGTTTTTCCTGGCTACCTTGAAGAAGAGTGGTCTGAAGGTGATCTCTGAGAGCTTCATCACCATGGCGAGGAGACAGTCGATGGTGAAGCCCTCCACCTCCGCCGTCTTCTGCAGATCACCCTGCAGGAGAGGAAAAAACATGGCGGCTCAGATGCTTAGTGACAAACCCCTGGAATGGCAACGGGTATTTGCAGTTGTATTATCAATAGTATCCTTGAGTGTTGAGGACTATGAGCGCTTTAAACGACTACACTTGAGCCCACCCACACTTCAGAACAAACTGCACTGCTAGCCCTATAACATTAGACTTTAGGCAAGAACCTACGAACAAGAACGCTATACAAAACAGGACAGAAACACTACTCCTGGACCAACAGGGACTGACCGCTGGTCCAACAGAAGTGAGGGGAAAAGACAAGGACAGACCGAGAGGACTGGGCCTATCACTACCTGGCAGTACTGGGCCCGGAAGTCCAGGGCAATGAGGAAGAAGGAGGTGAGCTCTGATTGGTGGGTGTTCAGCTGATCCTTCTCCATGTGAGTGATGTGTGCCTTCAAAATGGACATGAGGGGACCCAGATGGCTCTGCAGAAACAAAGAAACAGATTTAAACTCACAGTTTTGGTTTCTATATTGGATTACAATCCACAATGACAAAAAGTTTTCCGATCGCAATGTTTCGAGCAACGTCCACACTCGTGTCACACACCTGCTTTGCGGGAACCATGTCGTTGTAGCACTTGGTGAGGGTGGGCAGCAGGACCCTGGGGGGCACCTTGGTGGCAAGGGTGGAGCTGAGGGAGGTGAGGCGGGCGGTGAGCTGGGGGGACGTAGCCGAGGTCTCTGCTAGCCGGGTTATCCGACACACCTGATGATGAGAACCGACGAAGAACATGGTGAGGGCATATCATTGCAGGGCATAGAGTATTTATGCGAAGCAATCATAGGAAATTTTAACACTTGTAATAATGACAATATCTTCTTTCATTTTCAAGATCATTAAAGACACTGAAGTCCAATATATTCAGTTGTGTGGCAAATTAAGGTGGCAATAAAAATAAATAATGTACATTAAGTCACTATATATTGCGGAATGAGGCAACATAATGGTGATTGAGCCAATGGCCCGCTGATGAAAGCCTTGCCTTCACAGTCTTGTGAATGTAACAGGCAGTGTCTGTGGCGACACAGACACCCGTATCTCAGCAAAATGACCAACTAAAGACCCACCTCATGTCCTAATAATTATTACGCTAATATGTTGAGCATCGATTGTTTTCAACAAAACACAATTGTGCGCTGCCACTCCCCGCAACGCAGCATTTTTGGGTGTGCCCAGGCTCCTGTGCAGAGTGAGGAGGTGTGGCTCCTGACCTGTGAGACGGTGGCATGCAGGTAGGGGCTGATGAAGTGGGGCAGCGTCTCGGACACGCGCTGCAGGGCCGTGACGGCGCTCAGCAGGTAGATCTCGTTGGACAGCAAGTCCTTCCTCTCCGCCATCGTCTCCAGCACCGCGGGCATCAGTCTGGCAAAGCCACACACAACTTTATTGATACTTTGTTTCTCACATTTGAACTAAATGTTGTACATGGCATTATACATGGGAACGCTTTTCTCCAAAGTATTTCACAATACTGGGGTGTTTGGGGAAATACCGTCCTAACATGGGGGTGTGCCCAAGTGGGAATCGAACCCCTAACCCTGGAATGGGGTCTCAAGCCCGGTCCAAAACCAAACCAAAAAATGTGAAGAACCAAACCAAAAAATCCGAAACCAAAGGCAGGTTTCTTGAATCATTCTGGGGCCGGGCGGCTGCCTCCCCTGTAAACGGCCCATCAATTCAGTTTCAATGAGCGGAGGTGTCTCACATCAGCCCTTAATCAGCATCCGGCGACCATATCAGCCAATGAGAAGTTAAGCACGCAAAAGCCTGTGTTGATCCTAGAGAGGGAGACCGCCAATGCAAACCAAATTGGTGTGCTTTGGTTCTCCTTTACTAAAAGGGTGCACAGGACCCCCCAAAGCGTGACGTAAACAGCAAGTGGACGCCCATAAGCCATAAAGCACAGCGACAGGTGCGCTCCCGTCTCCTCACCGGGGCAGCTGAGGGATGGCCAGGGTCTTGAGCACGCTGGCCACCTCGGCGATGCAGAGCAGGGCGCTGCCCGTCACGTTCTTCTCCTCCTCCGTCGCCGTGGCGACCTCCACGGCGCGCTGCAGCACGGGGACGAAGGCCTCCGGGTGGGCGGCGCCGAAGTTGCGGCACAGCAGCTTGAGGCTGTAGAGCGCCGTCTGCCGGTTGATGGCCAGCTCCGCCTCCTGCTCCTCCCTCATCTCCACCTCCGGCTGCTGCTCCGCGCCCTGGCCGTGGCCCCTACCCACGATGCCCAGCAGGTCGTCTGAGAGACGCAGAAGCACCGTGACCTGTAAGGGAAACATTAAATACGTTAATACGGTACAAACTGACTCATCTGTTTTAAGCCGGTACATAATAAATGTACATTCAAATATAGGTTAAAAGTCTCATGTTATAAAACAAAAAAAAACAAAAGGACGATGCCAAGTGCCTGTAATACAGGAGCTTTGGATCAGTAAGGAAGATGATGGTATAGTGTTTGTATGGAGCGCGCCATTAAGTGAGTGAGCGAGCGTACCTGCTGCTCCTCCCACTTGGTTTTGTGCTGCAGCTTGTTGTTCAGCAGCTCCATGGCCTTCCTCCGGACCGACGGCAGGCGATTGCTCATTAGCCCCTTCATCACCATGATGAAGGTATCCGTGGGCAACAGGGAGTTCACCTTGGTATCGGAAGACAATGTACCGTTATATAGGAATGTTTCATGTTTTTAATGGGAAAAGAGAAATTAAAATTATATATATATACAGTATATATTAAATTATTAAACCACCAGATTTTCGGCACAAAAATAGATTATTAAAAGTGAACTGAATGGAAGTTTGTCAAGCGGTCTAACTTCCCCTTGGCGATGATATGGTGAAGGCCATCACCCTCGCACGTTCACACTTATTTTAAGATTAATTATTTGATCTGTGCTATGAAGCTTCGAACTACCATTATCACTAATGATAATGAGTAACAGTCTATATTAATATAGTCACAGGGAAGATACAGTGTTAGAACTGCTAGCTTACCTTATCCAGGACATCGTAGGCCTTGTTGAGCAGAGCCCTCCAGAACTTGGCGGTAGGCTTGTCTGAGTTGTCCTCCACACAGCGGGCCACGCTGTGGATGTAGCGCAGCGTTTCCTCCAGCAGGCTGAAACAGACAGCCAAATGTTAGCCTTTGAAACTTCATTACCGTCACTGGGTGTTGGTCCATGTTCTCTCACACACACACACACACACACACACACACACACACACACACACACACACACACACACACACACACACACACACACACACACACACACACACACACACACACACACACACACACACACACACACACCTCTGCTGCAGCTGTAGAAGACCGTCATCCTCACCAGCATCAGTGGTATCTGCGAGCTGCAACAACAAAAACAGAAAAGGAATGAATGAAATGTCAAAATGTATTTTTAATGATATTAAAAAAAAGAAAAAAGATTGAGAAATATTGCATCACGGGGAGTTACTCCAACGATAACCTCAACTGGTCATATCTTCCCTATATAATCACTACTCCTGAAGACCACTTGAGGATCTACTGGGCCCCATAAGGACTCCAGAAGACCACTAGAGAGGAGCTACTGGGCCCTAGGACTACTCCAGAAGACCACTAGAGAGGAGCTACTGGGCCCTAGGACTACTCCAGAAGACCACTAGAGAGGAGCTACTGGGCCCTAGGACTACTCCTGAAGACCACTAGAGAGGAGCTACTGGGCCCTAGGACTACTCCTGAAGACCACTAGAGAGGCGATAGTGGTCCTACCTTCCCGATGAAGCTGGTGGAGGCGAGGAGCTGGGCGGTGAAGTTGACGGAGAGGAACTTGAAGTGCCTGAGCTCCTTGCTGCTGTGGGCCTCCACGTTGAAGAGGAGCTCCTCTGCCTTCTCCTCCTCCTGCTGTGGCTCCTTTCTCCTCGCCCCTCGACGGGGGGCCGGGGTTCGCGTAGTAGCAGGGACATCTGGTGGAGGGCGGCAGCATTGATTTTGAAACGTTTTTATTTAAATCACTTAAGTGTTATAATAGCAATTATTAAGATTGTCACTTTTTTGTATTTTTTTGTAGCATTATATTTATTATACATATTTTATTTGTATAATTAGCGGTTAGTTTCAGCTTCCAGCTAGGAAAGCAAATTAAATACTTTTTGATTTATGGGGTGCGTGTGTGGGGGGGGGAGGGGTGGCAGGACAGTGTAGTGGTTCGACTGTTTGACTCCCAGCCACCAGAGGGCAGTAAGAGAGGGTTATAACAACAACCTCCGCAAAACTTTATCACTGTGACGGGTTGCTGGTTCTCACCGTCCTCCTTGTCCTGGGGCAGGCCCATGAGGTACTGCAGGATGTGGATGACGGAGGTGAGCTGCTCCGACACCTCGAAGGTACAGCACAGAGAGGTCCAGAACTCCACGTCCATCTCCAGAGCCACCTCCTGGACCAACAGAACCATGTCCACTGTTAGGGTCTGGGTACTGTGGTGGTGCGCTTAACGGATACGTACAGCCTGAAATCACTTCCCACTCTGAGTTTTGAACACAACGGTTGTGTTCAACAGAGTGCACACAACGGCTAATGCACACACATTTGGTAAATTACAAGACGCAATTAACTTATTAAGTAGTATAAAAATGAAGCAAAATATAGCAGAATATTTTCTGTACAGCATCTAATAATACATATATAGTAATCCTTGTTTGATATTGTTGCCCTTTTAGTTTTTTTTACTCACTGCATTTTGTCATTGAGTGCATTTGGTTCGCTATATAAATAAAAATAACTAGTTTCTAAAGATTATTATTTATAATGATCAATGTATGAATTATTATACTATCGATGAAAATGCGGAAAAAAAACAACACATGGTTCACGCCTTGCCTTGTCAGCAGCCGAGCTGGCGGTCTTGGTGGCATGCTGCTTGAACAGAAGCAGCATTAGGACCCAGAGGAAGCGGGCGGGCCCCAGCGTGGCCACCAGCTGGGACAGGATGGGCAGGCGCCGGTGCTCGGGCACGTGAGGCAGGGCGTCCACAAACACGTGCACGATCTTGATGACCACCACGTCTATGTTGCTGGTCTCACTGCCCTCGTGGGCCTGGGGGAGAGAGGGGGAGGGGGGAGAGAGGGGGAGAGATGAAGGGAAGCGAGAGAACACAGGAACGAAGAGGGGGGGAGGGAGGAAGGGAATAGCTTCAGTTTCTTGGTACCACTTGGTCTCCACCAATCAACTTTCACACCCTTGGGGTACATGTGGGTACATGGGTTTTATCGCACTTGAAGACTGTGTGTGATAAGCATAATGCACCAGAGTTCTGTTAGGCCCAGGTATCTCCCCTCTGCTCACTGAAGGACCAGAGGCGGTTTTCAGCCCGGGCCACACATCCCTACACTGTCGTGATGAAGAGCCAATAGACCCTGCTCACAGAGGCATCTCCGTAGGACAAACACAGGTACTACCCTTCCTGCTACATAAAAGTACCAGTCTCATCGCATTATATAAAGCTGCGATAAGCAACTTGGGAGAAACCAGCCAGTGTAAATAAACTAAATTTTGAAAGTATCCAACCCAAAACAAAATTCAACCCTCAAGGCCTCCCTCCAAAGCCACTCCCCTAAAACAAGCGACTAGCTCGCTGGCTTTGGCAATAGGTATGCCTAGCCTTGTGGAAGACCCCCGGTCATGAGTCCTAACCCCGCACTCACCTTGATCAGGGCGGGGATGACAGTCTGCACTGTCTTGTTGATGACCTGGAAGCTGTACGAGTCGTCCAGGCGCATGATGTTGGCCCCCATGAAGGTGAAGATGGGCATGATGTTGTGCAGCACCTTCTCCTGAGGACGGAAAGGGTTGGGGGTTAAAACAACTTCATTGTCCCAACCGATGACAATCTAGGGCCAGAGCCGACGTCAACTACGCCCAGTGTGAAAAGAAGCACACAAGCAGGAATGTGAGCAGGGTATGGATGTGTGGAGGGTGTCAATGTGGCGAGGGTGTCAATGTGGCGAGGGTGTCAATGTGGCGAGGGTGTCAATGTGGCGAGGGTGTCAATGTGGCGAGGGTGTCAATGCGCAGAGCGTCTCAATGTGCGGAGGATATTGCTGTGTGGAGGGAGCAGCTTACGGGGAATATGCTGGCCACGGTACCCAGCAGGAGGAGGGCGTGGTGGTGGGTCTGGGGCATGTCCGACACCCTCACACACTGGACCACTAGCTCCACGTTGAACTTGTCCTCCTCCAGAATGTCTGCACGAGAACAGGATTCATGAAGAATTATCAAATGGTATTAAAAACAGCATTTATGAAGACACAGAATGTAGTTTGTTGATGAAAAGAAATACATATTTATTACGCAATGGGAAAAAGTCCACAATCTTTGATGGACCTACCCGTTGCCACGGGCCCCCCGTCTGGAGACAGCTTCTGGCACACGTTGAGCAGGCAGCTGAGGAGGAGCTGCCGGGTGTACTCCACGTTGCCCTGGACCCCTGGGCCTGGCTGCAGACTCCTGAGGGAGACACCACAGGGTTAATGCAGCTCAGCGATGCAAGAACCTGGGTTAGAGGTCCCTGTGTTACCACGGGGCTCAGGGCCCTGTATTTCCAGGTGTGTGTGTTGGTTATACTTTGGTCCGTCCCCAGGTTTCTACATTACAACGTGTGATTCCCATACCTGGACAGCAGGGTGAACAGTGCAGGGACCAGCGCCTGGGGACTCTTCAGCTTCTTCTTGTGCTGCAGCAGCTCCAGGATCAGAGTCACCCTCTGCCACAACACAGCCTCCTCCTCCGGCTTACCCTCCCCACTCTCTTCAGCTTTCCTGCTTGGGGAAAAACCACAACAAACGTTGGCGCCCTTCTAGATTTCCATTTTTCCTGAAAAATAACATATGCTTTGTCCTTTTCGAGTAGCTCAGACCTTTCACAGACACCATCCCATAACAGAGCCAGGCCATTTGCTCAAATGCAATATTCAACCAAATGCAAAAGCATCTCTATAACCGTCTATATGTGGGTACATGGGTTTTATCACACTGGAAGACTGTGTGTGATAAGCATAATGCACCAGAGTTCTGTTAGGCCCAGGTATCTCCCCTCTGCTCACTGAAGGACCAGAGGCGGTTTTCAGCCCGGGCCACACATCCCTACACTGTCGTGATGAAGAGCCGACAGACCCTGCTCACAGAGGCGTCTTCGTAGCACAAACACAGGTTCTACCATCCCTGGTTGATAAAAGTACCAGACCCATTATAAATGTTATGAACGACACCCGTGTCTGTCTACGCCTCTGTCAAAAGGCTCCATCACCTTCTACATTCAGTGGACTACGAGTAGTTCCTTGCCTAGACAATCTCGCTAATATAACGATATCTTGAGCCCATAATACTAAAAGACACACAAATATATATATATAACCAAATGCCAAACAGAAATAGGTCTAAATATTTATATATATTTTTTATAGCGGTATATAAAGAAGGAAATTATTTGATCAATCATGATTAGAGCAGTCAAGACCAACATTTATTTTTAAATACTCACCATGCAGGATATTGTTAAATCAAAGCAAAGAACTACAAAGGAAAAACAAGCTAAACCTGCTTTCACAGTTTAGTACGTGAAAAGAGTCCTGGGTAATGTAGTCCTCCCCACCTCTGGAGCATCTTGCTCCTGCGCGTCTGCTGGACGGTCACGCTGACTTTAGGCTTCTCTGGAGGAACCAGCTCTTTGGCCACGAGCTCAGCATCCACCGCTAGCTGCGGATGAAGAAACAAACAGAAGTGTAAGTAAAGTGGTAAAGTGCATCTTCAAACGACTGCAGTGGCTAGGAAGTTTATGACGGTGATGTCCAAAACCTGTTTGAAGCTGAATATTCAAGAATTACTCTCAAAATACACAGTTCTTTCGTGGCCCCAATACCCTTCTGTACAACAATAGCGACTGTTGTATCATTGACAAAATAATATATTTAAATACTCTTATATTGTAATATTATAATACTATTAGAAATGAATAATAATAATAATAATAATAATAATAATAATAATAATAATAATAATAATTATTATTATTATAGTACACTTGAGATTGCTTTGGTAATGTGACTGTAATGCGACTGCGTTGGCAATAATAATAATAATAATAATAATAATTATTATTATTATTATTATTATTATTATTATTATTATTATTATTATTATTATTATTATTATTGCCAACGCAGTCGCATTACAGTCACATTACCAAAGCAATCTCAAGTGTACTGGCAATCAACATTGACTAACTTTGAATGCCTACAGTTTTGAAAATAAGAAAAAGTAACCAACGCCATCGGAGCGTGGTGGCGGTCTCGCCTCACCCCTTTGAAGACGCTGCAGATGGCGCTGGAGACGAGGACATCCTGGCTCTCTGCCAGCAGGTCAAACATCACGCCCAGGAGCTGCTGCTGCACCTTCTCCTCCCCCAGTGCTGCAAAGAAGGCCTTGGTGATCTGGAGGGGTCAGAGGTCAGATGGAAACAGGTCATGGACGGGGTGGGGCGAGAAAACTGGTCGTATGCGATAACTATCATCTGAGGAGCGTCTGGGAATATACCGAGCTTGGGGAAAATGTACACAGCCTATTTGATGAATTTCTTTATATACATACATTAAAAAAGCCAAGTGAGGTCATAGGTATATTTACAAATGGCAAAGAATGGCTCAACATCTCAACCCAGTGGTAAAATAGGGGCCCTTTAACGCCCTTTTCCTCATAGAAGACAAGTTCAGATGATGCGAGAAAGTGTGTGAAAAAAAAACAGACCTGCTCCAGAGCCATGACCTGGATGCTGGGGATGTCCGGGTAGGGCTGCACAGGCGACTTCAGGGCCTGGAGGAACAGGGCCAGACAGGCCTGGTCCTTGGCCAGCAGAGGGGCCGCCTCCGCGTTGTACTTGCCCAGGACCAGCTGAGACAGCTGGGCCTCGCTGCGCAGGAATGTGGGGTCCTGGCCGCTCTGCACCACCATCCAGTCCAGCACGGGCATCAGAGCCGTCAACACAGACTGGGGGAGGGCGAGAAAGCACAAGGTCGGCCGGTATAGAGTTAAGACGGGTTTGTTTGGCTTTAATAAAGTCATAGTGGTCTAGCGACTAAAGAGTTGCCCTTGAGCAGGATACACAGATAAACTGCCGTTTTGCCCTTATAGTCAATGTTTATCGTCAATGCCCATCAGCATTTGGTGCATCTATATATAAAACAGAGGGGACACACACACAGAGACAGATAAAGTGTAGGAGAGCTAAAGGAATAAAGAGAGACAGAAAAGGGGTTTTAAAAGTATGAAACCAGCATTATCTAAATTAACATGTACGATATTCTTATAGTGATCCATCAGTACCACTTTGAGGGGGACACACACTAGATGACCCTTGGGGGTTCATGTGGGTACATGGGTTTTATCACACTGGAAGACTGTGTGTGATAAGCATAATGCACCAGAGTTCTGTTAGGCCCAGGTATCTCCCCTCTGCTCACTGAAGGACCAGAGGCGGTTTTCAGCCCGGGCCCCTAACATCCCTGTAATCAACGGCAATATATACAATCCGCTTGCTCTGGCCCTCACCTCTCCATTGACGTGGTCCAGGGCACGGAGCAGGGTGACGGCGGTGTAGGAGGGGCAGGCCGAGGCCTTGATGGTCTGCAGCAGCTGCTGGAAGGCCGTGCCCAGCGTGGGCTTCTGGGGGTCGGCCTGCTCCGTGTCGGCACTCACCTCCTCGTGCAGGACACTGAGCGCCTGCATTCGCCAAAGCACAAATACAGTGAGTTGGAGGTTTGTGCTCGGGTTAGGGCTGCTCGATTATGGAAAAAAAGCATGATCACTATTATTTTGGTCAATATTGAAATCACGATTATTCAAACGATTATTTTTGAGTTTGAAAACATGATGCATTTATTCAGCCTTTCTCTCCAAAAAGACACTTTGTAAACTTTGAAATTTCCCCTTAAAAATATACACCAAATGTTCAAAAAGAAAATGTTCAAATCGAAAATTGCTCTTAAATATATTAAAAAATAATAATAATTAAGAAAATAATAGTTTCAAATTGATTATATTAGTTTGGAGGTCATTTGACCCAAAAATCAAAATTGTGATCAAAATTTGATTGATTGCACGGCCCTAGGTCGGGTTAGCCTTCAGAACGTGAACGTAACAGTCTGCCCTTTTGTGTTGGTTTGCATTTCGTCATTGCCGTCGTACCTGGCTCAAGTGGGAGGGGTCGGCGATGATCTCCTCCGTGTTCTTCAGTAGCCTCGTGATGACCGGCTGGAAGGAGGAGTCTGTGGCCTCAGATAGTTTCTCCAGGACGGCGATGGCGGCCCGCCGGACCTCGCGAAGTGGGGAGCAGAGGCAGCCCAGCAGAGACGGCACCACTGGGAACCAACCGGAACGGAGAAGCACAATGGCCATTTAGTTTGTTGCATTTACAGTCAATTTATGTTTCAGAGCTTCCAACAATTTTGTTTTATTTTTTATCACAGTACCTTGATTTAATATCATCTTTCAGAAACATCTAAACTCGAAAGAGGAATAAAAATATAACTTTGGTTTTGAGCTGAAACAGTACCACTCTGGGGGCAACACACACTGGATGACCCTTGGGGTTCATGTGGGTACATGGGTTTTATCACACTGGAAGACTGTGTGTGATAAGCATAATGCACCAGAGTTCTGTTAGGCCCAGGTATCTCCCCTCTGCTCACTGAAGGACCAGAGGCGGTTTTCAGCCCGGGCCACACATCCCTACACTGTCGTGATGAAGAGCCGACAGACCCTGCTCACAGAGGCGTCTTCGTAGCACAAACACAGGTTCTACCATCACTGGTTCATAAAAGTACCAGACCCATTATAAATGTTATGAACGACACCTGTGTCTGTCTACGACTGTCAAAAGTCTCCATCACCTTCTCCATTCAGTTGACTACAAGTAGTTCCTTGCTTAGACAATCTTCTTAATATGACGACATCTTGATCCTATAATACTGAAAGACAAGGCTAATGTTGCGACAATGATCCTAACTCTATTCACAGCCCAAAAAAGTTCTGGGTTCGATGCCTAATGGCCACAATCTACCTACAAAGATACTTTTCCCGAGAAGAAGTCACTTTGGATAACATCTGCTGTATGACTAATTACCAATACATTATCACACAAAATTAAAATACTACTACAGCTCCCTCCCGTTGAGCATTCATCCTTGAATAATGGCACATTTCCTAATTTTAAATTCTAATTTTTGTTTTAATATTCATATCTTATCCATCCATCCATTCATTCATATATCTGTGATCCGGGCTCCGGGGCTGACCTGGTGACTGGGTGGAGGCCAGGGCCGGCAGTGTGCTAGCGGGCAGCGCGGCGAGCACCGCCTGGCCCACGTACAGCGCCTGGGTCTGGAGGACGGCGCCCACGCGGACGTCCAGCTGGTCTCCCTGGTTGGCGCCGTAGTCCCACAGCATGCACAGGAACTTCATCAGGTCCATGGGCGTGGACAGGTGCACCTGGGTGACGGGCGAGAGCGGGCCGAGTTAGAAAAAACGAGCACAGCAGGTGCACAGTGGAAAGACCACAGCCAGGTCGAAGGACGATTAGCTTTTCCGTCGTCGACAAGCCATGGGAGTTCAGTGTCGTCAACCATTAACTTGAGCTAGCATCACACAAAAAAACGTTATAGAGATAGATAGGATCATACGTTCATTTTAAGTGTATTCTCTATGGCAGCATGGGGCCGCGGGTCGGTGTCGCTACGAGGTGTATTGGTTACGAGGCTACATACATCCAGAGCCCGTCTACGGAGAGCCTTGGCACTCTATTGAGCCCCATTGTATCGAACGTGGTTGCAGTTCCATTTGAATTCCACTGGGGGTGATCGAATGAGTGCAGATTGAATGGGGGTCTATGGGGCTAGACGGTTAATGTATCTCTTTCACCTGCTTGTCGTTGAAATATCGCAGATTGTATTGTAGATTCCGCAAGTTCAAAATAGATTATAATTCAAAAGTCGAATGAATGAGTACTTAGATCCTTTCGATTTATTACAGTTTGGGCCGTTCAGGACCTCTGGCAGTGACTTCATCATCTTTTTGAACAGATTTTTAGAACAGTTAAGTGAACTTAGAAAATGCAATATTCAGTTGAGTGTATTCTTTTAGCCCCTCCTTTTAAATGTGACTCTGAAATTACTTCACAAAAAATTACACCCTGAGAAAAGTGGAATTTGAGGGTGAAACCCCGTCGACTCCCATTCATTCTGCACTCACTGGCGAGCGCCCTCGCATGGACAGAGATGTCAGTTCAGAAACCGGAAGTCACCAGAGAGTGCCAGTTCTCTTCATATTAGACATCCTCTGATACACCTCACGCCTGTATCAGAACTCAGCCTCGCTGCCCCCACTACCCCAACCAACAAAGGCCTCAGCGGCATGGAGGAAGGGGGCTGCCGTCTACCTGGAAGAGCAGCTTCATCAGGTCCCGGTAGGGCCTCTCCGCGGGCCCCTTGCTGGACCCGCTGATGGTCACGTCGAACAGGCGACACAGCAGGTGGAGGTAGCAGCAGGTGGAGGTATCCAGCTTCTCCGGGTTCCACCACACGTCCCCTAGAGAGAAACGGAGATAGACCAAGGCCAATCAAATGACATCAGAAAGAGAAACAGCCAATTATATGAGAGTGGAGGGAGAGAGAGCCAATCACAGTCAAACAGAGACCAGACAAGTGTATTAACGACGGGGTCGCTACTCACCTCTGAAGGAGGGGTCGGGACACTTGAGAGACGAGATGAAGCCGCGGAGCAGAGAGAGCAGGACATGCAGGTACTCGGGCTCGGCGGCTGCGGCGCCTCTACCCTTCTCCAGGTACACCGCCAGAGACCCCGAGAAGGAGGTCTGGGACGCTTTAGTTGACTTTGGAGTTAACAGAGAGGGGGTACACACACAGAGACAGATAGACAGAGACATAGGGATAAAGAGACAGAAAAGGGTATTTAAAAGTATGAAACCAGTATTATCTAAATTAACATGTGCTATATTCTTATAGTGATCCATCAGTACCGGTCTGGAGGGGGACACATAATGGATGACCCTTGGGGTTCATGTGGGTACATGGGTTTTATCGCACTGGAAGACTGTGTGTGATAAGCATAATGCACCAGAGTTCTGTTAGGCCCAGGTATCTCCCCTCTGCTCACTGAAGGAACAGAGGCGGTTTTCAGCCCGGGCCACACACCCCTACACTGTAGTGATGAAGAGCCGATAGACCCCGTTCACAGAGGCGTCTATAAAAAAAAATGATATTCTATAGCTGTTGCACACAAGTAATCCAACTCACCCCTTTGCCGTCGGTGGAGGCCTCCAGCAGGTGGCGCTCCAAGCAGGTGTAGATCCTCTGCGCGGTGACCAGGTGGTGGGTGTCGCTCTGCTGGCCCAGGCCCTGCAGCAGTGTCTGGGTGAGCACCAGGAAGGCTGTCCTCGCCCGCAGCCCAGAGCCCTGCAGCTGCTCCACCACCATCGCCAACTTCTCCAGCTGTGGAGGCGACCACGGTAATGTTTACTACAGGGTCATGTAGGGTGCTTTTACCCCAAGGGATGTACAGCGAGTCCAGAGGCAGAGGAGCCGGCATGGGGTGAGGGACTCTTGCTCTTGGAGGCCCTCAGGTAAGGTTGTGGAGATTGGGAATGAAACCCAAGACCTTTGGGCTTTGAGTCTAATACACCGCTGGCCACCATGTATAGTATATATAATAATAATACACAAAATTAAATTCCATAACATGGATGGAATTGACAGTAAAATAACCTGCTTTAGAACCAACCACTTTCATTTGTTACAGCAATCTATTGACTATCTGATCAGTTCAGAGCTAGCTGAATGAGTAACTGTGTTTTAATGATTAAATGACTCACAGCAGAGCGCTTGGAGAAGGGCTCCATGAGGGCCAGGTTCTTGGACAGGGTGGAGACCAGGCGTTCGTTGGCTGTGGCCAGCAGGTCCTTGCTGCTGTGATTGGTCACCACGTCACTCAGCTCTGCACAGCAGGGGAGAGAAACACCCTTTATTCATCAACTTGATGACCATGATAGTAATAGGGCCATTCTGGCTATTATATAAATATATGTTCTATATTTTCTGTAAAAAAAAATAAAGTACTTTCTTACTCATTGAGCCCTCACAATATTTACAAATACGTTAATGGTGAATTGACATGAATGCTTATGTACATTATCTTGTAACCAATTATAAACACAACTCTATGCACCTCATATAGATTTAAACCGTTCTTTGCCACTTTAGCTCTATTTGTATTCATGACCACTTTGTGTTTTCCGCACGATATAGATGACCCTGGTCTTGACATAAGAATTTCCCTTACAGAATTGACCATGTTATACTTTGCCAATTAAAAAAAGTTAAATAACAGCATCAATGGACTTCAAACCAGTCGCCGGCCGCTACCTTTAGCCCAGTCCTGGGTGAGGGGGTGCTGGGCCAGGATGGGGCAGGTGGCCACGCAGGTGGCCAGCTGGAGCGGAGGCGAGTCCGGCTTGGCCCCGGTGATGACCAGGAAGGGGAGGAGCCTCCAGCCCAGCCGCTCCGACAGCTCAGCGTTGCCCCTGCCGAGGCGGGGGTCCGACAGCACCCGCACGCACTCCTGGAGCACCGGGAGCCTAGCGAACAGAGGGGGGGGGAGGGTGTCAGTACACCCATAGAGAACAACACCGATAGTTTATAATCTAAAATGTTGAAAGATTAATTAAAACAAAGGGCAGTTGGTGGCTTTATAGTAGAAAACATCACAAACAAAAGTCCCGTCCTGATGTGATGGAGTCAATTTAGTTAGTTTACCACTGTCCAGCCAATGAGACGTCGGTTCTCTCCAGCAGGGACAGCAGGCAGGAAACGGTGTCCTCTGGCTCCAAATGATCGATGTATAGCTAAAAACAAATGAAGAGTAAGGAACGATAGAAAATATGATTAAAATCAGTACTACAATGACATAAAGTCTAAATATATATATCCATTTGATCTATCCATCTCCCTATCAAACTATCTGTCTATCCATCCATCAATCATTACAAACAAAGAGCCGGTGAACAAATGAATAGCCGTTATTGACCAAAACATAAAGCCAAGTTAAGAAACCATTAGCCGTTAGCATGATAGCTTCTCCACTTAGCATTTGGTGTGTGCTAGCAGACTGACCTCCAGGGCCTTGAGGGCAGCGGCCACCACCTCTGGGACGTGGTCCTGCATGCGTTCCAGAAGGGCCTCTCTCAGGAAGCTCTGGTCCAGGTTCTCCTGCTGCTCATCACCGAAACACACAACCATCCAGGATTGACCATGAGAGCAAGGTCAGGCCAATGAGACAAGCTTACTTGATTTAACCTTTTCAACAATAATTTTCCTGTCAGCTTTACCATGAAAATAGAAAAAGATGAGAAGATAAAACGTAAAAATAAAAGTATAGGAAAATGGAAAGGAAAATATCAATGACATCAAATACTAAAAAATTATACTAATCCAAAGTTAACAAAAAAAACTCATTTTTTTATCCAACGCATCTTACAATACAGTGACTGGAAACATTGGGAACTGAACAGTTGCCCTGGCAGTGTTACAGTCATGCTCTACCAGTTGAGCTAGACAGGACATCTGCTCCATTGGGCTACAAGACTAGAATCTTCCGGCACAGCACAGCAGTGTAGCGCTAACCTGTCCCGAGGAGAGGAGCCCGGCGAGGTGCTCCACGGCCAGGTTCCTGACGGAGGGCAGCGGGTGCTTCAGACTGAGCAGCAGGGACGTGTCAGAGTCCCCCAGAATCTGTGGAAATGGTGGAGGAGGTTAGAGTAAAAAAAAAAAAACACTACTTCCCTAGACTGTCCTGCTCTCAAGACAGGTTAAACAGAGATTCACTGAAACTCAAAACTGTAGAAACGCGTCAACATTTCTGAGCATAATTGAAAGTCGCACAGAACAAAGATGGCAGCAACATTTGTGCCGTACTGGAAATAACTACAACAAACACAAGAACTACAACGGGGTCCACTTATCTCCCTTGAACACTAGCCGTATAATCTGCTTATTTAATTTGCTTATTTATCTGGACATACAGGCCCTCGAGATGGACACATGTAAACGTAGAACTGTTGTTTGTTTATCTGACACGCAAGGAATGCTGGGAAAGTACCTGGAACTTCCCACTGCTCATGGTCAGCGAGATGAAGTGGTGGAAGAGTTGTTTCTGCTCCGCGACAGCGAGGTCACACACGTGACCCGACAGGGCGCCATCCAGGGCGCCACAGTACCTGCAGGGTGACATCACAGTTAGACCGCATCGCCAGTTTTAATCCGTCATCTTATAAGATGCATTCCTACTCCGGCGGCGTGGTGGATAGCAACGGGCAGAGCACAAAACAAACCGTTTCGTAAGAGATTCACTCACTTGGACTCAAACAGGCGCACCAGGGGAAGCAGTCGCTGGTTGAGGGCGGTGATCTGCTCCTCAGAGGGTGTGCCCAGACCCAGGTACTCCACCAGGAGAAGCCTGCACATGGAAACCACAATATTTTTGTATTCAGAATAGAAATGATGTAATGGTGACCAGCAGGCTGATGAGGTATGGGGTGGTTGGCGTGGGTATGAGGCCGGGTGCTGACCTGGCGACGGTGTTGTCCAGGCCCTTGGACAGGGGGAGAGACCGCACGACAGACTCCAGCAGCAAGCCGTGAGCGGGAACCTCAGCGTCTGGCTCCGTCTCGTCTGCACAGACATGTGTTCACATTCATCCAATGAAAAGAAGAACTAAGGGTAATGGCTAGCTCATTCTACTGGACTTTGCAACTGTCATTTTCAAAAATATATATAATTAAATGTAACTCAATTTTGAAAAATAATATCCATTAGACTAAATTTAAAAAAGTTCCTTGAAAGTTATAGTTAGCTGTTAAAGCAAAGAAAACTATGTCCTGGGTTACTCCAAATGAAAACTTAAAACAAACAGCCCACAACCTGCTGCCATGTCTAACAACCCCACATAGGCCCGGTCCCTACCGTAGCGCGTGGTGACCACAGAGTGGATCAGGAGGGGCAGCAGGTAGTACAGCAGCGGGCTGACGTCGTGGACTAACGCCATGGCCTGGAGGCTCTCCACCAGGGAGCTCACAGAGCAGAGGTGTGAAAAGGCTCTGCAGCACAAACAAAAATATTTTGTAATTTGAGAATTTACTTTATTAGAATTTAAAAGATTTTCTGAATTTATTACGACCTCCTACTTTTCATGATCAACAGATTATATGAAAATGTGGGAGATAATGACCGTAATGCCCGGATATAAATATGAGGATTTGCTAGCGTTGGGCTATGAGTGCTTACATGCAGGAAGGGGCTAAAGCTAATAGCATTAGTTTGCAGAGACCACGTCGTTCGTCTCATTAAACACATCGGGCTAACCCACCATGATCCACGAATACGTACTTGGGGCCTACAGAGTCCTTCTTCTGGTTCTGGAGCAGGACGATGAGGCAGCCCAGGCCCTCTTTGGTGAGCACGGGCTCCTTGACCATGGACTTGGCGATGTGCAGGGCCAGAGTGTTGACCAGGCTTCCCTCCATCACCACCTTCACTGCCAGCTGGCACACGATCATGTAGGTGGCCGCCTTGTAGTCCGTCACGGACGACTTCAGACCCTGGGGAGGGAGAGGGCAACATGGAGGCCAGGAGATTAACAAAGGCATTTTTGAAGAAGTGGTTAGTAGAGGTGAAGTACAGTGTGGACAAATGTGTAAGCAATGGTTCACAAAAAGCCCAAAAATCCAAATACATTGGGGCGTTTTTCGGTGAAAGGTTTTCCAATAATCGTTCGTTGACGTGAATGTCACTGATGTTACCTTCTGAACAAAGGGCAGAAGTTTGGAGATGATGGTGTCCGTCACTTTGTCCACTGCATCCAGGGCAGACACCATGGTGGAGGCGTAGAAAGAAAAGACCACTCTGAGCTGGCAGTGGGTGGTCGAGTGAGTAGAATACGCCTGAGCAGAAATAAAATTTAAAAAAAGTTAAGGCAGAGATTAGAATTTCATGGCGTAAAGGCATGAGGCATTAGGCCAATGTGGACATTCTGTGCGAGAAGATATCAGAAGAAAAAAATGCATTTCTTCAATGCATTTCCGAATTGAGATTCATTGAAAAGGGATTTTGTAAACTTTAGACTCTAAAGTTTACAAAATCCCTAAAAAAAAAAAAACTAACTCTAAAGTTTAGAGTTAGAGTTTTGCTATTGAACCCGTGTTTTAAATCACATGCATTCATGTTTAGCAAACAGGCCATGACAAATTGATGATAGCATGGAGATTTTAAAAGATGTCCTTTACACTGAACTTTTCCATGAAAAAGTAACATCAGTACAGTTTTAAAGGCATGGCACATAGACAGACAGACAGAGAAACAAATTGCATTATAGTCACATGCGATGACAGGTCCATGCTTACCTTGACAGCATTGGTGACCATGGTGCAGATGAAGTCCATGAAGCTCAGGTCTTTGTAGCAGTGGGTGATCAGGGTTCCTCTGGCTAATGGCACTCCGCTCCTCTACACACACACACACACACACACACACACACACACACACACACACACACACACACACACACACACACACACACACACACACACACACACACACACACACACACACACACACACACACACACACACACACACCAAAAATGGGGGCCGCATCCACTTTAAGTTGTACGTAAACGACAAATTGGGTTGTACATGTTCATTGTCCATACAACTGCATCAAAACGATATTGTCACTTACATTTGACCACCATGTCTATGTTAGGGTTAGGGTTTATTCAAATTATGAATAAAATTACATCTGGTACGACTTCAGCATAAATAAAGCTACCTGCGTACACACACACACACACACAAACTCGCACACACCTGTAGGGCGTGCAGCCAATGCCAGCGGTGTGTTGGCTCGCTGATCTTCAGGAGCTGGACCACCCTGGAGAAGATCTTGGTCTCGTGGTAGGGCAGTATGCATGCCAGCAGACTGTCCACATTGTACAGCTGGATGTGGAACCTGGGATGATGCGGGCCAGGGAGAAACAACGACACTTAAAGACGGCCTTCTGAGCACTTCCATGCTGAACTGTGATGCATTTCCTAGTTGTTCACACAGTTCAAAACATGTGAGGTGATGTAATGATAGGATTTGATTAGAAGTAATTGGGGATCTAAAGCCTACTAGCAGCAATAGTAGATATAAGGTATCGACAAGGTTATATTGCATATTAAACTTAATGACGGTTCTTGAGGAATTTAGGGGGAGAATGATACAAAGTTATAAAAAAAATGAAATCGCACAGTTATCAACGCAAGTTGTGTAGTACAGAATTAGTTATACTTTTTTGCAGCCATTTTTAAGCATTAGATACTTAACATATAGAAAGATATAGGTCTACAAATCCTAAGTCATAGTAAAAATACAGTAGAAATGAGCAAACAACTAGCGTCACTCTGCACTGAGAATACTACTGAATTTAACATCAAGATTTAAGATTAGGTTAAGAACCATACCTGTGTATGAGCCACTCTAAACACTTCTGGGCTGGCTTGAGGAGAAAGTAAGGTGAGATGCGTGCGAGGAAGACGGAGATCCCCTCATCTAGTTTCTCGTTGATTTCCTTCGACTGGACGCTCCTTTCCAACATCACGGAGCCCTGGTTAAATAGTGTATCCTGGAACTCTGCGAACGCGGGTTCGATTCCCAAAAGCTCTTCGAGTCCATTACACCCTAAAGAAAAAATGTATACAGTATGTGACGATTAAGGATGGAAATCAGAAAATAAAACTGAATCAGCATGCAAGCTGTAATGAACACACACACACACACACACACACACACACACACACACACACACACACACAAGATTGAAACAAGATGACTACTCACCGAGGGCATAGAAGGTGGTTCTGTCCATAGTGGCAGCATATTTGGGGTCGAAAAGAAGCGAGGCGACCTCTTTCCGGGAGAAGAAGTTGGGGTCATTCTGAGGCAAGGCAAGCCTCTTCAGTTGGTGGGCGAGGGATGTCATTTTGGCTTTCTAAAAAGGGACGATTAGACATCAATGAAGGGATTAATGTAGTGTAGGAAATGTATCTTTATAAATAACCCTTATACTTTCTCACTCCCTTACGAATTGGCCACATTTTAATTATTTTTGCATGATTGGAAATGGTGTAATCTTGCATTATGTATTTTCAATAAATCTCGTAGCTCTTAGAGCTGATGATCAGTTGAAGAAGATAACGTGTTATAAAGTTAATGGAGTTAAACTTTGGGCATGGCATGCATGGGCTACCTTGGCAATGCGTGTGCTATGTCAGCTAAATAAAGACCAGTGACACATTTCATAGGTAAACTGATCAGCAAAAAAAGTCATAAATATTATAATGAACTGCTGTAAGAATAACGAAAAACTCGAAAAAGTAAAATATTTACCTGTCTTCAGTGAATCCCTTCCATACACGTGCACACAGTGTTGATGGCTGCACTGACCTGCCACGCGGAGATTCTACATCCGGTTCACCACTGCACGATTTGTCGGAATTCTTTCTTTCACATTTCTTCCAATAACTATTATTGATTATTTATGAATATTATTATTATTTATAGTTTTTAATACTGTAATAAATATAGATACACGTTTTCAAAAATAATTAGCAGCAGCAATTGGTGCTGGTTGTACATACCCCCCTGCCCACCACAGGGGGGCGGTAATACACCGTAAGTGTATATAGACCGGTCCAATCTCACACAGTCATACTAGGTGGGATGGCGCACTAGCAAGAAGTCTGCAGCCAGTGGTCAAAACATTTAACATTTGATGAGGAACCACATGGCTGTTGACGAATACATTTTTTATTCTGGTGTTTTTATGTTTATGCCTTTTGAAAAAAACTAAATTGAATAGTCGATTTGCCAGTATTTGGTTAGCATCACCAGCCGTAGCAAAGGACACCTGCGTCACTGACACGTAACTGAAGTGGCGAGGGGAAAAGCACATCGGGGCTGCTTCAAAGGTAAGGTATTTGTGTTCCGCTAATACAACAAAGAGGGTCAATGTTATGTGTCGCTGTTGGCGTTGGCCGTCTTTAGTGCCTCAAAGTGTTGACATTTTGTTTTTCGCGGGGTCCCGCCCACCATGGCCTATGATTGGTTCATTTCTCCGCTAACGTGTTATCATTCCAAGCTGATTGGTTGAGCTGTTTAAAGGCCCTCTGAAGTTGTGGTTAAAACTGACAATGCTAATTGGAATAGGACGTTAGCCGGGCCCAAATCTATACTTCTGTTTTCTCGACCAGTGGTAAGTGACAGGGTGCCGTGACTCGTTTCTCATCTGTCGAAGTCAATGGATTTTTAAACGGTAACTAAAACAGTCAAACAGTCGGGGCAGAACCAAACTGTGTTTCTGGCAGGTGATGTCACCTGGTACCAATTTTGTCGTATCAGCAGGTACTGCCCCCTGTAGTCTAATTAAAGTTACAGCAGCGCATATGAGGACATCCCTAGAAAATCTTTAATTAGCTCAATGAGAGGGCAGCTGGGTAATCCAAAGGTAGTTTACAATGCTGTGTCAACTGATGTAGTCATTTGTATAATGTAGCTGTTGGCTGTTCCATATTTTGTTTATTCAAATTCATTAAATACATTTCTTGACTTGGCAAAACAAACTATTCATATCCAAATTTAGTCTTGCAGAGAGGTGTATGCAATGCAACTTTTTTATGATTTCGGAAGAGACTTGTTCATCCCATTCATCTTCTTCAGGCACCCACTCAAATTGGTAACTGTGAACACCTATAAAGGCTAGGCTTAATGTTATTGTATTGAGACCTTAAGAAAAGCAATCAATAGTTTTCTGATTATGATAAACTACCATTGTAGTGGGAAATTTTCAAATTGTTGCTTACTTAAAACACATTTGATTTGAGATGTTATTAAGGAGAAGGTAGGGTTGGGCATCTTGCTTAAGGTAGTGGACATTGTGGATAAGCTTATGAATAAGCATACTTTCTTGCATTTACAGATATTGGTTCATGTATCCAAAATATCAGGAAAGTTGTATTGTATTATGAGGGTCTTTTAGCTCGGCGATACTTGATCAAACACTGAAAATACTGCAGGCAGTCTAAACAGGTGGTAGCTGAAGGGAGAGGGAGGGGTGAGTTAATCAGTAAGCTGCCTCTGCTGCTGCTCCGGCCACCATGCTAACAGGAAGTGATCGCTGCGGCAGCAGTACAGTAAGTAGGGCTAAGGTGCTTGATGCTATAAGAATATACATGCGCGGGCGCGTGTGTGTGTGATGTCTTGCCTTCAGTTCACCGTGGAATGAACGCCGATGATGAGGAGGGTACTCTGGAGTGCTGGGGATGGACTGACCTGTGTGTATTACCGTTGGTTTCTGTCTGTGATCATTCCCTGGTGACTTGGATCCTATCGTGTGTGTGTGTGTGTGTGTGTGTGTGTGTGTGTGTGTGTGTGTGTGTGTGTGTGTGTGTGTGTGTGTGTGTGTGTGTGTGTGTGTGTGTGTGTGTGTGTGTGTGTGTGTGTGTGTGTGTGTGTGTGTGTGTGGTGCTTTTTTTGCAATGATGCTATTTTTACTTCTTGCTGTATATGTAGTACATCTAATATAACTATTGGCAGTGGTCCCTTTTTATGTGGCACTCTTTTAGACTCGGGTGGGAGACTGCAAAGGAGTTTGTAAGGAACCAACTGTTTATTTTTTATCTACCTTACTGTTTTGACCGGTTTCTGTGTGGCACACAGTATTGTGTATCTGTGTGTTCATCCTTAATCTGTCTCAGAGTAAGATCTCTGTCTGCCTGTGAACCATGTGACATGCCGGCTGAATTCAAAGGTCATTGATCTAATGGCATGTCTTGTAGTTCAGCCTTGCAGTTGCTGGGGTGATACTGTTTTGGCAACTCGCAGTACGTGTGTGTGTGGCATTCAATGCTCTTCCAGCCTAGCGTCTCGAATGCCAGTAGTTTAGCTGTTGTGTTTCCCTACTGTAATGCTGTCTACTTAATCCCTATTGTGGTCATTGTTCTGGGTTATCCTGTAAGGTGTTTCCTGTTCAACCTTTCACTGGCCAGAGAACATGACACTACTGGTACATCCCAGGAGGAACCGGACTCCCAAAGGCTTTAAATAAAGTCTTAACTGGTTCATCCTGAACTTCTTAGAGGGGTTGTTTCTTTTGGCCATTTGGACGTTACTGACTGCCTCGCTCTGTTGGGTAAACCAGGGGGGACCTTATGACGGGCAAAAGAGACAGGACCCCCAAAATGTGATACTTTTTGGAGCACTATCATATTTAATATAATGGAGCCATGTTAGCTGATGCCGTTATCCAAAGCGACGTACAGCAACTTCAGACACGGGTCATTCAGGAGCAGCTAAGGGTTGGATATCGTTCTCAAGGCTGCCTACAGGTAACGTGTAGAGAAGCGAGATTGAACCCGGTCTCCTTCGGCCGGGACTCGAACCCAGGTTGTGATGAGCGCAGTGCCGTTTCGCTCAGTTCTCAGCGCTCATATCTCCATTTGTTTCTCGTCCATGCAGCTACTGGTGGGCGGTGTTGGACGAAGAGCGATCCGACCAACCGGACCCACGGCCCCCCGCCACCATGTCCAGACGCAGCCTGAGGCTCCACTCACCCCCCCATGAGCGCGGCTCGCCCTATGGCAGCGCCTCTTTCAGCATGGGCGGCCCGCCCAGCAGGGAACAGACGTAAGTGGGGGTAAAAAGACTGGCTTTCGTCTCTTCTGTCTCTACAAGCATTTCATAATATGGCCACCTGGTGGTAGAATAGGGTCACTTCGGATGTCAAGGATGGGAGGTGTGTGTTCAAAATGGTGGTTGTGTATCTGTCCGCTGGAGCATGGCAATAATATTACGTGTATACATCCTAAATACCTGGCTTGGAATTTAACCCCTAAGCCCCTAAGACACAATGTATAAGTGTCACTAAATGGCAACTATATTTAAAATGGAAGGAAGACATTGACCATAACTCTTTGGTTATTTGGGGCTGTAGGACAACAATGGCTGTCAATTTAATTGTATCCCTGTGCCACTTTTCAATGAAACTAAGAAGCAGGTTGTTCAAGGGCAGTCTTGGACATCTAGATTGTACAGTTAGAACCGGCCTACTGTTATTGTTTACCCTGGTAGGAAGCAGAGATTCCCCTGGGTTCAGCTGCCTACCAGCGTGCCTTTATCTTCCGAATGCTTCTCCTTCTCCTCGCTAGGCCGTCGATCAACAGCTTGTCCAAGTCATCACGGCGTCCACACCTCTCGGTTTCCTGCTCTCAGTCTCTCCTCCAGACCCCCCGCAGACCCTCCCTCCACCACCACCACCAGCACCTCAACAGCAGCCTCCACAGCGTGACCTCTGACGCCTCCCTCCTCTCCTCCATGCTGGACGAGTCCTCCTTCCAGGAGAAGACCCTAATGGACAGTTACTGGGGTAGGCTGGACTTGTCGTTGACGATGGTTGCACTGGGTGAATGGTGGTAGTGACGAACAAGGATATTGGTTGGGATGCTGTTTAATTCACACATGCATATCAGTAGCTTGCTTATTGTGATGTCATCCTCTGATACACAGGTTTGGACGACGATGAAGATCCACAAGGTACATTTACATAACTTGCATTTTGATTAAGGTTTACCATATGATTAGCCTGTAAATCCATAAATCCTTTGTGTACACAGTATTATACTATCATAGCCTGCTGTGCACTATATTTACACCGATCATCTACGACCTCTATCACAGACAGTACCATCCTCTTGGAGCACAGCCTCGCTCTGTCCAACAGCACGCTGGTCGCCGGCGGAGACGACGGCTGCCACAGCCACCCTGCCCAGACGCAGACCTCCATCATCAACGGCCACCCCGGCAGGGACTACTCCCTGCCCTCCGAGAGGAAGCAGGCCCCCAGCGCCCTCCACAGCTCCGCCAAGTTCCCAAACCCCAGCTCCAGACTCCCCGTGGGGCCGTCGGCGGCGCTGTACTCCAGCACCCAGCACCAGGGGACCTCGGCCAGTCCGGCTGCCACATCCCCCACCTCCACCATCTACTGCCGGGACAAGAGCCGCAAGGGCAAGCCGGGTAAGGCAATGTCTAGGTTATTCCAGCAGAGGGCGGGGTAGCACTAAGCAGAGGAGGGTGAGCTGGATAATGTCTGGATTTAAGTTGGGAGATACCATTTGTTAGGACTATTCTTTTTCTTTTTATGTGATATTTTAAGGGTGCTTGAAGGGAGACTTCTCCTGTTCTCGTAGGCTTATGTAATAATACAATTTTGTAGTCCTGTTCGATTATTCTTGGTGATTTTACATGGAGTGATCCTGCTTGGGTGTCGTATAACGTCACTAATGGCATTTTCAACTGATGTCAGTGAAAAACAAAGTTTATCATACGTATTATTTGTCTAATTTGCACAGTTTTATGATCCTAATCATCTCCATGTCGGGCATCAGCATTGCATATACAGTATGACCGATATTTCTATCAGGTGTGTTTGTGTCCATGTGGAACTCTGTGAGCCGTGTATGCAGGAAGATGGCAGCCTCCCTGGCTCTGCTCCTCACACTGATTTACAAACACATGCTGCTCAAGATGCACCTGAACCATGAAGGTAGTTGGACCATCCACCACTACTGACCCTTTTCCTCCAATGGTTCATATCTGGTCTCCATTGTAATTAGAGGTGTTGCTCCATCAAACCCGTGTAGATGTTCTGCATCGGATCCTGACCCTTGGCATAGAGGCCATGGCCTCTGTCATGTTGATACTGAACCTAGGCTTGCAGGTCTTCCGAAGGTCAGGCTCACGGGCCAGGCACGCTGTCCTGCATAGCTGGGACCACTGGCGCTTGAGACCTGCTCATGGTGGCATTGAAAAACTGGGTAATGGAGGTACTGAAATACTGAGTGGGGGCAGAATCACATTGTTACTGGAACTCATTGGAACCACGATGGGATGGTCTTCTTACCAGGAGTTTTCTCTAACCAAGTGTCTCTCTTGGCCGTCCTATCAAGGGAGAAAGTTGATTTCTGATTGATGCTAGGTGATCTTCTCTTCCACAGGGGTTTGGTTTTAGTGTTTGGCTTCTCTTAAGTTGTCTAATTTCTTTATTCGAAACACAGGTCTCAGCACAAGGAGGGAATCCATGTTATCAATAAATGGAAACAATCTCACGGTGGTGATAGACTTTATCGTTTTTGCTTTTCATTTTGTTTATGCTAATGATGCAGCATGGGGTCCAGTCACCTGCAATGGTCCTTTCCCAAACAAATACGACTCCACCCTTTTTTGCTTTGGCTGTTTCCATGGGAAATGCAAATTCTTCCTCAGCACGGCGGTGTAGTACTGAGGCCTTTCTCACAAATCTTTGGGGCTTAAACTACCACAAAATCTGACCTTATTGTATGATTTAATTTTTCCACAGCTTCCTCCAGGTCAGGTGGAGGCATGGACTCAGCAGGCCCGGATGACCAGAAACGGAACAGCTCTCTGTGTGAGTATTCTTGAGGAAACGCATACAGTCCAATTCTCAGTGTTTGTTTCATAACATGTCAGCTGCAGGATTAAGTGTCTCGTAAATGTGTCCTTCCCTTTCTCCATGAAAAGGAAATAATGTTGTTTAGCTCTGTGATTGATGCTTATCCCAGATCTTCATATTTTTAAAGCATGTAGGGCACATTCAGTGCATTGTTTTGAACATGCAATTCATTTATTTTCTCAGTTTAATATTGCAAATGTTTTTGAACATGGTTTAAACTAGTATAGAAGAGGAATACATGCATTGTTTTTAGTGCATCGTTGTTGAACAGGATTTGTTTTGGTTGTGTCCGAACTAGACAGTATGGGGTTCCTCCATTGCACAATTCTGGTTCAAAGGGATGTTGCTAGTACTAGTAACATCGTCTTGACAATCTAGTTCAATGTGATATTACTAGAACTAGTTTAAATACAGTGTGGACTGTGTAGTACTAGTAAAAGTACAGAGTTGACTGCCTATTCCATTTTGCTGTCCTACATGTACCTAAAGTGGTCATGTTAATTGATGCGGGTATTAGCAGGTGACGACCCCAAGGACAAGCCAACACAACCACCTACCATCATCGCCTCCTCTTCATCGCCGTCATCCTCCCCCTCACAGTCTTCATCATCAGACACCTCATCCTTTCTGTCTTCGGTTCTCTACTTGTTGTTGGGCTTGTTGTGGATTGCGTCGTCCTCTGCAGGTTATTTAACCTACTTTTTAAAACGTGACCACTTCAATGCTTGGATAGAATAAAATAAGTTCTATCCAAATAAAGGATCTGTGTTGACTTTGTCTTTGTACAAGTCAGGACTTTCTGGTTTGACTGTCTAGATACGGGATCAGTTTCTCGTGTTTGTGATTGTACGTCTTGCTCATATCCCTCCTTAGGAGCCTATGTTTGGCAGCTAGCTCAGAGGGCTGGCTCAGCTGGATGGGTTGTAACCAAGAAGCGCGTGTCTGACCTCAGGGAGTCTGGCCCGTCCGCAGGTTACAGCGCTCTCCCCTCCTTACCTGCCAGGGGCCGCCCTTGTGATCCGTCTCACTCTTTCTCCCTTTGGCCCTCGCTCTCTCTCTCTAAGAGCTAGAGGACGCATGCGTGCTGATGCTTTTAGCTGATTGGTTAACTTTGGACCTCAACATTCTCTGTTCAAAGTCACACTTCTGCATGGCTGTACGTTTGCATTTTAGTCTTCAGCATGATGACCATCTTTAGTGCCATCGTTGATTTTCTGGTCTGTGTTTTTAATGCATTTTTGTGCAGTCTTCTACATTAGTTTAGTCGTGTGAAAATGCATGCATTGTTGTGACAGCAGCCAACGAGAGGTGTATAGGGTTCCCTAGTAGGTGGGTCAATATAGTTCCCAGCCGCTTGGATCTCCGGTCTCTCTGTGACTTGCATGATTAACCGGGCTGGTGGATGTCTGTTAAGTCCCTAATCCAGGGACCACAGGATAGAGGAGAATGTGAGACTAATCCTGCCCTTGTCCTTCATCTGTGTCCAGGGCAGGTAGGATCCAGTGTGTTGCGCTGGCTGGAGAGAGGATGGTATCACACCTCCTCCTTCATGTCCCTCCTCAAGAACTTCCTCCTGGTCCGGTGAGTTCACACTTTTGCCAATAGGAATATAACATTAAGAGTATGGTTTCAGTGTTACTTGGTGTTTGGATAAACAGCCTGGGGCTTTCTGCTCCATGGAACTTGATACCTCTCTCATTTATTATTTATATATATACCTTTTTATCTACTAATGCATTTTGCATGCAGTTTAACAAATGTTATTGCATCCTATAACTGAGCCTTGCATAAACAAGGAGGATCTGGTCTTGTATTTCGCAGATGCCTTCCAAATCTATTCCGGATTGCACTGCTTCTCCTCCTGCTACTTCTACTGTCCGGTAAATTAGTCAACATTTTTTTGTAATTCTACACGCATGACCTATTCTAAGGTCGTAATCTGATGCGTCTCATTTGTTATTGTCTTGTGGCCTCTTTTTATCCAGTCACACATACTAAAAAGGAAATGTTGTTTAGCCCTGCTGGGGTGGTGGAACCCCAGAGACATGCTGTCCTCCATGCTGCCTGTTGACGGGACAGACTGGAGGGACGCCCTGCCCCTGACCAGCATCCCTGGCCTGGCCGCCATGCTGAAGCCTCCCCAGGAGAGCAGCGGCCAGGCTGCCCCCAGCCCCCCGGACCAGTCCACAGACCTCCAGGCCTACACTGAACCTCCTCCTCATCTTCCGCCTCCTGCCATGCAAAAAGAAGGAGAAGAAGGAGAGGTAAGCAGGGAGGTGGGGGTGGAACGCTGTTGCATTGTAGTCAAAATTAGAAGAATCAAATTCAGAAAGAACATCTGACACTGACTTGGCATTGAGTCTCCATCCACACCTCATTGCACATAGCACCTGCACTCAATATGTATTTCTATGTATTTTTATATATTCTGTGTTTGAAAATGTGTAGTAATATGTTGTACAAAGATAGAATTTATCTATCTTTGATAAATTCCATTCAGAGTCTTTTATGGATTGTTTTTGGATTCACATGAGAATAGAATCAAATAAAAAGTAAAGCCATGCATCCATGTATGTTTCCCTCGCAGGGCGGAGAGGCCTCGCCGGGGGACTCTGAGCGTCTGCGGCTGCTGGAGCAGAGTCTGGCCCAGCTGTGGGAGCACGTGGAGGACAGCGGCCAGCGGGCCGAGCAGATGCACGGCGAGGTCCTGGGGCTCTACCAGGGCCTCCGGCAGCAGCAGCTGGTGGTGGTGCAGGGCCAGGCGGAGCCAGGCCGGGTTGGTCTGGAGCCCTGGCTGGACGGACTGCTGGAGGACAAGCTGGCTGAGATGAAGCTCCGGCTGGACGAGGACCGGTTACACAGGGAGCAGGTGAGCTAGTGGGCCTCGGATGTCATGTGACGATGATGGTGACGCTCAGGTGTCAATGCAGAGGACCATATACCTGGCAAAATGGGACAATCTGTGTTATGAGAGTTTACACTCTAAAAATCAAAAAATATAATTCCAAAACCCGATGTCGGAAGGTAATGAAACGGATGAGTCATTTGTTTGCGTCAATTATGTTCTGAAGATTTTAAACGAAGGACCCTTGTCACCATTTCGCTTCCCAAGAGTTGTTATTCCAGTGAAAACATGTACATTGGAGAGCATAAGGGCTTGATGGGTTTGGGGTTTTGCAAGAGGATTTCTATGGTTCAGTATCTCATGGGTTTGTTCCAGACTCGAAAGCAGTATATGGACCAGCAGGAGAGCCAAGCTTTCCGTATGGCTGAACTGGAACAACTTCTGCAAGCCCTCACAGCTAAGATGGAGGTAACGCACTGTTCAATTCAGACATTTCTAGTGTACTTTCTTTTTCAATATTCTCGATTAAAAATCGATCGTCTGTTGCAGTACTTTGATCTTGATTTCCTTTTGTTCATTGTTTTGTCCGTTCCAATTGTATTTGTATTGTATAGATCATCATATGTGACCTCTGGAGAGTTAGGAAGCAAGTTTGAGGGTAATCTCTGAAGAACTACTAATGGAACAAACCCATTGTCTCCTCCAGGAGGTGCAGCAGAGACAGGAGGCGGTTACTACGACGATGACAACCCTTCGGCCCACTTCAGCCTCGAGGCTGCCCACATCGGTCAGGTACTACAGACAGGGATGCATTGCAAGTCAGGCATGATTGTCCTTGTATAGTGTACCAATTCTGTTCTTTGGTGTACCAGGGCATGGGTAGTACAATATACTAGTATAGTACATACTAGATATACCGTGCCTCAGACATAAAAGGAGCAGACCAATGCTTTGTATGAGTGACACCTGTTTTCAACCTACAACGCCTGTGTAAAAATTATCTATTGATTTTTGTTATTTTTGCATCTCTTACTCAGCGGTGTCGACAGTGAGTTCCATGATGCATTGCGGTCTGATGTCTCCCGGCTGGAGTCAGCACTGGGGGATGTCCGACAGGACCTGAAAGGACTGAGAGGATGTCAGGGCCACTGTCAACGTCTGGACAACATCCAGGAGACGGTAGGAGGAACAAAACGCCAAACCTTCCTTCCCTCATATGCCCCAGATCTCCTTATGTATATTATTGTTATCTAAAGAGGGGCACTTATAATTTTTCCAGCCAAAAATTCAGCACCACACTACTTGGTTAGACACATATTTTATTGGAGTTTAAATATATTTAGTGTAACTTTATGCTTCTACTTTTTATAGACCTCAGTCTATGATTGTTGTATGATGACACTTTATATCCTAATTTAATCATGACTTTGTCTATTAAGACGGATTTAGTCGATATATCTTCCTACATGAACTCCTAGACTCCACCTGGAGGTCTTGCACTCCAGCGGCACCTCCTGATGCTAGTGTCCTTTTCCCTCCTCTTCCGTCAGCTCTTCTCCCAGGTGCGAGCCCAGGTGAGGGAGGAGCTCAGGGCCCTGCTGTACGGCAACCAGCTGGTGTCCCTCTCCCAGACTGACTCCCCTGAAGACGACGCTGACGACCCGGCCGCCCTCCCCGACTCGCTGCTGGAGTGGCTGGCCGAGCGCTACGTCAGCGGGGCCGACCTGCGAGCCTCGCTGGCCTCCCTGGAGCTCAGCATCCTGAGGAACGTCAGCCAGCAGCTGGAGAAGCAGCTGGCACAGCAGCTGGAGCAGCACCGCGGGGAGCAAGTAGACAAGGAGGAGGAAGATGAAGACCACAGTGACCGCCAGACTGTGGTGACGCAGACTGTAGTGGACTCCCTGAACGCGGCCGGGGCCGGAGTGACAGAGGAGGTATTTATCATAAGTCCGTCGCAGTGATGTCAGGATACATTCACTTTTACATACCTGACTACTGGGATTTGCTTTGGAGTTTTTTTTTAATTTTTTTTATGGTCCGCACAAATGACTCGGATCCGGATGTGGTTTTACATTCAAATGTGACCACCTGCAACCATGCACCTATGGTAGCCAGTATATAGAAATGTAGGTTTGACCAGAGCACCGCAGATTGGAAGGTATTACTTAGTCAATGGGATTTCATTGAGGAGCAGGTAGGGGTTCGGGAATTTCACTCAAGGAGGCCTACCAGTCTGCCTGCAGACACCCTAACCGCTAGAGACCTGGTAGGACGACCCAGGGTGTGGCATCTTTTATGTGACATGCAAATGATGTCTGTCGTTTCCATCTTTAACCTTAACCGCTCTTATCTCTTCTCCAACTGACCAGGAAGTGCAGCTGATGGTGAGGAACGCCCTCAGACTTTACTCCCAGGACCGGACCGGCCTAGCAGACTACGCCCTGGAGTCTGGAGGTCTGAGACCCTGCTCCAGATTACTCTATCACTAACAACACATTAACATGGATTGATATTTTGTTGCGTGAGGGGTAATGACGGCCTCTCACCAACAGGTGGCAGTATCTTAAGCACACGCTGCTCAGAGACCTATGAGACCCGGACCGCCCTGCTCAGTCTGTTCGGTCTTCCTCTGTGGTATTTCTCCCAGTCTCCTCGAGTTGTCATCCAAGTAAGCCTTTAATATCATACCTTTTAATAGTCATTTAGGTTTCTCTTTTATTTGGTTTTTCGTACGTTGCATGGCATAAATGAGCCAGTAGCAGTTAGGCACCTTGCACAACGATGCCTATAGGTAGATGGCAGAAATTGGGCTTTCAATACCAAACATGCCGGCTGGGTCCAAGTAGAACACCCTTACCACTAGAAAGCCCTGCCTACTAAGTGCTACTAGAGGGTAAGTGGGTTAAGGAAATCCCCCATGTCCGCAGCCTCCCTGTAGGCATCCTTGAGCAAGAGACCTGACCCCCTACCTGGGGTTGGATATCACAATTGTACGCTTTCTGCCAAGTGATTAAATGGTCTATCAATGGTCCGTAGACTCATGGACCACGGCTTTGCTTCCCTGTGTATGCAGCCAGACGTCCAGCCGGGGAACTGCTGGGCGTTCAGGGGCTCGACGGGGTACCTGGTGATCCGTCTGTCCATGAAGGTCCAGCCCACGGCCTTCACCCTGGAGCACATCCCCAAAGCCCTGGCCCCCAGTGGGGCCCTGCGCAGCGCACCGCAAGACTTCACTGTCTACGTAAGACACCGCCCCCTTTTCTTTGTTTTTGCTATATTTGTTTGTATAATTCAGATAGAATTATAATTACTGTTCTGTACTTCTGCTATGCAATCCACATTCTCTGAGTGGGATTAATGAAGTACATTTTGTCTTGCCATCCCCTAATGCCCCCATAATGTTAGGGTCTGGATGACGAGGACCAGGAGGAAGGGAAGCTATTGGGCAGTTACTCTTATCAAGAGGATGGAGAAGCGGTGCAAACGTACCACGTGATCGTAAGTTCACCTCACCGCTCTCTACATCTCTACAAACTGACCACATTTTGATCCTACACATTCACATTGGACCCTTCTGTTTTTCCATTTCTGTAGTGACCCTTGGTTTTAGTCTTCAGTGCACGGGAGATAGAGGAAAAATGGGTTCTCTGTGTGTATGTTCAAACACACTAAGGTGTCAGTCGTATGTTTGTTGATCTGATTTTGTTTTTGTTTGAACCAGGAGGAGAATAAGCAAGCCTTCCAGATCATTGAAGTGCGTATTCTTTCCAACTGGGGAAACCAGGAGTATACGTGTATGTACCGGCTCAGGGTACACGGTATACCCAGCAACGACTGAGGAGCCAGTTCCTCCCTCTCTACCTCCCTCCCCCTCTCCCATCACTACTTCAGTCACGTGTGGAACTATCCAATATGGAAGTGGTGTGGACCATTGTAATACTTGTTGCTGTTCTTTAAGAACATGGCTGTTGGTGTTCTTTAAGAACATGACTGTGTGCGCTGTCCAGTGGAATGGGCAGATGTGGATGTTACTGGAGCTGGAATCCTTACTTATGGCGTTGCTGTGTCTTGCAACACATCCGTTTGTGTTTTTTTTCAGTCATGAACTAGTCTGAACACCACAATTTGGGATGGTCAACATCCTGACATTCGTCAAAGGATCAGAATCAGACTCTCACACACCAGAGAGAAAGCACGGTGTTATGAGATCTCTGATATATTATATACAGGACCTTTACAGAATGCAGTTTTTTTTTTTTATTGGCTTTATTGTAATATAGCTTATATTTTTTTGTCAGCACTAAGGACTTTTGGTCCAACAAATGTGGATGCCCTTCAATGTAGTGATGAATGAGCAAGGATATGGAAAAGTAGCTTTTGCCAAAGCACCAGAGATTGCATGAGGAACTGCAGTCATGGCTTGAATGCCAAAGCAATGTAGGCTTGTCTATAATATATTTTGTAAGAGTAATATATCTGTCTGTGTTGCTTTTTGGCAATTCATATTTATTTTAATGGTAGTTTCAGCAGAAATATAAGAATGTAAATCTATATGTATGAATGTTTACTTAAAGAGTTTTATATTATTGTGTATCTATAAGTGCCCACTGTAATTTAGACATTTTAAATTATTTTGTTGTCCCAAGTTTGTTCTCAAGCAGGAAGCTTTGTAAATTATTTTCTGACTACGTTATTTTGTAAAGCCTCTTGAAACTTTTTTCTACTGTACATGTGTTTTTTCATTATTATTTTCAGAAGGGTTGTAATAAAGATCTGATATTTTCATTTTTTGTAACTTTTTGAGTGCATCCCAGGAAATTTTATGGTTTCGTTATGTATATTGGAATCGAAAAATTAGGACATTCAATTAATTAAGCAGACTATATTGTACAAAGCGACTTGGGTGCAAACCACGAACATACAACGCCAAAAAGTGCAAGAATCATGCAAATAATGCATACAATTTATAAATAAGCAAACTGCTCTGCTACATTATACAAACGACGGCTGGAGATTTTAATATTTGTTTGTTTTAGGAACATTTGTTCTGTTGACGGATCCAGGCAGCAGGGTGATGTGTTGAAAAAAATCGAATTGGTGTATTGATTTAATTTGGGCTGAAATAAACATGCTACGCATATAAATATCCCTAATACTTTACCATCGACATTTGTTTGGACACAGTACACTTTATCACCCGATTTATAAACTACATACAATAGTACATACTGTACACTTAATCACCCGATTTATAAACTACATACCATTCTACTAACGCTGCATTATAAACCTCAATGTACACTTTAAATAATAAACACTAAAGTACGTCATTGGTGAAGGGTGTTGATCAAGGGTACGGCGAGCGAGAAGGACACTTTCCAAGCCCATTGGCGTTTGCGTTAAACCGACACTAGGTCGGCCAGTGCTGCTGCCGAGCAAACAAAGATGTCGGAGCAGGAGGGTCTGAGGTGCACCAGTGCCAGAAACCGCGGTGGCGTGCAGAGGGTCGAAGGAAAATTACGAGCCAGCGTGGAAAAGGGGGATTACTATGAAGCACACCAGATGTATAGGACCTTATTTTTTAGGTAACAAGTCTAAACTCGCCATTAGTCACGCCGTTTTATCTTTCTAGGTCTTGCGGCCTGACACTTCCAGATCATTCTTTTTTTTTTTTTTTCAAACAACCTTGCCTTGCTGTGTTGCTCTTAAAACGATTTGTACAATTGTGACTTGCTGCCAACACCCCTTCTCTGGACGTGTTGTGTGTGGTCCGTTTGATGTGTCAATCTCTTTAAAGCCTACATTGGTTCTGCTACATGCTTGCTAACGAGCTAACGTTAACTAATTATTTCAGCGTAATCGTCCATGTATCGCCCCCTCCTCCTAATTAATCAATCTATCGAGCCGATTTGGATATCCGGTGTGGACACAGAGTTGTGTATGCCCGTTTTTATTTATTGATGAATGTCTCACACCTGTCTGTACACCTACTTACAAGTGGCTTACCAGCCACACTACCCATCTGTCAGCTAGCCCTAGTTAGCTACAAACAACCTATGGGATTGCTCGTATGATGCTAATGTTGCAACATGACTAGTACGGTCCTCATAGATTCACATATTTCAGGCGTGTCATCCACGTCTTATTCACGTGTCGCTTGTCACTAGTAGTCGACCTAAGTTGGTAGTCGGCACGGATCGACTTTCTTGTATTTACTCATGTGTTCTCCTAAGGTATATGTCACAAGCCAAACACCCAGAGGCCAGAGAGCTGATGTTCCATGGCGCACTACTTTTCTTCAGCTATAACCAGGTAATGTTGGACTGCCCTCTCAAGCCCTGCCCCTTTTCTTGAACGTCTTGTTGATTGAGTTTGCAATGTGACGGCGATAAGAAATATAATCTATACGTGTGGTCCCCTGTGATGTTTAGACTGAAGTAAAGTAGAAAACTGTTCAGTTTAACGTGTCACACATGTAGAGGATTATACGTTTATGTCTAACAGTCTAAGCCTGTAGTAAAGGTCAAGATGAGATTGCATAGCAATGCAGATACATCATTGTTTTAACTCTGTATTTCTATAAGGTTCTTAATATGTATTATGGCTATGACTGTATGGGATAAACATTGAACACGTTTTTCTCTTTAATACAGCAAAACAGTGCAGCTGACCTCTCCATGCTAGTACTAGAATCTTTGGAGAAATCTGAGGCAAAAGTCGAAGACGACGTACTAGGTGAGTGTCTGTCCTCTTCAAGCACCCGCATGGCCTGATCAGTGATAACACAACGGCTAATTAACTACCATGTATTCTTGTGGGCAAAACCAAAACAAGAGTACCAGCGGCTACATCATTCAGTAGTTTGGCTGCAGATTCATTCACTGTGTTCGCTGAAGATTCACATAGCTAACAGTTGCTCTAAGATGGCTTAACGTTTTGTACACATGTGATGCTGAAGTCTAACCTGATCACATGGCCGATGTGACCACCACATGATTTGGATAGCCACTATCTGACTTCTCTCTTAATAGAACAACACCCTTTCACTTTTTTTTTTTCAATACATTTGCACGTCGATATGGTAATGAATTACCTGCTACTATAACTGGGTCACCTAATATTGGCTTGTTGACAGAAATGCACTCAAGAGACCAGAATTAGTTCACGTTGTAATGAAGCCGACTTGAAGCCACTGAAGCCAATGAAGCCAACACTTATCAGGACAACAAACACACCGCAGCCACTTCATTCAGTCACTTTCATCTCGTTTGTCTGTTGGGGTAAACAAAGAACAGATTTTTGTAGTAACTTTTGATGGCATTTTGCTTCATATTAAATGCAACGGGTGTGGCCAATAGAGTTCACTTGGATTTATATCAATGCTTTTAACAGTTCACCCCGACCTGATGCTAACGAGAAAATATTTGTATACCTGCAGAGCAACTGGCTAAGATATTCAGCATGATGGACCACAACTCCCCAGAGAGAGTAGCGTTTGTTTCCAGGGCCCTCAAGTGGTCCACGGGAGGCTCCAGCAAGCTGGGCAGCCCCAAGCTCCACCAGCTACTGGCTGTCACCTTGTGGAAAGGTAAGATGCTATTAACTGCTATTACTATTCAGTCATGTAGCACACACTTAAACAAAGTGACTCTCACATGACGTAGGTCATGAAGGAGCTGGAAGGGGGCAAGGCACCTTGCTCTCAGGACATCCACAGGTAGGCTGTGGAGACATGGGGGATTCAACCCGTACCTAGGGCTGGACGATAAATCAATAATAAGTAACAATTATTTGCCGAAGGTCAAGGGGGCTATTCCCCACTATTCACGGAGCCTGAGGTGAATAATTGTTTTAGAATATACTACACGTGAACACTCATAATAAACAAGATAACACTTTTTTTGCTAGGATTTGTTTGTTTTTATTAGCGGTTTATTAGTTTTTATTAGCGTGACGAGACGACCGTCATGTTCCCCGCTCCCCGAGTTTCAGATCTCAATCATGGGATATTGCCCAATATCCCGAGATAGCGAACCAATCAATTTGCTCCATCTTAGGAGGTTCACGTGTAGCATATACTAATATCTGATATACATTTAACAGCATCAATCACTGACTCGGCGCAGGCCCCTAAGTCAGTGCAATGCGTTAAAGCAGAATACAATAGGCCACGTCAGTGTGTGATGATGTACATGCACACAGTGCCCCACAAACTGAGGAAAATCCCTGTATGGAAATCCCAGTACACCGGGCACCGTTCAGGTTATTTTGTCTGCAAAATGAGTGCCCCTGGCCGGGGCGAGTTGACTCATGTTTTGGGCCCCTCCCACTAACGATAACTCACTATGACCACCTGTTCTGTGTAGCGTACTACTACTGCTACTAATAGAGTGCGAAGAAACTGTCACCAAAGACGAATAAATTGTCCCTAAAGAAAGGCCATACCACTTTGGTTATTTGGCAATGGTTCGGTTACCTGAAGTCTGACCAAGCACAGACTAGGTGCAAAATATGTCTAATGTCTAAATATGTCTATGTCTATAAGCAATACAAAGAAATACAAGCGCAATGACATACCTTTATTGCAAAAGATGATGCCTATAAGCATGTTGGTTCTGTTGAATGTCACTTATTTATTCTGACTATCATTTTTGGCCATATCGTCCAGCCCCCCCCATTACCTTTCGGCTGGGAGGAGTGGAGCAGCCTAGCCACTGCACTATCCACATAGAAAGCATGCAATGTGATTCTTTTCATTTGTATACTTTTTAAAATGTATCCGACTCTTACTGGTGTCACCGCGACTTCCCCCCCCCCCATCTCCAGAGCAAAACTACAGCGAGTCCCGCTACCACTTCTTACATTCGTCTGACGGCGAGGGCTGCGCCCAGATGCTGGTGGAGTACTCTGCCTCGCGGGGGTTCCGCAGCGAGGTCGACATGTTTGTGGCGCAGGCCGTCCTACAGTGAGTAAACGGGCCTCTTATTGACGGGAGAACATCAGGCCACCTATGATGTGTAATGGATGTCAGGCCCCTGAGCCATGTGGAACCCATCCAATGGCCTTGACCATTGAGCCATTGTTTTTTTATTTTAAATTGCAGAAGAATACAATTTAAAGCATGGCTTGATATATCTTTTTTTTTGTCGAGTAATAAGGGAGGCTTATTTTGAAATGAAGATGTAGCTTGATTTCTGCCCTTTAATTCAGATAGGGAAGTTAATGCCCACACAATAAACTAATTGTGCGTTCCTCTGTTAGTGCTTTGGTAGAGACAAGGGAATATTCCAAGCCCATATTCATCCAATAGAAGCCGTCTGTCCTCCACCTGGGCCTGTTTTTATATGGGCTAAAAATAACTGTTTGTAGTGAGTATATTTTCACTTCACTATCACGGTTTCACTTTTAAGGAGCAAAATCTCTTTCTTGCCTATTTTCATTTTTTAGAAATCAAGATTTCTCCCATTCTACTTTTTTAGTTGTATTAGGAGTCACTTTTATCCAGAGCGACTTGCAGTGTATTCATGTGTCATTTAGGGCAGAGGTTAGGGCAACACCCCAGCCAACACATCCAACCCCCTGCTATCCTGTATTCGGTTTGCCTCCGCCACCGTCTCTCGCTTACCTTAAGTCATTCTTATGAGGAGCACTTTTATTTTGAAGGCCTAAAAAAATGCTAACCGCTCTCTCCTCGGCCTCTCAGGTTCCTCTGTCTGAAGAACAAGAACGGTGCTTCCGTGGTGTTCAGCACGTACACAGAGAAGCATCCGTCCATAGAGAAGGGACCCCCGTTCGTTCAGCCCCTGCTCAACTTCATCTGGTTCCTGCTGCTCGCAGTGGACGGGTAAGTGTGTGTGTGTGTGTGTGTGTGTGTGTGTGTGTGTGTGTGTGTGTGTGTGTGTGTGTGTGTGTGTGTGTGTGTGTGTGTGTGTGTGTGTGTGTGTGTGTGTGTGTGTGTGTGTGTGTGTGTTTGACGACCTAATGCGGGAGTACTTCCATTTGGTTGAAGTACGGTGAGTCCTCATCTTGAGTTTGACAGTTCTATCACAATATATACTATTCAGTCGTTTATAGCAGGAACTTTATCCAGAGCGACTTCTGTGCTATTGTTTGGCGGGTAGGGTGGGTATGCTCTACAGGTACGCTGCTGACATTTGGGGTTCTGAACCCCAAACCTTTCAGCTCAGTGTTAAAGCACCCTGAACACGAAACTACAGTGCCGTCTAAATGGAAAACATTTCTTTATTAAAGCATTTCACTCTGACTAATGCTTGTTGTTTGCTTGTTTCTCCCCAGGGGTAAATTGACAGTTTTCACAGTATTGTGTGAGCAGTATCAACCGTCGCTGAAGAGGGACCCCATGTACAATGAGGTCAGTTCACTGAATCCACTGCGACCCCCTCTAGCGATGTCGTACTTCACGGTGGTCTGTCAGGGTGGCCTCGTGCCGAGTCCATCCAGGTCTCGCCCGTTTAGTTTCTCGCTGAAGACTCGTCTGGAACTCGCTCCCGTCAAAAACAAATTTAAAACCTCAAAACTGGAAGGATCAGCGCTCGAGGGAGCGATATAAATTCATAACGAAGCAAGAGACGATGAACAGGAATTTGCACTGAAGGCTTTTCTCAGAGCTGTTTGCTGTTGTTGAGTGTCACTTTGTTACTTAATCTGATTGGCTGGGGACAGTAAGGCCGTGCCCGTATGTGGAAATCAATGACTGCCAAGCCACGGTGTGACTCCCGCTGTAACTAAGCCGCCCTCCCCCTAGCACACTGATCCCTGGGTTTTCAAAGTTGGGAAGGAGGCCAGATTGATCTTCAGCAAGACGCTGAAATGTGAGCTCACGAGATCAGGTGAGTTTCCCTGATCTCGTGACCCCGCCTATCGTAGGGAGCGTATCATTATAGCCTGGTTCTGCACTGGTCGAGCCTCTGGGCCCGCATGTCATTAAGGCCCAACCCGGAATATATAACCAGATTTACCATTTACCATTTTTTTAAAGTTAGAACATGGAGCTGCAACAATTGGGGCATTTAGCAGACGCTTTTATCCAAAGTGACTTACAATAAATACATTTGTCAGAAGAAGAGAAACAATATATTGCTGTTGTTACAGTAAGGATGTTCATAGAACCAAGTGCACAATTGTTAGGTTAACTCATCCCAAATGGTATTCCCCATTCCCACCCCATAGTGATATAGAGAATCAGTGATATGGTATAGGATCTCCTATGCTCTCTCCCCTCCTACACTCTCTCTATGCCATGAGTATAGGTGGACTCCTACACAGAACTTTGGCTTGTAGAGAATGCAATGTAAAGACTATAGTTATGTGGCTGTGAAGTGTATTCATCTTTTCAATCGTTTCCTCCCCCCCCCCCTTTCCTCCTCTGTGCTGCTTCCCGGATCAGTATCTCGACAGAATAGGTCAACTCTTCTTCGGAGTGCCACCCAAACAGTCCTCATCATATGGTGGACTTCTAGGTGAGTAGCCCACTGCTTGATTCCTCTTCTATTTTACAGAACAATACATATTACTACCAGTATTATTCCCAACAATGGCTGCCTACTCACACACACCCCATGAATAGTCTGTTAGAAGATCACTTCATTCTGCATTCCATAGTGGTTTGTAACCAGGGAGCTTTTGACCCCTAACACCTAAACACAACCTTGTTCCAGGAAACCTCCTGAACAGCCTGATGGGCTCGGGGGAGGAAGAGGAGGGTGAGGAGGTCCAGGAGGACGGCAGCCCCATAGAGCTGGACTGAGAGCCAAGGGGGAGAGAGAAGAGCATAAGTTAAAAAAATGAATTGAAAGAAAAAAAGCAGAACGCAGAGAAAGACAAGCGGACCCCCCCCCCCCCCCCCCACCCCACACGCACACCCCAACACACATTTTTGTTTCACGAGGGGTTGAGGTGTCCTGGTGGAGGCCTGATGTCTCCACTCTCCCCAAGGCCCACTCCGATCCAGACACCCCAGTATCCATCCTTCCTTCCTCTCCACCTTCCTTCCTACCTGTCTTGATGTCAGAACCAGCATCGGGCTGCTCACCCCCACCCCTCCCCTCTGCACCGCCGGGACCCGTCGACGCCAAAACTACAAACTCCGAAAAACCTCACCGCTCTAATTCTAAAACAATTCTTTTGTTTTTCTTTGTTTTAAAAGTTTTCAGGTTTATTTTTGTTCGTTTTGGGACTTTTTTTTCTTGTTTTGTAGGGTTTTTAGAAAGACTCGGACTCCAACAACGTTGCCGAAGAACTTGAGTCTCTTGTCTGCGTTTCTGATCTTTCCTTAAATTGTAAGTGATTCCGGTCTTTTTTTCTCCCCCCCCCCCCTCCCTCCCTTTTCTTCTCTGTGGTTCAGTGCTCCTCAAGTTTGATTGGTGGAGATGGAAGGCTGTAATAGCTCAGCAATTGTGTTACACAGCCCTACAGATTTAACTTCCCCACCATTTTAATAAAGTTCAAAGGTCACTTGACTTCCAGACAGTACAAAGCATCATCGCACGTTGACAACCTTTTAACCAGTTTAAAAAGGGATCGTGGAACCGTCGTGGAAGTCCTACTTCTTTTTGCCTACATGTCGACATTGTCGTGGACTTTCTTTTTTTTTGGCGTGGGGAGGGGGGTGGCGATGTTTATCTCACAAATGTTAACAAAGAACACATTCATTTTGTAGTTTATTTTTACGACGTGTGTTGTGCTGCACTGTATTCATTTTGGTTCTACACAGAAACTCAAGGACTGTTCAAATGTATGTCGCCTAGTCATTCAACCGATTCATTTTCTTCTTTATTTTAATTATGGTGAAGGGTGACTGGCACTACCAACTGTCAATTCCCAAGACTGTGGCCGACTGTTGGAGGGTTAAAATAAAACACAGGAGAAATGAATGTGGTGTCTACGGGCAAGGGCATTCAAAGGGCCCACTCTCGCTATTTCATTCCCGGCTCATATTTGTTTCACCTATCTTTGCAATACCACCAATATTGCCGTCATTGTGTGTGTGTGTGTGTGTGTGTGTGTGTGTGTGTGTGTGTGTGTGTGTGTGTGTGTGTGTGTGTGTGTGTGTGTGTGTGTGTGTGTGTGTGTGTGTGTGTGTGTGTGTGTGTGTGTGTGTGTGTGTGTGTGAGAGATCACCTGGCATAGTGTGTGTGAGAGAGACTGCAAACATGATGGTACAGTCGTTGGAATGCAATTAACCTAGTCTCTATATAGAGCCCTCTTTTATCTACGAGGTGGTGCTATGACAGGAGGCCATATAGAAAGACCACAGGCTACTCTTTAGTTCCTTTTTAGTTTGCTTTTTTTTTTCCCCCTTCTTGTTTTTGAAACCCTCACACATTACGATGAAAATCTATTAAACGGTGTAACTGAACTCACAGCACTGGAGTGTGTTGTTTCTGTTGGAACAGTTTTTATTTCTGTTTTTTGTTTGGTACAGTCGGGCTGAATGCAGAAGGACTTCAGTACTAAGCTCTGCGCTCATGGCAGTGTAGACTGGACATTTAGTCCTTAATTTAAGGAGTTTATTTGTAGAATCTGCTTGATTTTCTCCATCTCCTTTCCTCAATGTCTGTTCTTGAATTACTTCAATTTTTATCAATCTTAAGCAATTAATTAGGTCAGTCTGCTCTGGATCTTTACACACACGAGGGGTGATTACCCCCAACCCATCCACTTTTGCACAAGCTTGGAGTATAATTAGTTTACTTGCTAATTATTTATCTTGAGGTTACTATGGCTACAATGGAAGACAATAAGTCAGTAACAGAATGTGATTGAGAAGGCTTTGAATGTAAAAGGCCAAGATTTGTGATTTTATTGAATATAAGTGTTGTTTTTAAAGTACTAATAATTAAAAATGGATTGGTGCAGATGAATACAATTTGCCATGGGGTATTATGTTAACACTAGTCATTTTTATTCCAAATCTTAGATTTGATGCTTTTGTTTGACATCGAGTCAATACATTTGGGAATTTAATTCAGGATTGGAACTCTCAAATCAAAGTCTTAACCAAATTGATGATTTACAAATTAAATACTTACGGGAAGAGCTGTTCTATTAATAAATTCACTTTTGTCAAACTGGAGCTCCCTAGTTAATCCTATTGTGACTGTTTTTCATTTATTTACATAACTTTCCTTATGGTTTGTAGCGGGGACTGTTGCCTTTTCGCTGATTGAGCAATTGAGTAAATAAACCAGAACTGATTCAAAATGTTAAGCCTTATTCCTGCTTTTCTTCAAGACTAATACAGTGAAACTATCAAAGAACCTTGACAAAAATCTCACGACAAAGAAAAGGGTGTAGAATTAACTTTTGTATTATTAAAATGGCAACATCTTCCACACTTAAATCAGATGTGCTTGATTGGTTATTCAACATACTGATGTAACTCAAAGGTTACAATTCGTTTTTTTGCATTTAGTTAAGGTTCATATTTTCATTCATATCCATGGTGACTTGGCTCTTCTTCACAAAACGACCCCATTTATTCAGGCCCCTAATGTGAGGGCACTAGGACCCTGCAGGTTGAGAGGACCACGGCAGTCTGGCCCATCCTTGATTAGTCCAGCCGCTGCAGCTTGGGAGAGTTGTGTGGAATGATTTCACATTTGCCGGCTTGTGGCAGAAATGTAGACCTGCTTCACTCAAGCCTGGTTAAAGTTACATCTTCTGAATTATACAATGAATATGTTTTATAAACCAGACTTAACACACAGAAGCAGGTCACTATAATCCAAAGGAAACGATTCAATCAACCAAAACCGACATTGAAACCATGACAACGACGCACTTGGTAGCAACCATCTCCCCTGCTCCCGAGGACAAAATCCATCTCCTTCAAGCCCAAGAAGCATCCGACACGGGTGGATCTATTCCCCTTCAGTACAAAGTCCAGCGTGCTCTGCGAGTGGTCTGGAGCCGCTGGTCCTGGCTGTGTCCTGGTTGGTGGTTCAGGTCCGGGACTGCAGCGTGAGCCTCTGCACCATGTCAGCGATGTGGGCCATGCCGGGCTGCTGGGCCTGTTGCTTGATGTACTCCAGCGTGCGCACCTGCAGAGCGGGACCCCGGGGGGGATTAACCACCAGACAGGTGACGACGGTGTGTTTGAGGGTCTGTATGAAAGGGAGTTATAAATACGACCTACCTAGCACGCCTGGGCTACGCACATGTTGATGCATCAGACGGCTGAGATTTTCTTATCAAATTAGATTGTCCTTAGCTTTTGATTTATCTGTCACAGCATAAATTATTCCACTCGTCAATTATTTTATCCAAGAAGAATGTTCAATAACACCAATATCGTTTCCCATTAATTTCTTTCCCTCTTATTTAAATTTCAAAGAGCGAAGAGGAGTAGCATTTCCCTCCATTGCGGTACATCAAGTCAGAACCCACACTTAGGGGTGGGTGGGTGTGCAGGGGTTTGAACTCACGGAGGTGCGCGTGTCGCTGCAGCCGTGCTTGTGGTTGAGGTTCCAGAGGTTGACGGCCAGCTGGTTGAGCTTGTTGTTGCGCAGGTCCCCATGGGCCAGCAGCGAGCTGAACAGAGAGAAGGACAGCGAGCCCTGCCGACGCACAGTTTGCTGGGTGAGAGGGTCGAAAGGGAGGGAGGGGGAGGGTGGAAACGTATGAGTTGCATTGCATAAATATGCAAATATTTGTGGAGATACACATGTTGTGATTTATCTTTATTTGCATCGTCTTTTGTTGGATTTGCTGCTGTGGATCCTGAATTTCCCTTCATGGATGGATTTTCTTCCCACAGTTACATGTTAATATTATCTCAATAATTTGTATTTACCCATTAACCAAGTATTTACCCATTTACCTACTTAACTATTTAATATTTAGAAAGAGAAGAAACAGATTAATTTCCGACAGCAACTAAAGATCAGAGATCAGAAGAGATGGTAGGGGGCAGCGGCTCAAGCTACCAGCAGGATTTTAAGAGCTCTCCTCCCTTACCTCCTCTCGACCAAGGCTCTTCAAGTAATCCAACACCTGGCTGATCAGCGTCTCACACAGCTTGTTGATCTCTGTGAGGAACTTAGGGTCGCCCCCATAAAGAGTTTCATTCGAGTCCACTGGAAGAGGAGAGGAGAAAAATATTGAGAACATGCCCACAAGCTCTGGCTGTCAGAGAAAGGACAATTGTGGATTTATATGTGCTACCTTTGGGTATGGAGTAGGGCTGAGTGTGCTACCTTTGGGTATATGGAGTAGGGCTAAGCACGTTACCTTTGGGTATGGAGTAGAGATACGTCTCCTGACTCATGGCTGCCAGCAGGGGCAGTGCGCTGATGTAAACCTTGACCTTGGCGTCCCCGTTGTCCTCCCAGGTGTAGTCCTGCACCATGTTGAGGACCCCTCGCACCAGGTAGAGCACGCCATGCTCCGGGTGGTCCTACAGACACACACACGCACATCCTCGTTAGGAAGGAAACACGAGAAACACACACACTTTGTAATACTAAACACGTGCCAGCTTTTACAGAATCTCGTACCACTTACTGAGGACATTCGGCCCCCATAAGTAGAACACACACACATAGGTCCTCATTAGGGTAGAATCTCTGCAGAATCACACACACACACACACACACACACACACACACACACACACACACACACACACACACACACACACACACACACACACACACACACACACACACACACACACACACACACGGTGGAGTTACCGGGACAACCAGTAGCATGGCGAAAAAGTTGTTGATGAAGTCGAGCAGGAGGCTCTCGGAGGAGCGGCTCTTGCCCTCCACGCTGATGGAGCGAGGGACCTCCGGCAGCAGGCTGACCGCGGCCTTGAAGAAGGCGTCCGCTGAACACAGAGAGGGCCGCGAAGTAAAGGAGCCAGGGGGGGAGGAGGCAGAAGGCAGAAGAACAGGTGTTTAGATGTCTTCCATCTATGAGCCAAACCTTTATATATATATATATATATATGTCTTTTTTTATCTAATTTATTTTTTAATGTCGACTAATTAACTGTAAATGACATGAAATACATTTTAAGCCGATAACTGTAGGAGAGCAAAAACTAAAATTTGTGAAAAACAAACAAAAGTTAAAAAAAGTTATTGCCACTGAGCTCTAACCCTGGGAAAGACACTGGTTGGCCAACGCCACCTGTCCGGAGAGCAGGTACAGGCTGAGGCGACAGAAGATGCTGCTCAGAGATGGAATGGTGATGAAGCTGTAGGCAGCACACGCCTGGAGGGGAACATTGGCCCCAAAGGTAAACACACATACACATTTTACTATACTCGTGAGGACCTTCATATAGATTTGTGAGGAGAATTATATATACATGTGAGGACATTTATTTATACTCATGGTGACATTTATATATAGCTGTGAGGACAATTATATATATACTTGTGAGGACATTTATATATACACTTCAGAGGACATTTATATATACTTGTGAGGACATTCATATACACTTGTGCGAACATTTATATATATACTTGTGAGGACATTTATGTATATTTTTGAGGACATTTATATATACTATTAGTGTATGTGTGTGTTGACTCACCCTGACGAAGGCAGCTGTTTTGCGGGAGTGATTACCTCTCATCATCCGCCTGGTCTCCATGGCCAACTGATTCACCGTCTGTCACACAAACACACACACTGTTCACAAGCACAGACAGACACGCAAACACACCAGCCACAGTGCAGCGAGACTCACGTGGATGAGCTGCACCAGGACGGGCTCCAGGTTACAGAAGGTGGCTCTGGCCTCCACACAGAAGCTCAGCTGCTGCTCAAAGTCACGCCCAAACCAAACCTGGATGGACAGACCGGATACACACACAGTGACCGAGTCGGCTAAAGAAAAACACTGAAAGACAGATAGGAGAGATGCAAGTGCTGCACATGGAGCGCAGATTTCTGCTCATATTTGTAGACCCAAACAGAATGGTATTGTTTAAATGCAGCAAAGCACACAGAGCTAGAATGTACTGGAGCTGTATTTTATTGCTTGCTACGTATAACACTCTAGGCTGTTTTAGACTTTGAATGAAACATCATTTTGGCATATAATTAGTAAAAAATTACAGCAAACTAATGGTTAAATGGAAAGATTCAGCAGATCTCCCGACATAGGGCAGAGGTCAAGCAAGGGAACAGCAAGGGAATAGTAATATTATTCTGTCCTCACCATGCGAATGAAGCCGCTGATCAACAAAGACAAAGATCTTTTCTCATCCTCCAGGGTCATGGCACTGTGGGAACACAGTATATTATTCTTACAAAATGTGTGATACCCAATTAGTTAGACATTTCCTCATGGCTGGTGGTCAACTACATGTAATCTTATTCTGAGCGATGTGTGAATCATTCTCGGTTCTCGAGCAAATACCAAAAAACAGTGTTTCAAAACATGATGATACACACACACACACACACACACACACACACACACACACACACACACACACACACACACACACACACACACACACACACACACACACACACACACTAGCTTACTTGACGGAGTCGTGCATGGCCTTGCAGACGTGCAGCAGTGCGTTGAGGATCACAGGGTCCCTGGTGGGCTCCAGCTGATGTCTGGGTGTGAGGACAGACCCATACTCATGAACCCATGAACCTACTGCATTACAGGTCACACTGCAACCAAACAGCTTAAGAATGACGACAACGTTTTCCCTCAGTTTGACAACACCTCGAAAAGAATAAAATAAATAGAGTTAGAAAAATGTCAGTGAGCCTACTTGATGAAGACCTCCATGATGGTTCTGCACACCACCACCCTCACGCTGTCCTTCTGGAACATGTCCAGAAATGGCAGGAAGCGCTCCTGGGGAGGGTAAGTGACATTATCAGGAAGTGACATTAGAAATATGTACAGAAACAACAACGCTGTAAATGTATTGAGGTTAGATGTTACGATGGACTTGTTGTGCTGAGCTTAGTCAAGTACTCATTGATTGAAATAGTGCTGAATCAGCATGCAAATGTCCATTATGATGTATTATATCAAATATCTTTATGCATATTTAAAACAAGAAATCACTCACCATGGAGAACAGGACGGAAAAGTCGTGGAAGTAGGTGAGAATCTTTTGGATCACAGACTGCAGCTATGAAACCAGCATAAAACACAGAGTCACATACCATCACCTGACAGTCATGATTCTAGTTACTCCTTTGGAATGGGAGCGTTTGATTGGCCGGCTGCTCGGTCCCATACCAGAGGGTAAGCGTCCTCGAAGGCCCGGTCAGGGGTTAGGTGCTTGATGATGTCGGCCAGGACGGTGTTGACCTCCCGTTTCTGAGGGAGCGCACGTGAACGAGAGTCAGGAAGAGGTATGATGAGGAGGGACGTGATGTCAGCGATGATGTGTAGTTAAACAAGGTTAAACAAGGACCAGTGCTGGGAGTTCAGAGTCTCACTGTGTGTGACTCACTGTGAAATGGCGACAGGTGAATTCCACCCAGATCTCGGCACAGTGGATGTAGTCCTGAAGCCAGGGGAAGAGCTTGTCAAATAGGACACACACACACACACACAGACACACACACACACACACAGCTGTCAGGTGCGTCTCACCTGTGGGCCGCGTATCTTGGTGATGACCTTCCAGGCCTCGTTGAGGATGGTCAGCCTCTCTGCCTCCGGGGGGTCGGCGCAGGCCAGGCTGCGGCCCAGCGAGCCGAACAACAGGTGCTGAGCGACAAGAAGAACCGTCACACACTCTGACACACAGCACACAATGCTTTTGTATCCAGAGGGTTGCACGACCACTACGATATTATATAGTCAGATATTATTTTTTGAAAAAATATATATATATACACACTCAATCATTCTATACTTCATACTTTAATCATACAACAGACTTTGACCACTGACCTTTGGAAAGCCGGCCTCATCGCAGTCTTTGATCATGCCGATGAAGTCTGTCGCCCGGGCGGCCACGAACTCGGCCCTGAACGCCCACATGACGGAATTCAACAGCAGGGCACTGTGGCGATAGGGGAAATAAGAGGACGTTTTCACTTTGAATACAGTGTTATCAATTACGACACAATGCTACTGGCTGTTTACATTGCATATGTGCTTGACATTTACGCCCCAATTTCAAACTATCATCAGTCCCAATTTGAATATAAACTGAAAGTGAAACTGCATATTTAAATAAATTTGATGATCTAGGCGTCTGCATCATCAAGTGCTTGATTATCCGTTATCTGCGCTGATTAGTGAAACTCACTTGTTACCCAGCTTCTTGCATCTCTCCATCATCTCTGTCAGAAGAGGCTGGAATAGAAAGAAGCCCACACTTAAAGTCATGTTCTCCTTCACCATTCTTAACTGTGTAAGGTGTGCTGTAGGGAATCACAGCAACAGTGTTTAATATGGAGGACTTTGTAGCTGTAGTAGTATATGTGGGTAGTCAGACCCTGGGGGTTTGAAACTCAAAGGGTTTGTTCAAACCCCAATGCCCGCTGTCGATCTGGACTAAAGCATCTGCACAAAGCCTACATGACACATGACGCATGACTCAATAGTGAAAGTACCCAACAATAACCAGCGACGACTGTGGGACAGTGAGAGAGAGGTGGCGAAGAACCTCTGCTTTTGCGTTCCAGAGCCATAATGGCTGATCCGGAACCGCGGCTGCCTCGCTCCCCACTACTACCACCTCCCCCCTGGTGGGCGCTACGTACGTCGGGGGCCCGGTAGGCCACACACTGCAGGATCCAGTGGATGGCGGGCGAGTACAGGGTGAGGTACTGTGGGATCTCCACGTGCTGCAGCACCAGCTGGTTCTGCACGCTGTCCCCGTGGATCTGCCGGAAGGTACTGAGCAGGTCGAAGAAGTTCCGGTTCAGGCTGTCCTTCAGCTGGGGGGCCACCTCCATGCCCACCTGGATGGATGGATGAATAAGTCGATGGATGGATGAATGGAGGACATTCTAAAGGGGATTTCACTTAGATTTTCACTTAGATTAGCACACCTGTAGGGCCACCCATAGACTTTTGCGGGCTCAGTCGATGCAGTCTGCAGAGCAGAGGATTGTGGGGCCAAAAAAGCATGCTGGCTTGCATGCTGCGAAATGCAACCGAATGTAGTACAACATCCCGGTATATTTGGCATACTGCATTTTTCCTACTATGTATTGGGACATTAAATATTTTTCTGGCAGACTAAATAGTATGGCAGTATGGGCATTGGAACGCAGGGTATGCCTATGGTTATTGATATGTCGGAGAAGATGCCAGGAAAGACCCTCACGCTCTCCTTCCTACTTTACAGGCAATATGGCCGTGCAGTTCAGAGGATGAGATTGGCGCGTGATATGCACCAATTAAAAGCAATAGTAAACACCAGTGGAGAACAGCTGTAGCTCATTAAGCTAATTATGGTCTGAAGCCATGCCAGGGCCCATAATCATCGTCATGAGACACACTGTGTACGCCCCTATGATGACACCTCTGTGATGAAGGCTAGTAAGAGCTTTTCAAATCGATTTAATATGGAACACATTCCAGATCCAGAATACTGAATGGGGGGGGCTCACCCTGCAGAGGTAGGCCCTGGCGTAGACAGCCACCAGGGGGTCTCCTATCCCCCTGATCATAGCGGTCAGTCGGGGCAGGGTCTCCTGAATGCCGCTGGGAGGAGACAGACGGAGAGTGGATGAGGCTATGACATCATCCATTCTAAAAGGCTGATATGGCGCGATAAAAGATTCACTTACGTTTTATTCAAGAAGCGGTTGCACTTCAGGATGGCCGCCTCAACGTATCTGTCATGGCGGAGGTCAACGAGTCAAACGTATACAAATTGTCTGCAGTCTGTTGGTGTCTGTGTGTCTGTGTGTCCGTTACACGGGGTGGGTTACAGGACTAGGTAACAGAACACCGGGTGGGTTACAGGACTAGGTAGTAAGAGTGTGTGAAGGATACAATCTGGGGATGAGCTCTCTGATGGAGGCGATCTTAAAGAACCAGTTCAGGCAGGTCTCCTTCGCCGTGTCGTTGACATCAGCCGCAGTAAACGAGTCTGAGAAATAATCGAATAATCAACAACCAAAAACGTGCAAAGAAATGTACAAATCTATACAGGTATACCTTTTTAGCTTCCACTATACATGCTAGCATCTAGCACTTGTGTTAGCTCCGATGTTGGTGGGCTTTGCCACACCAGCAATCCACTGCTCATATATGTGTAAGCAGGTGATAAATAAAGTCTATGAATCCTTCAAAATTAACACAGAAAATGACATGAGACAGATCCAGCATTACAAAATGGCATCCCGTGTTCTGCTCATGTGACTTAACCATCATTCAAAATGGAAGCTGACTACACAAAAAACAACACACACACACACACACACACACACACACACACACACACACACACACACACACACACACACACACACACACACACACACACACACACACACACACACACTTTACCAGGTAAGGTTTGTGAGTCCGCCGAGCACATGCTGGAGATTCTGTCGTACACTAGACGACCTGGAAGCAGAAAGGTCACAGCTAGTCAACACAATGCTGATGTACAAGGTGTGTATATCAGGTGTTCATTTAAACAGTCCATGTGTGTGGAAGGAAAAACAGGACATGGACTTCTTTGTTTACGAACCAAAGGTGTCGAGTATGTCTGTGATCAGGACAAACTTGCTGGGATAGAACTGGATCACGGACGTGTCGGACAGGAGTTTTGAGCACTGTGAGCAAAGTAAAAGTATCCCATAATATATATTAATTATATACAAGTTGATCACACACACACACACACACACACACACACACACACACACACACAACACACACACACACACACACACACACACACACACACACACACACACACACACACACACACACACACACACAAACAAACAAACAAACAAACAAACAAACAAACAAACAAACAAACAAACAAACAAACAAACAAACAAACAAACAAACAAACAAAAACACACACCAGTGTTTTGGAATCCATACAGTTATAAAAATGACAACAAAGTGAGTTGAGAGGGTGGCATTCTCTGAGGAGAGGGCGGTAATCTGTGCCTTTCTGTTTTCCCATCAATAGTGAAATTGTTTTGGTACAGGAATACATTTCAAGGGACCCAAAGCATCTTACTTTACATCATTGTGTGTCAACCAAGCTGTCCTGCTGGTATGGACCTTAATGTGTTGGTGAAAGTGAGTTTCCTGGTGGTTGTCCTACCTGGATGACGATCTTGAGGGCTTTGACCTTCTGGTCTGTGGCCCAGGCCTCCTTCAGGGACTGGTTGAGCTCTTCAATTCTGTTGGCGTACTCCTGCTGGGACAGGTTCAGCAGCTCCCTCTGGGAACCCTGGACACACACACACACACACACACACACACACACACACACACACACACACACACACACACACACACACACACACACACACACACACACACACACACACACACACACACACACACACACACACAGCATTAGGCTATAGTATAGCTAAACACAATACCCTATAAAATGACAGCTATGCGATGGTCTCCGAGAACTAGTAGGGGGTCAACCATCTAGGGTGAAGACTGAGGATCCTGTACCTCCTCCTGGTCATCCAGCTCCTCCAGCCGCGTCCGGACCTTCTCTGAGACGGCTGAGGAGCCCGGACTGGGGGCCTTACCTGGAGAGAAGATGATAATGCGCCGTTAGTGGAATCCTTGTAATTACACTGTACTAATACACTGAACATAGCACTACCACAAACATTAACTCCATTCCTCCTCAAGTGCTTCATCATGATATTCTGATATTTCTGCTGATTAAGTTTCATTGTATTGGAGCTGATATATAATATATTGTATTTATATTTTGATGCCTGATTATAAGTCTCATAAAATATATATATATATTATGAAAATACCTTTATCCGTTCCCATGAAAAGATTCTAAAAAAGAAGAAAAAAGGTTGAGCATTAAATTCATAGAATAAAACGACAAACAATTAAAATCGGTTCCTCATCATCTATAAGCATGTGCCAAGTGGCGGAAACTGGACATTGCACTTGGACAATTCAAACTCACTGCAAGATTTCGGCACTTGAATGGTTAATACTCACGATGGACAGCTTCTCTGTTGTAGTAAACCTGGCCAGGATTTCTCCTCGTTTAGCTGACCAGGGTTCAAAGTCAGTTCCCACCACTTCCTCCTCTCTTTTCTTCCTCCCCAAATCCTGGAGACAATCACAGGTTGGCTGACATTTTGCTAAACATTTGCCCTTGTGTGTGTGTGCATTTTGATTGTTAATGTGTACCTCTGTGCACAATTTGTCGCTCTGTGTTTGTCTGTGAGAGAGCGAGAGAGATAGAGAGGGAGAAGAAGCGGGAGAGAGAGAGAGTGTGAGTGAGTGAGTGAGTGAGTGAGTAAGTGAGTGTTTGCATGTGTGTATCTCCCTACCCCTGCTGAGCTGCTGTGTGAGAGGCTGGGGATCTCAATGGCGGAGGCAGCAGCGAACATGGACAGGGGGTCTGTCCCGTCCAACATGGAGCTCAGGGGGTCCGGGGCCACTGAGGAAGAGGAGGAGGAAGACGAGGACGTGCTGCCTTTACGAGTCCCTCGGCGTGATTTGGCATCCGTCACCTTGATGGAGAGGAACAGCGTTGTCATGGTGATGTAACGCTGGTAATGTGCAATGCAATGAACAGTTGGTGTGTATTAATCCTGGTCACTGTTAATATAGATATTAGTGTCAACCCTACCATGGTGCTACCTAGTGTCCAGCTCTGTTATGTCATGCATGATATGTTACAGTATGCTATGTTAATTGATGTGGTGTTATGTATGTTATGTTAATGAGTTCAGTCAGATGTTTATTCCACTGATTTTGAGAGGAACAACTAGGTTTGTTTTGTGCATAAGTTCTAACTTAAAATGCTGTCATGTTTTCAAAAGGTATAGGGCTGTATATTAAACCCATTTAAATATAATTCACACAAGATAAGTACAACATATTTATTTACAATCATGGCGTTTTCTACATCGATGAGGCATTGTCAAAAATAAATGTTTAAATGATCAGCTAAGAGAGAGGAAGAAAGATATATGACATGAGAGACTATGGATGCGCATTGCGACTTGAACCTGCTGTCGATCAAGGTCTCATTTAAGTAATGCTTTACGTACAGTGATTGACTTAAGGGGGTGGTAGTCTCCAAACTCCACCGGCACGCACTCCAGACGAGAGGACTGGAGCTCCGCCTGGTAGCGGCGCTCCCGAGAATGCCTTTGAACACCGGAGACAGTCAGATATGATAAACAATGTGTTGACTTCTATCCTAATTAGTTTTCGTTGATTTACCAATAGCGTCCAAAAGCTAATGCATGCACTGCAATGGGTTTCGTAGAACCTGAACGTTTCCAGAATGGATTGATGCAAAATGACAGATCACTTTATGGACCATCATACCACCATTATTTTGTACATATTGGTATACACACATATACATATAGAAATCTAAGTATTTTAGCTTTAAATGTGCTACAACAAGGCATCGGCTGTGTCTGAAAAGTTCCCACTGGATCAAACTTAATGAACGATTCGTGAGAACTGTTACTCAAAATTATATTGCATGTGACTGTGACTGTGTAATGTTGACACACGTAAAATAAAAATACAGTTTAAGTGCAACTAGCATACCAAAAATACTAGAGTTGATACAAATATTACATATTACATTCAGCTAATCAAATATTGAAGATGATATAAACATTTTCCTTCAGAAAAAAAGCATCTTACCACTGCACCGCAGCCATGTTTCTGCAGTCATATGACATCCGATCACTTCCTGGTTATACACAACTTTCTATAACTCGTTTTTTATACACTGACACATATCGCATTATAGTACACTACTTTGATCAACATCTATATTGTTGGGTGAGTCATAGTAAATGGCAGTATGATGCGCCTTGCGTCTACAACGGATAAGTTCAATCGGGTTTTTGTACGATAAAAAACACAATTTCCCATGATTCAACGGTGAGCGTGTGACGCGGAACAGGGAAGAACTATTATGAATATTGATGCCATCATCTCCAATGGAGGCTGCAGCAGCCAGTGGATCATGTGTTAGTGAACCGGTTCAATCGTTTCACTTGAAAGGGTGAGTGAAGGGTTTGAATCGAGCATATCGGTTCTTTCGCATGTATTTAAAATACCATGTTGACGTTGTCCGTTTAATGGTAATGGGTAAACTGTAGATTATCACACGCAGACCTGCCTGTTTCAAGTCAGCTGGCATAGCACTGAGAAGGTGAATTAGATAGGATTAGGAACTAGAACAAGACGCACATCCTACTAAAAAGTGAAATGATTTGTATTGAAGATGAGGCTTGTTCTCCAAGACCCTTGCACACGCCCCAAGAGGTTATTACAATAAAGTTAAGCACTATCGTGCGATGATTAATCATCTTGAGCCCTTGCCACCTACAGTTACATCATTTAACTATCATGTTCATTCTGTTTCATTTCCCGTTAACCCACAGGTGACACAGGTGATGGCGTGTGTAGGAGGACAGATTAAAGCTTCACTCCGCTAAAACCAGCTTTACGCTTACACCTGGAAATTTTGTTTCCATAGTGCTTCCATGCAGTGCTGTTCAGTGCCTCTACAGTGTTATTTGACACATGTTTGGGTATAAAGACCTGTTTTGATGCAGGTCCGGAGGCAACTTGTTTTTGCTAACGTTAATAATGTGGTCACGACACAAACGATGGTATCCATTCCGAAGCAACTTAGACGAATATGTATCTTTTTTATTGAGAAGATGCATGCCATTAAGGTGCATCTAGTGTTTATATAGGCAACTTTGTCAAGGGTGCCTTCCATCTCCCAAAACATTAAGCCTGGTAGTCTAAAGACCCCACTCCCCAATAATATAAGCTGTAATATGAAAATTGTAAACCAAAACATTGAAAGTCATATTGTCATTCATCATAGAAATATCACCAACCTGTTAACATGTACTTGAAATGGGGTTTTCATAACAAACAGACCCATCATAACCTCCACCCCTTCTGTTGTTTTATTTAAGGCTCACATTAGTGAACCACCAGTGCTGCTGTTGATCACGATACCAGCCATGCCTTTTACCCTGTGTAACCAATACGCTCACTTTCACGAAATACCGACCCCCGGATCATATAACCAACCCCATTCCCTCGTCAGGAAACTCATCCCTCCTGCGTGTGCTCTTATATATAAGGTTACCCACTTCTGCCTCAACCACCGTCAGGTTCTTAGACTTTTTGTTTCTTCTAAACAAGGTATCAGGTCATCACCATCCGATAGTCTTTTGCATGTTAACGACGGACATCTCTCCAATAGAGGGCGGGTTGGATTGCACTTTTGTTTTTGTTAGTGTTGTCGGATTGCTGGTCAGAGAGGGTCAGAGTCAATCCCTTCGATTCTGTTCTGGATCAATTTGGTGGTTCCACTGGCTTTGGGAACCCTCCTTTTTTGGTCTTTGGGAATTTATACCAACTTTAAGAACAATACGTGAGGCAACCTAATTTTCCCCCCGAGCCCCACAAGAATAACAACAACAACAACAACAACCATGTCGACATCCCCGGCCATCAGACTACGCTACGAGGAGCTGCTGTTCTACATGGCCTGCCTTTGTAATTGCTGGTCGCTGGTCCTGTGCGTGTGTGTGTGCGTAGAGGTCAGTGGCTGTAGGGCAGGTGGAGGTGGAAGCGGTCGAGGAGGAGGAGGAGGAGGTGGCGGCGGCATGCGTCTGAGTGGCGGCCGCTGGACGTGGAAGCTGTCCCGCGCCATGCGGCTGGTGCTGCGGCGGTGCCGTGCGTGGCGCCGTGGCAAGAAGCAGGGCTCGGGCGGCGGGGCGGGAGAGCTGTGCAGCTACGCCAAGCTGCTGCTGCGGTCTCTGTACTACAACAGCCTGACCAACTCGGACACGGTGCTGGACTGTGCGTTCGAGCCCGTCTACTGGATCGTTGACAACGTCACCCGCTGGTTTGGAGTGGTGAGTTCCATCATGTTGTTTGTTTATCAGAGAGGGGGGGGGTGTAGTAAACATTTATTTTATGTCAAGTGTGAAGGCACTATAGTTTGTTTGACTTTGCTGCTATGGGACTTCTCTCTACCCTCACCACCCCTGGCCCTACATAAACTGTCCTCACCTCACTTCAACACAACTCCCCTCACTGCTCCTCTGTCATCTCCTCTGCGCTTCTCTCCTGTCATCCCCTCCTCCTGTCCTCCTCTCCTCTCCCCTCTCTTCCTGTCCTCTCCTCCCCTGTCCTCCTCTCAGGCATTTGTCAGTCTGGTGGTCCTGCTGATCTCCTCGGTGGTGATCATCGTCTACCTGTGCGTGCTGCCCATTATCCTCAGCACCTACCCGGCCCCCTGGATAGTTTGGCACCTTCTCTGCGGCCACTGGCTGCTGGTCATGGTGGTCTTCCACTACTACAAGGCCACCACCACCCATCCGGGACGGCCACCAAAGGTGATCCCAGGAAGTTAAAATAATCGTAAAATAATAGTCTATACAATTGCCTTGAGCAAAGATCTCAAGCCTCTTCCACTCCCATGCTCCTTAATGACCTGTATCTGATTTCACTGTATGCCACCTTAGTATAACAAGTATTAAAGTGTTACAATGGTAATTAAAATACATTTATGTAATGAATTAGAGGATAACATTGATCTAATCAATCTTTTTTTTTTGTCAATGTCACCGAAACAGTATATTAATATGGCATAAAAGTGAAATAAGATTGGAAACCTAACAATTTACCGTGATGAACAGTAAGTCATTGGAGTTCGGAAGTGTATGTATCTTATTAAAAATTAACGACTGACTGTCTTGGCAGGATTGACTGCTTGGCAGGATAGCGTGATTAATGAGGTGTCTCGGATGCTTGTAACTCCTTCCCCCCCCCACATCACACCGAGATATCCTCACCCTTTGTCTTCTTCTCTTGGCCCCAGGACAAAAGCGACGTCCCGGCGGTATCCATCTGTAAGAAGTGTATCATTCCAAAGCCAGCCAGGACCCATCACTGCAGCATCTGCAACACGTAAGACCACCTCAGGCAGCAATGAACACAGTTTTGCTCTGGGATGCACTACCTCTGTCTGGTATCATGCCCTCTCGGTTGAGTGACCAAGCGTAAAGTCAACTGTAATTTCCTTCAGCAAATTTGTATGTAGGTGGGATAATCGTGTTAGTATTTTACATTTAGCAGACTCCTTTTTATTTTTATGGGCCGATCACAAAAATTGGAATAGGTAGAAAAAGTGCTGTATGACAATACATGGCAATACAGTAGATTCCTACATAGAAGCTATAGGAATCAAAAAAAAAATTGTTTGTTTGTTGTTTCTTTTATTAACTAAAGCATTTATTGTTTTTTATCACAGGTGTATTCTGAAAATGGACCACCACTGTCGTATCCTTGTGACTACCGGCCCTCATATTAAGTTGATTATATGTTTTCACCGATCCTCCATGACTTATGGTTTCCTCAAGATTCGGCAACAACGATTCGTTCTCCGGTGTGTTTCCTTCTCCTTGTGGATTAGGTGTTTTTCCTTAACCCCCCGTGTCCACAGCGTGGCTGAACAACTGCGTGGGGCATCTCAACCACCGCTACTTCTTCTCCTTCTGCCTCTACATGATGCTGGCCTGCATCTACTGCAGCATCAGCTCCAGGCACATGTTCACGGAGGCCTACAACGCTATAGAGGTGAGTCCCTCCCCCTCCCCATCTCTCAGGGTGGTAGCCTGATCCATCTAGCCATCATGTATCTGGGCTGACATGCCCACACATGCTGATCGCACTAGAAGCTAGACTTTGGAATGGCTTGTAATGGCTTATCAACAGTAGTCGTTGTAATACTAGTTTCAGTGACTTGTGTTTTAAATGAACTGTACAAACAATGGTAAAATGCTAAACTAAAGTACAAAATGCACCAAAATCTGAGTGAAAATAAGTGATGCATTTTGTACTTTAGTTGAGCATTTTACCATTGTTTGTACAGTCCAAATGATTTACACAAATGATTCAAGTATAAACTATTGAATGACATATTCAAATGTCCTTTTAAGGAAATGCTAAAATGACAGCTTGTATATTTGTTTACCTTGAAATACTATCAAACAATAGGGTTAAAGGATACTGGTAATCGATTAACTAAACCTGAAGTTAGTCCTTCATTTAAGCCAAGGTAACCACACTTTCCTCTGTTCTTCAGCTGGATTTTATTTCAGTGCTAGGTTTAAGGTGCCAGTTTTAAATTCCTCCTCCTTCAGTCAACACACACACACACACACACACACACACACACACACACACACACACACACACACACACACACACACACACACACACACACACACACACACACACACACACACACACACACACACACACACACACACACACACTAACAACAGCGCCAATGCAGAATGGGGAAACAGCGAATACAAAGCGCTGAAGGTGATGAATATCTCTCAATTAGTGGTGTGCCTCCTATATTAGGTTTTACCTTCAAGAGGTGGAGAGGGGTAGAGCGTGAGGGGGAGAGTCGGGGAGATGTGTAGAGCGATTAAAAAGGGAGCACAACAGCACAAGCTCAGATGGCCAACGGCAGCAAGTGAAACGGGAGACTGCAGCTAGTATCTGTTTGCTGGTCTCCTGTTCATCGTAGTCCAGGAAAGTGGGTTCATCTAAACATTGATTGACGGCCAGATGGTAAACACATAACCTGGAGTACCAATTTAATTGGCTGTTTGGAGATTTTCCGGGTCATACCGTCGTGTTTTGTGCCCATATTAGGAGTTGTGTTCCATCGATTTGAACATGGGACCTAAACCATTGTTAAGCTGACCTTTTTATTGAGTTGAGTTAAATGGTTGTGGTTGGGACATATTCCACACAGTCTTGTAACGCACTGGGAATAAACAATCATACTAAATGTGGATGTAAGTACATAGATGATTAACCCTGTTGTATGCAATTTGCTTACCGCTTTAACTTTTTTTATTTGTAGGAATTATTCAAGCCCTCCCCTCCATCCTTCACCTTCAGAGAAACAACCTCTCACAAGGCTATCGTGTTCCTCTGGGTGCTGACCAGGTCAGGAAAAGTCTCCTCCCTTCACACTTTCTCTTTAACATGTTACCCTCTCTAGAGTTACACTGTTTAACCGGCTTACCCTTTCAAGACGGCGGATATAAACTATAGAGTAATGGGTAACTTGGGTAATTTGCTACGTTTAATATGACAGAATAGTGTAATGGATAGGGTGCTGACTCTTAGCCAAATGGTACTCGGTTCGAGACCCCAATATTGGATAGCATCCCCATCCGGTCATCTCTGGTCCCTCCCACGACCTCAATTTTTGATCCCTTACTTCAAATATTTGGTTCATGGATCATTATAAAAGCAGATTATACTTTGTACCTATAAGTTTTTCTCAGCTGCTTGTCCGATGAAGCAAGCAAACTTGTCAGGGAACTTGTGATTGGCATCTGCTGTTATTAATGACAATAAATGATTCAGAGGAAAATCATCCACTATGAAAATAATCGTATTTCGCAGCCCTAGTCTCTTTGAATCAAAGTGGTAAATAGTCTGTTGTAGTCGGGTCAGGGGTGTAATGTGTCCTCCTCGCAGCTCGGTGGCAGTAGCCCTGGGGGCGCTGACCCTCTGGCACGGCATCCTCATCAGCAGAGGGGAGACCAGCGTGGAGCGCCACATCAACCGCAAGGAGATCAGGCGGCTCAAGCAGCTTGGCAAGGTGACGTCCTGGGCCCTGCGTGTGTCTACATGAACTGCTAGTTTACTGTACGTGTTTTGAGTCCAGTAGGCGTGATTATACAGTGGCCGCTGTGTTTCTCTGATGGCTACCCATGACACTGGGTGATTCACTAAGTGTACATCTCGTCCACTTGGGTGATCGCCAAATCTCTATAGCTGTAACTCGATCTCGCTATGGCTCTTACTATCTCTATCTTTCTATGTCTACGCCCCTCTGTCATCGATGGATATCATAATCTATCTCTATCATAATGCTGACATCCAGCAAACATCCATTTTGTGGTATCTTGGCTGATTTATTTTCGCCTTTTCTGAATGCAGGTCTTTAGAAACCCATACCACCACGGCCCACTGACCAACTGGAAGATCATGTTTAGCGTGGAGAAGCCCAGGTGAGCTTCTCTAAGGTCAACTTCCACTTTTGAAAGTGATTTATTGTAGTAGTGGTAGTAGTAGTAGTAGGCATATGTATAATGTGAAATGGTAGAGCAGTTCCATGACACTGCTGGGGAATGGGGTTTGATTGTTAAGGCTTCCACCAAATCACATGTTATATCAATAGCATGACATGGGTCTTCTCACCTCTCTAGTCACTGGGTGACGCGGGTGCTCCTGCCTTCCAGCCACCCCCCCGTGGGGGACGGGATCACATGGGACTGCAAGTACACCAGGAAGGACCCCCTGGCCGTCTGACCCTCCATGGACATCCCCGCGCTGGAGTAGTTACTACGTCAAGATCTAGCCGTGTCCAGGCTCCGTCTGAACCTCATCGTTTTACTGACTTATGGTGGACGGGAGAACTTCCAGATACGTTCCTTGTTGTGTTTTTTCTCTCCTGACTGTTAAATGTCGTTCAGTTGGCTTCCGTCCAGCGACGGACTCAAGTTGCAGAAGAAGGATTCCGAGGGTCACCTTTGCTTCTGAAGCTGCTTCAGTACATCATGCGTAGGGGCTTCTTCATCCTCCTTATCACCTTAACATCGGCCCAAATGAGATCCAAACGTTGGAGAAGCCCTTGTTTAGTTTTCACGAGGTTGTTTCTGAGAGCAAACCAAGTAGGGTCTATGGTTTTGTCAAATTTTTGTTGTTTTTTGCTGTATGAGGCTCTACATTTCCTTCTTTTATATCATGTTCCCTTACCTAGGATCAGGTTTTAATTTTTATTCAATTCTTTACATACATTCACACCTGGAATGAGCACCTTTCAGTGCTTTCCAGTTGTCTACCAGCTTTATACTTTCACCAAATTGTACTTTTGTTTGGGCCAAGCCCTGCTAAGCAAGCTAATTTCATAAGCAAGTTGATGTCTTGTTACATTAATTTGATTTCATATTCATTCACATTTTAGCTGTTTTAATGTTTTATTTCTCCAGTGGGACTGGATGACCCATGACGGCTACCACACCAGTTAGATAACACCTATCAAGCTCTGAATCATGTTTGAACAAAAACCAAATATTTATTTACTTCTTTGTAATCAACACATGGAATGAAACGATGTCTGGCTATCCCGACCCTCCCTCTAAGGTCACATGGTCGCCTGGCTATCCCGACCCACCCTCTAAGGTCACATGGTTCAAATGGTCATCTGCCATTAGGGTTCGCGACTGCCACTGGTTTGGATCTACATGGTGCCAAAAAGACTTGCCGCAAAACTGTGGAGACTGTTCAGAGAAAGGTCAACTGGAAGACCTTTCTGAAGATAAAACGGTGACACATGCTAAGATACTTACCGAGTGCTTTATTTTATTTGTTAAAACAATGCTACAGCTTTACAATGCAAGTCACGGACCATCGTCCATCGTTTTAAAACATGCATTTCAGCTTAGTTTAGAGTTCCTGGTAGATGTGAATATGAGTCGATAGTTTTTGCCTTGTGAAAATGGCCAGCCTTGAAAGGAACATTTATAAATGGAGTAACTGCATATCAGCATGTCGAGTATTCCCCTTGGTTGCCATAGTGAAAGTGGTTTTATCAACCATTGGGAGCTGTGCTCTCCATTAATTGTTTTTTTTTTATATAGAAAATAATTTTGAGTGCAATTGATAAGTGTATTTAAGCCTTGTGGAATTCAAATGAAAAAAACATTTTATACCAATTACAAAAAAAGTGTTTAATAACATGTTAATGCAACATTTGAAACATTTTAAATATCATCCATGGCGTTATTCAGTGTGAGGTACACAGTTAGCTGACCTTATTGAAATGCAATCATATTGAGCCTCCTCACTCATCTCTTCAAACACTGGTAAATCCTACTTCCTGTTTGCATCTGTTCAATGTTAATACTTGGTTTACATATACGCAGTACAGCTGGCTTGAAAAAAACAAACATTAAAGATTTTTTTGTAATCAATCGATAGACTTAAGTGCTCAAGGTTTGGCATTTGTGATATGAATGTCATTAACGATTTAAGACATAAAGACATGCGTACTGAATGGGACCATAGGGGTTCTGGCCGGATACAATATGCATGTTGTATTGCAGAGCCTTGTTTAGTGCCATTTCCTCAAGTGCTCCTTTGAGACATTCAGGTTATCAATGCTTGGCCGTTATTCAACATTGGCGGCTACACATACATTCCCAGTGTGTGTGCGCTTTCTTTTCAAACCCAGAACCTTTAAACTCTGCCTTGTGTAGACCTACACTGCATGTTCAAATGTACTATTTCATATTTAATTTACTACTACTTTACATTCTATTTTGTATCGCTTCATTGATCAGTCTTGGGTTTTTACCCATTTTACCCAAAGAGGGATATTTCTGGAGCAGCATGTCATTCAGTTTCTCTTGCTGCCCTGCTCCCATTACATAATGGCACATAACGATTGTAAACCAAGTAATAGCGGCTACTTGGAATGGACTCAATCTGTTTGTCAAATACATTTCATAATCTTCATTTCATTTAAATCTCCCTACGGTTTTGAGCATCATGACAATGTGAACATTGCCACAATCTTCTCAATTGTGCGTTCATAAACAAAGGCAAATAATAGTAAAGAAAGTGTTAAAAACCTTCTGAAATAGATTTTTATAATTTGAAAATGAGTGTGAGTGACTTTTGGGTGTCTTGTCCCAGTTGAATTAAGGCCCTGGTGGATGGAATTCAGAGTCTTGTTTCTGGGACTCTTATTGTTAAGTTCTCTCACCACTTTCACCTTTCACCAAGACGATCAGCTCCCACCTGGGCTTCCCAAGAGGAACCTAAGGAGCACATAGATAGAAGCTGTCTTCAGGCTACAATGTGTAAACTGTAAAAACACAAACAGAGCAGGTAACACTTATAACAGGGTTAAGTAGAGTGCTAATTAACCATTTTATCTTAAACCATTTCATGCAATGAGCATTTTCTGTTCAATTTTAAACTAAAAAAGCTCCATGTCCAATACACCTGATTGACATTCACCCTGAAAGTGAAACTAACTGTATTCCTTAGTTGTGACGTTGGCCTCACCATTCAGCTCGAGCCAGCACAGCCACGCTCCTCACCAGCCTCTTCTTGTCGTCCAGAGGCTTGGCCAGTGCCCGCAGAACTCTGGCCCGCAGCGGAATCACCTGGAACACACCCACAACCACACTTAACACAGAGCTAAAGGCAACACAACCACACTTAACACAGAGCTACAGGCAACACAACCACACTTAACACAGAGCTAACACAACCACACTTGACACAAAGCTAAAGGCATCACCTGGAACACAACTACAACCACACTTGACACAGAGCTACAGGCAACACCTGGAACACACCCACAACCACATACAACAGGGTCAGTATAAATGATTGATTTACCTCGTGCGCTGGGAAGCGCGACATGGCATGGAGACACCGCAATGACGCTATCCTTACAGTCTGGAAGAAACAAACAAACAAAAAAGATACAGGAAAAAAAGGAAAGAGGAAGAGATAAAGAGAGAGAGAGAGAGCAAATAAAGAAATAATTACAATGACATACCATCACTATTTGCAAGACTGGGGGACACTCTGCATTGAGCATGCACAGCTCCACTTGAAACTAGTGTGCCCTTGTCCCTAACGCACCACCCACTACTGACCATGGTGGAGCTGCAGGTGAGGGCCAGCAGCCGGGTGACCAGGGCCTCCAGCTGCTGGATGAGGGCGGGCGGGGGCTCCGTGAGGACAGGCTCCAGGCAGGACAGGGTGGACAGCTGGACCCCCTGGTCCGGACACGACAACGCCTCCAGCAGCAGGGATAGGAGCTGGAAGGATAATGTCGTTACGTTTAATATCTGGTGAGACACCTCCCTCTGCTGGAACCAACGGGGAGCGATACATATCCTATCAAGTTTGAATTAATCACACGTTCAGGGAGAACTCCGAAAGAGAGTAGAGTGCCAATTGTGAGGACCATGCCTTATGATGTGGCTGAGGCTGAGTTCCCTAGCCTGGTCAAGACTGAGAAACATCCATTCCTGCGTTTTGAGTCCTCTGATTGTAATCGAGAGTGAATAAAGCCATTGTTAATGGCGCAGACACCGACGTCACTACGAAACTACCCTTCTTGTAGTCACTCCATGGTCCCATGCATGTGACTCTCTACTTACTGCTGGTAACTCGGTGAGCTGAACCTCTTTGGGCAGGCTGCTGACCAGGTGAGACAGTGCCTTCAGGTAGGACGACTTTCTGTCTATTGAAGGAAAAAAAAAGATAGTTACATTACATACATTCAGATGTACAAAACAAAGCAGTTTGTGCTAAAACACCGGTACCTGGCGCAGCGGAGTTGAACCCCTGCAGCAGCTTGGCCGAGTTCTCGGTGAAGAAGCGCTGGCGGTACATGATGCGCACATCGGCGTGGCAACCGCGGTTTAGGACATCGGCCGAGTCGCTCATGAGCAGGGAGAAGCCGTCGCCCACCATCGGCCCCAGCTCAGGGTCCCCCAGCAGGGAGAAGAGCTACACACACACACACAGACATTAACACTGTGCACATGTGTGTCTCTTGGGGGAAGTTTGGGAATGTAAAGATGGACAGAGCACCACATTGCTTGCATGTCACCAGAATACTAGTACGCTAATCAGATGAGATAGGATTCTGATAATCATGGGACGGGAAATCTGGGATAAATAATACTACTACTACTACAACATGCATGTTGTGTCTTACCTTGTCCGTCAGTGCCGTGGAGAGAGGGTGGTATCTGAGCAGCAGGCCCTTGGCCAGCTGAAGAGAAAGAAAGGACAATTGACTGGATAATCACAGACCCTGTGTCCTGTGTTACCCCTTCAAACACCTACAGGGATGTGGATCCATCCATACTTTAAAAATGACTTTCAATATTGTATAATTGGATGATCAAGCAGCACTCTGTGCACAATCTCAAGCTTCCTCCTGGGGCTGGAAAGTAAATGGTAATGGTCCTCATTTATATAGCGCTTTTATCCAAAGCGCTTTACAGTGCTGACTGACATTCACCCATTCATGCACACATTCACACACCGACGGCGGAGTGAACCACGCAGGGCAACAGCCAGCTCGTCAGGAGCAAATAGGGTGAGGCGTCTTGCTCAGGGACACCACGACACTCAGCTAGGAGGAGCCAAAAAAACATGAACTCTCAACATAAATGTATTTAGACTCGACCCCCGCTGTAATATCGAAAAAAATATTTACTTAAGTGACTTTGTACGTTGTTTATTTGTATTGGAAAGTCTGTCCATACAATAGGTTTGATTTCTTTGGTCTGATCGGATCAAAGACAATGGAAAAATAAGATTTTTTTTGATGCAGTTCTCCTTCTGGAGCGATTGACAATTGACACTCTGGAATCGTCCATCACTCCTTCTCACGAGCAAAGCAACACGTTGTGGTTGTTGGTGGAAGAGGGGAGCTTGTGGAGGTCTTACCCAGAGCAGGAGTGTGAAGGCCTGGGTGCGGTGAGGAGAAGCCGGGGAGTCCAACTCACTGGACACTCTCTTGGTGCTGCGCTGGATCAAGGCGTTAAGAGAATCCCCTGAAAAACACAAACAACCGGAAAACAATGAACAACCGCCAAAAGACTAAAAGATTTGGATACAATATTCCCCTGGAACCATCCTGCAAAGATATCATCTAAACACAGCATGAACGCATCTATTGCGAGCTGGCTAAACCAGTCGAGAGTTTAACTGTTGAGAGACGGTCAGACGTGTGTCCAACGTGAAGGCCGAATCTGACATTTTGTGTGGTTGTGTTCCTCCGGCCTCGTGGGCCTGTGTGAGCCAACTGAACTGACCCGCGGGCCTCTTGTTGACCAGGCCGGCGTAACACTTGGCGGCGGAGGTGTAGGACAGGACGTGGCTACAGGTGATGCTCAGCTCCTCCAGCTGCTCCATCAGTCGCTCCACCTGGGGCACCTCCACCTGGATGATCGGTTAGCAATTGGAATAGTCATTAGCTGCATCCCGAATGGTGAAGGTTTCTATTTTACCGGGTAGGTCTCTGTTAGATTGAACAAACGTTTTCAATGGTGACCTGGCCAAGAAAAGCAGCATTAGACAACAGCAACAGGTGTGAAAAGGACCATAAACACACATACGTTACGTTTACAGTTTTCAACTCGGCAATATTTTCATGTTCTAGGTAGTTGACAGACATGAGACGACATGAGTTAAACAATCTTCTCGAGATATGTTGACATGGATACTTGCAAAGGAACCGTGTTTCACCGTTATGAGATCAGTCATCGTTTGCGTCGTCTATGGATGTGAGGCGTTAAGGTTGACTTACGTTGCGGGGCAGCGAACACACGCAGGCCATGAGCAGACACACCATCTGGGAGCGACTCCAGGACTCCCCCTGCTGTTGGAGGAGCAGAGTAACAGAGGAGTGAACGTCTCCACTAGGTTAAGATGCTTGTGACAACTGAAGTGAGCAGAAAGCCGCATCAGAGACAACAATGGATTATTGATATGCCTTAAGGGATCGGAGGAAGGATTTTTTCCTTTGCATTGCTAACTCGATAAAAAAAATCGTAGTCGAGTATTGAGTAGGAATAAATTATGTATTTCCGTCTCAACATTTCTGCATTAAACAATACAACAAAAATAAATTAATCAAAAGAAATGGCACTAGACTGTGTATGAAGGACATCATCCTCCCAACAACCGACTTTTGATAGTGTCACTTTGTAAAAAAGGTGACACATTTCATTACACCGACCAACCCTCACTGTACACTCATTGAGGACCAAGGATCACCAGACCTACATGGACCCAGACATCGTGCATCGTTCTAACCTTAAGCAGCTGGATGTGTGGAGGGAGGGAGTTGTCAGACAGGAAGGAGACGTCATCTTCCAGGAAGAGAGATACCGCCCTGGAAGCCATTTTCCCGGCCAGCCTGATGATAAACAGGAAACCACATCAGCCTTACCAAACTCAACCACAGTGTGACTTCACGAGATGAGACGACTGACAAAGAGGCTGGGGGGAGGGGAACGGATACGAGATAATATCCGTTCTCACCGTGAACTGAGAAGTTATTGACGACATATGTCAATGTAATATAATGATTTATTTTCTTTTAGATTATTGTGGGTTTATATCAATCAAGTGATATGCATTTTGTTCCAAATAAATGTCATGTTTTTCCAAATTGATTTGACAAAATCACTAATAGGTCTGACCAACAGCGCTTTACTATTGCCATCTCATTGGCCTGTCTTATTGGGTTGATTTGAAGCACCAGGAGCGTATAGAGTAGTACTGACTCGGGCTGTAGTTTGGCACAGGCGCTGCTGATGACTGCCACCATGGCAGACAGGACCGCCTCCTCCACCAGGGGACTACGACGCCCAGGAGACCCCTCACCTGTCAAGACGTGTGAGACAAACGACACCGTCTTAATTCCTATATATCCATTGTATTAAAGATCGTATTATTGTATTAAAAATCGTTAAGAGACAGAGGCTTGTGAAAGGAGGGTTGCCAGTTTAAATCCTTTGTAAAAATGCAATGCAAATTGAACAGTTGAGCGCAGATGAAGGGTTTGTAACACAATTCAATACAGCCTCATGTCTTGTCATTTCAGGGCAAAATCCCTTTTGCTTGCCTTGAAGCGCTGCCTGTAGAGCCAGAGTCAGCAGTCGCGGGATGATGATGTCATGAAAGAAGCGCCCCGTCTCCTCGGAGTCCAGTGCCTGGTCGGCTATCCTCTGGAGGCTGAAGCACACGGCCACCACCTCCTCCACAGAGAAGCCCCCGCTGCCTGCAGCCAGATCAGAGCGCCTTCATTAAATAAAAGATTGTAGTTTTATCCTAATTTAAATAATTGTATTCTAGATACTGAATATCATTATGAACAGTTGGGGTAGACATTATGCATAGATATATACTAAACACATTTCTACATCAAAGCACTTGTTATACACCAGCTGATCTACACACACACACACACACAGACTTAAGTGCTTGCCTGTGTGTGCTGAGCTGAAGACCTCAAGGAGGACAGGCGCACTTTCCCGGACAATGCTTGGCTGGGTGGACACGGCCGCCAGGGCGGACACACACCGCTGACGCACTGCATGCTGGGAGCTCTCATTTGATGGTGTGCCATCGTCGCCTTGGACCATGGGCTCTGAGTCTGAAGCAAAGCAGAGAGGAAGATATCATTAAAAAAAAAGAATACTAGTTAACCATACGGTTATCTTGGATCCAGCTCTTCTATGTTACAGCAGAACTTCTAGGGGGGGGAGACGGCACTGAATATAATCTGTGCACCTGCATCTGATTTCACTGCAAATCACTATGGATAAAACGTCAGCTCAATTTATAATTATAGGCACATGATATAGCAGGGAGCGTGACCTCACTTCTATTTCAGTCTGATGGCAATATCCCATGTACCACCATGGAGGGGGATATTCCGGCCATATGACTTGCACAACTTGGTGGTTACTATTTTGGTGGACCTTTACTATAGGCCAGAACCGAGAGCTTACCAGAGAAGATCTCCTGTTTGAGTGTTGGGACCATTTTGGTGATAAATGCTGTCGGGTACAGTCTGGACAGAGATTCGGCACATACGATGACGGCGACACTGGATGGACAGACAGATAAAAGCTCTTTCATTCATGGAAACGATGTGGTTTAAAGCGTCATTTCATTTAAAATCTTGGTTCATCTGTAAAAGGAAGAACTGCATCTATCAAACAAAGTCTTTGAGGAACTGAAAGCCAAAAATGGATACACACCAAAAAGCGGAATGCTTTGACTGAAACCGCAGTTATCTTACGTTATCTTATTTAAGTGTCCTGCCTGCCTGTTCATTTAACTGTATAAATCGACGGTTTGTTGCCATGAGAAAAGCAATGATATTTTGGAATATGTTCTGCTTCAATGTGTGAGTGGACTGGCCCTCATCTGACCTGACTTTGTTGTCGTCCTCCTCCAGGATGAGTCTGTTCAGATGATCCACCGCCCGCTCCACGTCGCTCTCCAACAGCAGACCTTGGAGCAGCAGAGCGACACATCACATGAAGAAGGAGAACGAGAAGGTCAGAAGAAGGTCAGAAGAAGGTCTTCATGGAAGAAAACTTGTCTCAAAACTGATGGAGTGATGTCACTTTCTGGAGGCCCAATTATGGCAAACAATTTAATTAAGTTTTTCATTAGCCACTTCAGGCCGACGCAAATAATGACGTGTTTGCGTCTCCCTGCTTTGCGGTCTAGCAATAGATCCAAAGATTTAATACACGCTATAAATTCCAAGTTTAATATTTATATCCACTAGATCATTATTGTCTGGGGTTGATGGCTGGTTTAAGCAGCCTTTCCTGGCCTGAGTCAGATTGATTGGACTGGGGATGGGTAAGGCTGCACACCTTTTCACCTGTAGATTAAGCAATCAAATCTGCACAGGTTAAACCAGCCATCTCCACACACACTCCTTGTTCTGGAGGAGCCCAGTCTTTTGTTTATACCTTGTCTCAAAGAGGGTAACATTTGGTGATTCTGTAGATGCAAGCATACAGTGTGTACAAGTGTGTCGGTGCTATCTACCGGTCTGCTGTCCCAGAGCAGCGAGGACCCGCATGGACGTGACCTGGAGGTCAGAGCTGTTCTCCGACAGCGCCGAAAACACCACGGCACACAGAGCGTCCCGGTGGGCCAGCAGCACACTCTCACCTGGGGGAGAGGGAGGTGGGAGGGGATGGGCGAGGGGGAGAGAGAGCAACATGACTCCCATTTGAGGTATGGAGGCGTGAATGAGTTCTGGTTGTGAAGGTTTATTTTTTCAAAGTCAGAGTGTTTTGCCGTCGATCTCGTCTGAGTAGGTCAGAAATATTTGCTTGAAAAAATGCGTTGCACTAATGAGAAGTCTACAAAAGACGGTCTAGGAAGGTTTGTGACATCAGTCTGTTCCTATAAGATGTGTATGACATCGAGCTGGTTTCAGACGAGCGGAGGTGTAGAAACTCACTGCCGTCGGCTGATTGGCTGGTGTTCTTCACTGTGTGGATGAATCCCTGCATCACCTCCAGGATGGTTCGCCTGTGGGCACACTAAATTGATATTGAAGTGAGATAGATTCCTCTATTAAATGAGACATTGGTATTTAAACACACATACACACACACACACACTTCCTGACATACCTGAGTTCTGCTGTTGTACTGCTCCACGAGACCAGGTATGACGACTGCTGCCACTATATGACTGGCCCTGTAGGAGGCGCTACAGGCAGCCTGAAGGAGCTTGGCACTGGGCCACACCAGCTTCAGGTCCGGCTCACTGAGGTGATGCTGGCAGTCTGGAGACACACAGAGAACAGCATACACAAATCAAACATTTGGTGGGGATTAACAGTGGCGGGCAGACCGTGGCAAATTTGATTACAGATAGACAAAACTCAGGGAACATTTGTACTACTATGAGCACAACTCTTAGTTGCCCAATTAAAGGAACCAATTAAGAGTAAACCAATCATGATCCGCATTTTGGTGCAAAACTGTAATACAAAAAGGGCTTCACAAGGAAAACAAATGTAAAACAGGTTTAAAAGTAACAAGGTAGAAAGATGAGATATGACTTGAAAGTTGAACATGCTTAATTGAGAGAATACCTTTGAGGACCACGTCTAGGAAGGTGTTGAGGGAGTCTTCAGAGTCAGAGCTGAGGATGGAGCGAGACAGACAGGAGGTCAGAGCCTTGAGGGCGGCCAAGCCAGCGCCCTCCACACGCTCGCTGGCCGTCTGGAAGACCTGGGCATTCGGGGAAAGGAGCATCAGCTCAGTTAGCTCTCCTTGTTTAAGATTAGCTTAGTTAGCTAGCCTTGGTTTGGATTCGTTTAGTTAGCTTGCCTTAGTTCACATTATTTTAGTTAGATAGCCTTAGTTCAGATGCTCCTTTCAGGACAAAGTGAGCTAGAAAATGTTTATTTTTTTCTTTTTTAATTATTGAAATAAAACAGTTACTTGTGTACAACTATATTATAGAAAATACTTACAACGGTAAGATACAAATATTAAGTAAAACAAAGCCTCAAAAAGTCTTGTGTGTTGTATTTGCTGTTGGTTTACTCAAACCTCTATGCCAATATCAACTGCTCTAAAATGTACCTCTCTGCGTATGGAGGTCCAAAGCCCAGAGAGGAATTCTGCAAGGTCCTTGTGTTCGTATGTAGACATGCATGCCGTCTGGAAGGGAAGAAGAAACCACACTGTCTGACCACGCCATTGTTCCACATTGATTTCCTTCACAGTTTAATGACTTTTTTTGTGCCCACAACGTTAAACTACCACTTAAAAATGATGCTTCAGCCTTGGGATGCTGGTCTTCTAATCAACTGGCGTTTCACAATCCTTCTTGCGTTCTTAAACCCATAATGCATTGTGGGAGACAACCTATATATATACATTTGCTATTTTATGTAGGATTCAAATTACTTCTGGCAAACGTTTGGGAATAATAAAGTAATGTGAGTGCATATCAGATAGCGTTGTGAAGTGCAAAATAAGAGGACTTCACTCACCAGGGTCTGAAGCGAATCAATCTTAGCACTCTGAATGTCCGAGTCCAGCTTCTCGATGATGAGGGGCAGGAGGAACTACCAGAGGTCAGAAACAGACAAGGAGCCGAATGACTGGTAGGTCAGGAGTAGTGATCAACCGATATATACCGATATTTGCGTTTTTTACATGTATCAATAAATGTTCCTTTTTTAAATTGAGACTTGTAACATTTGTTATCATCATTGTGTAATTTTTATGATGTAAATTGAGGGAGCAAAAGAAGTATCGGCTCCAAATATCGGCTCAAGAAAATCGGCAGCCCATATGGGTCGTTGGCTAAGGCTGATGAAAAGAAATCTGTAACGGCATCAGCCCTAAAAAATCCATATTGGTCGATCCCTAGTCAGGAGACGCCACAACATTAACATTCAATGTTTGAAGTGAGTGTAGGTCTTATCAAAAGGTATTCCCATTTCTGAAAGAAACATTTCTAATCAGTTCAGCCGTTTGTTAAAGAATTTAGTTAGTAAAGCTATTTGGGATCCTAACACAGGGGCTGATTCCAAAAACAACATTGCACATGTCTTGCTGAATGACATTTGCATGTCTGCCGGACCAAAACTACTGTAAACTAGCTATAGAAATACGCATTTCAATTTCAAATATTATTTGTATTCTTCTTGGGGATTAATAAAGTGTTATCTCATGTTATCTTACAAAGGCCCAGACGTAACATGAATCTATTAAATAGCCACGGGAATGAAAAAACAAATCCCAAAGTAGCATAACTAGTGTGGTACTAGAAGAGTTTTGAAGTACCTCAGCAAAGCGGGGAGTTCCAGTGAGCACAGCCCTCAGACCCAGGATCAGTGTTTCCTGAGTGATGCCATGGGGGTCATTAGGCGGCTAGGGGTCAGCGGTCAGGGGTCAGAGACATGGAAAAGAAAATGCTTGTTAGTTTCGTAATAAAACAATACAGGTGCTTTGACAGGGAGGGGGGGGAAGAGTAAAGATAAATCCTGATGAAATAAAGCAAGGTGCCTAGTTGCCAAGGTAAGCTCCCCTACTTAAACTAAATCACTTTCATTACATAATTGTGTGAGCATCATAATCATCTACAGAAACAATGAACATCTTTAAATTATGGCATATAGCTATATTCCATAATTTGAAGATATCCATTTTGTATCGGCATTAACTAACATCTGCATTATTAAACAGCATTAAAAACAATATTATAATCAGTCCTATTGAACATGTTCTACACCGACTTTAAGCCGAACAGAAAAACATTTACATTTAGCAGACACTTTCATCCAAAGCGACTAATAACCATTTATACACACATGCACACACTGACGGCGGAGTCAACCATGCAATGTGACAGCAACCATAACCAAACTGATACCAAACAATCAGGCTCCATTAACTACTCGAACCTTATGCCAGTTGCCTGTTAGGATAAACATGATCAGCCGCGTCATTCAAGAGCTATTACGGCTTTTGTCTGGTTTTGCAACCGCCCTCACAGCGACCCCGTCACAGAGGCAGAGACAAAGCAAGCACACGAGCAAACAGACGACATTTCCTGTGCAGATTTATCACATTAGCCCTCTGAAATACGACGGCCGAGTGTGACGCCGGTTTGTTGGCTCTGTGACGTGGGCTAGCTGTCTGCTCCCAGACGCATATTGACACTCCCCTGTGTTATTGTTTCCCCCCCCCACCGGTCGGGGTCGAACAAGGCCACAGGAAGTCTGTGATGACATTAGTGTCTGCTACGTTTATTGGGTTTCATCTTGCTCTTTGGTGTGTGTGTGGCAGCTGAATAAACAGGGACTCACAGGGCTGAAGTCGACAGGGAAATAGCAGGACGTCACCTCAAAGAGCTCCTCTGCGAATTTACCTACCGACGGCAACCATGGAGACAGAGGGGATTAGGGTCTGCATTACTATGTAACGGCGACCAACTGTGGAAGGCAAGGGGTGTGTGTGTGTGTGTGTGTGTGTGTGTGTGTGTGTGTGTGTGTGTGTGTGTGTGTGTGTGTGTGTGTGTGTGTGTGTGTGTGTGTGTGTGTGTGTTTTTACCCAAATCGTAGCCTCGATGGATGATGTTGTTGGCGATCTGGAAGGCCAACACAAGATTCCGGGGGTCTCTCTCGCCATCCATTGATTGGACGAAACCAAACACAAAGTCTGCCCCTAAACCTTTCAGTTCTGGTGAATGGCAGGAACAGGTGATTAGTTGGAACTGTTTAACAGACATCTCAATGTGACAAGGAGGAGAGAGTTGATACAGTCACATTCTGGTCTCTTCTCACCTGCTTCTCTGGACTCCATGAGGTTTAGGAGCATGTTGTACACAGAGGCTCGCTCTGCCAGCATCAGGGACTAACACACACACACACACACACACACACACACACACACACACACACACACACACACACACACACACACACACACACCCTAGTTAAATGATAAGCAACATTTATTTCTTTATTTATGCAAGTACTTATTCTGAAACAACCTTTTAATTTAACTTCCACGGCTTATATATATATATATATATATATATATATTTTAGGGCTGTCAAAATTAGCGTGTTAATAACACGTTAACACATCAACCTTTTTTGACACACAAGATGGAAGAACTTGAACGGATATGTAAATTAACAATGCAACAAAAGGACAATGCAGACTTACTTGGACATGAGTATCCTGGAACAGAGAGCGTAGCATGGACACTGCAGAACCAGCGGGCAACAGTGAGCTTTTGGTCTGGGAAAGCATACATAACATGGTTACCACAACAGACAGTTTAGAGGTCCCTCCAATAGCAACATGCTAATGTGAGGAAGACAAGATATGTGTTAGTCTGTTGATTTCAAGGGAAAAAGCACTCACCAAAGCCTTCAGCCCTTGTAAGACAAAGGGTATAATAACATAGTGGTCCTTCAGTCTGTTTTCATAGAAAGCAATGAGCACTTCCACTGAAAACGGAAATGAATACATAGTAAAAATAGTGAGTCCAAGCCTACCCAGACTCAAGTACTACTATTTACTTTTCTACTTTCCTTCTTTGTGTATAAAACAGTGTATAAAAACTCAATATGCATTGATCCTCTATGGCCGTCTACCTTCACTCTCTGATAGATCTCCATAGCACTGCTGAATGACCAGGGACAGCAGCTGGACCCCTCTGGCTCTTGTGTGAGGAGTGGTGCTTGTTAAACTCGGGCTGTACATGGAGAAGAAATTCACTCTTTATTTACATAGCGTGTCTCATACAATACTACAATATAAAGTAAGAATTCCATATGCATAACCCAGAGAGAAGTTTAAGAGGAAGAGGCAAAGAAGAAGGATCACACTCTACGTGATGTGGAGGAACGCTAAACTGAAAAGGTATATTTTTAGGTTCAGATTATCTGTTGGAATGTCTCCTGGGCTGTATTTAACATTTCCACATAATATATAATTGAATAATGTAATCCTGATGGGTGTTAGGCCTAATTGCTTAGGACTCAGCTGTCCATGATTCCCAAGGGCAGTTGGTCCAAAGTTTTTGTGTATTTCGTTTTTAAAGACTGGACAGGGTTGAGGATGGATTTCATTAAGCAATAACTTACCCAAGTGCTTCCACTAACTGCAGTATCGTAAACTGCTTAGCTTGAACGCCTGTGAAGAAAATAAAAATCACAAACTAGGTCACGTGACATTCGACACGACAACATAAGTTAAAGCCATTACTAGTGGGATCGGGGTTCAGGGTTCATTGACAGGACAGGGCGATAGGAACAACAGGTTAAACTGTCAGAAACACCCCATCAAACTAAAAGCAGGCTTTCAATTACAATTTTGATTTGACAGTGATGCGTTATGCAAGTCGATCTTATACAGTCATTAATAAAAGTATCACTAAATTATTCAATTGTCATTTCTGGTAGACGTTATACCATGCGGTGTATCCCATGAAACATCCTCTGGCTGTTGCAATGGCATGCTAACGTAGCTAGCACATGCTGAGCAGAGCAGCGGATGCATCAATGAAGCTGTCATTGTATGCCAACACTGTCAATTACTTTCCTGTATAAGGTTGTTTTAGAAATAGAACCGAGCTTTTACCAGTAGCTGTGTCATTGGCCTTGCTGTCTTGCAGTCCAGTAACAAATTCTTCAACCAGAGACACCAGCAAGGCACTGTCCGCAGCCATCGTTCCTTGGTTCCTGATGGGCTGCGCATGCGCAAAAAGTTTTTACAAAACCAGCACACTTTCCTCTAGTTTTTGTGCTTAAGTATATTCACTTGATATTAACAATGTCCACAGATAAAAACAAACATTTGATTGCACCCTGGCTTTATCGGAATAACAAATGTATATATATATTATTATGCATGGAGGTATATATCCGAAATAGAAAGCTGCGTCTTCTTTCAGAATCTTAAATTGTAAAAAGCTTCCGCAACCATTAATTCAAAGAAATATTTAATAATTCATCGCTGCAGAGAGCAAAGGAAAACGTGACGTCAAATAATTTGATACCTTCCACTGGAGTGCTCCACTGCGCATGCGTGAAAACTAAAGTTCAGAGCTGCTAGCTCTTCTCACTAGCTGCAGCCAGCAGTTACCAGAGGAGGAGACGGAAGCAGGGGGATTTAAAAATATACACACACCACGGACACACAACGCACAAAGTCCCAAATGGCTCCTCGGGCCACCTGAAAGACACCAACGTCGTTATCGCCGTGTATTTACGAAAGCTGAACCTTTTGGGATGGGATTGGTTGTGGAAAAGTTTGTGTTTACTAACGCTAGCCAGTCCGCTAGCTCGGCTAGCTTGCTAGCGTGGAAGGTGTACCAGTGTGTTTAATTTATAGCGGCATGACACTGAAGACTCCCTACTAGTCTTCAGACCAACTCGTCTATCATTTGAGTCCTAACCAGCCGATGTGTTGCCAAGAAACAGTAATACTCGTGTTATTTAAAGCTCTGTACGCATGATGCTTCACTTGTCTTGCTATCAAAGTGTTCACTACACGTGACGGGCTGATTTTCTAATATCACAACCCCACCAACAAACCATTGCAGCGCTTTCACGTAGTCCGCACTCATTCGCGTTAGTCATCAATCAAACCAATTCTCAAGTCGAACTAGTGAAGCGGCCGTCGTTGCCTTGTGTCCCCCGATTGACGGTCTCTTTGGGTTTTACAATCGTACACACAGAAGATATGGATTTTTAATGGGACCCAGAATGTCGTCGGCTTCTATGGTGGCCACTCGCTCCTGAGCGATATCTAAAAACAGCTTGTAGTCGGATAACCATGGGAGGATGTGTCGGTAGAGAGCGAGAAGACACACAGGGCCATGGCTCTTCAAGAAACGGCGGCAGGGCACACAGAAGACGCGGAGGTAATATATGATTACGATCGAAATGTGTGTTTTCTATGTGCATCTAATAGCGTTTGATTGATTCGTTTGATTGTTGCAAGCTACAATAGTGGTTCCAACTTAAAACTATTTTTATTTTTGTTGTAAAAGAAAAAAAAATGTATTGTCCAGTCGATGTCAATGCACTGGTTTTCAAATTCCTCTGAAACATTTATATTATATCTCAATGCAATACAATTTGTCATCCCGTCTTGGCCAATTTGCTGAAATCATGTGGTGTTTTTTTTTAGGAAGCTCTGGTCAGTCAGTCTGGTCAAGGAGGAGGGTGTCAACAGCAGCATGAAAGTCAGACATTCAACTGCTCCTCCCATTTAATCGTTTCCCTTAAATACTCAAGATATTTGACTGCACTACAGCCCTAATTGTTTCATATAAACATTTCATTGGAAGATCCAAGTGTCTCTGACCTGGCCATTGTCAAGAGTCTGTATACCTCCACCACCCAGGTTCCTGCATTTACAGTGCTATGGAACAGCAGAACCTAATCAGTTAAACAAGTGGCACATCCTTGACCGTGGTATTGTGCTTGTAAATCTGAGGCCTTAATGATTCTTGTGCCATTGATTCCCCGATTCTTTGATTATTCCCCTATTGGGACTTCAATGCAAGTCTGTTTGCTACCTACCCTGCTTCCCGATAATGTTCTTATGAAGATAAACATTGGCTACCTGCCACATTCTTCTCTTCTTACATTTGGCTTTGGTTGTGGCCAGTGGTATTTGGCCAGCCACTGAAGCACTTACACCAAGTGACGCTGTATTTACAAGGAGAAGGATTTGAACAGCACAGGACTCCACGCCCTCCATTTGGCAAGAGTTTCGGTGTTGTCTCGTACTCTCGTTGTGAGGCCCTAAGACGCACACTTGTTGCCAATGTTGAATATAAACTCCTCGTTAAGATGCCTGAATTCATGGCACATTGTGTTTAACGTTGTGTGGGATATGCTGGCTGTGAAATGATAGATGTTATTGTGTTCACTCTGTGACAAATGATCAGAAGGCAACCTTCTCCAGATGCTGATACTTCTGCGGGGTTTGGCATGTACCTGGTGTACCATTTTTAGAACGGCTTTTCCTTCATCTAAACTGTATCTGTATGGGTGGTCTTAAGTTTGGAGAGGAGAGCCTGGCAATACCTATGGACCAAAATCATATTTTCTTTAGTTTGTGAATTGTAGGGAAAAGGTCTTTGCACTGAATGTGACTTCCCAGGTTCCGCCATGTTCCACCAAGGCTGATTTTCTGTGTACGTCATTTTCTTATAATTCTTATGTATACTTTTCTCACAATTCATTTAATGAAAGTAACAGTATTTTGAATCCCCAATTAATATTAATAATTACTGTTCATTTAGTTGGAAACTGTCTGGAAAATTGTAGAGGTTAATTTGCACTAACCATTACTATTTCTGATGGCGGGAATGTTCAGTTATATTTGATTGTTTAAACATGCTGGGCTCACCTCAACTAGTGTCTCCTGCTGTGCTGGCTCCAATGTAGAGTAACATAAAAATTATGGTTTACAAAAGCAAATGGACAGTGGATGGCCTAACATTTTTTATCAAGATTAGGATTTTGAAATATCATCTCATTAACAATTTAAGTGCGAGTCTCGTGGCAAAAAGTGAGATGCAAGAAAAAGGCATTGGCAAGAAAAAAATTAATTTAAGAAAATCCTTATCAAACCGTACAAAGTCCCACTCCCTATACATAACTCTGGTTTCAAAGGTGCAAAAGCGTGATACCTTTACCTCCAGGTTATTTTCAAGTGCTCGCCAAGATTCCCTGGCGTCGTGATAGTGTTGTAGCTTGTATCATCTCATCCTGATGGCTATCAGCAGGGACACCTTGCCAGGCTTCCAAGCTAGCAACAAGTCAAAACGTGTCACGTCTCACAGCGAGGACCTACACTGAGCACAACAAGGTGTTCCACTGGGGCTCTGGTGGGCTCCAGGTGGCATGTTGTTGATGTGTGCTTTTTGCTCTTTAAGTGATAGCGGTTCATTATGCTTGTATGTTAATTACCACACATTTGGTTGTTGGTTTGGTATGATGAAGTATTAAACAATATCATTTCCTTGTCGTACAGTTGATGGAAATGATGAGGGATGACCTAGATGTAATGTCTTCCACTGCCGGTGTGGACATTTTTTGGTATTTTATTTGATGTTATTGCTTAATCCTTAAATGGTTTCGTTCCTTGGAACTCTGAGCAGCCCCCGGTGGTGGATGAGTATGAGAAGATATGTGCTCGCTGTGCCTGCTTCAGATGGCCTGTATGGAGGGCAACAGGTTCTTCAACCTCAGAACAGGTTGTTGGTGATGAATCAAAAGTATTATCGTCCCCTTCAAAGGATAATATTTAAGCTTAATATGTCGATTGTTTCCCTGGATATCCTGCTGGTCTCTCTGTGGATTAACTGATAACTCATTGCTGTTCACCTCAGTTGCTCCTCTGTGTCATAATAAAAATTTTGGTTCTAGCTGACAATGTGGCAGCGACCTTTAAACCCTATCCCCAGGGTTCACACTGCCTCTCCACAAACCTCCCACAGTTCTTGCTGATGCTTTTTCAATGTTCTCCTGTGAATTGAATCTGGTATGGTGGATTTCATGGTGACATCACTCAGCAAAGGGCATATTTCGATGCCACTGGTTGTTGTCAACCACTGTGGCTGGTTAATTTAAAGGGTGTCAATTTTGCAATATGTTGACAGGAGATTGTCAGCATATTCTGTAATTGAATAGAGGTCGACTTCTGGCCAGCCATCAATCTCTTTATCCATCCATCCATGCATGCATGCATCCATCCACCATCTATTCAGCCATACATCCCCTTGATAATAGAGACCATCTGTCTTTCCAAATGCAATTTTAAAGAAAGAATTTAACCAGTTTTTCTGTCAGAGCATTACATTTCTGAGGTCTGTTTTGAGGGGAATATGTTAAAAACAAACATCTGCTTCAGGTGTTGGAATCGTTTGGTGTTTTTATTGTGTTTGTGTGCTCCAAAGAGGCTAGTGCTTGACTATGTCAAGTTCCTCCCAAATTAAACAAAAACAAAAGCTTAGAATCCGTAGTGCTTGGTTGGACCAAACATTTACGCTCTGGTCTCCACTGAATTCCCTCTGACGCATGGCAACCTACTGAAGAAGACATTGCTGATGTATGAAATAGACCAGAAATGAACACTGGACCAAGCAGAATGTGGATAACGCCCTGGATTTATTTGTATTGCGGGGACGAGAATACGCCATGAAGGAACATAAATATACAGGGCCAGAGAGACGCCACCTTTTGTGCCACAACTCACTCTCTTAAGACAAAACACTATGTAGGGCTAGAAAGGATCTGGAGTCCAGCATGTTGTTGGCCTTTCCCGAGACTGAACTTGGTTGGGTTTGTGATCGTTGTGCGTAGTTTATGAGCCGTTTCATAAGCCAGGCTTCGTGGTAACCTTGAATCATGCAGCAGTGGCAAATCAACTCAGAAGAGGCCCCTGGTGATGAAAACGCCTTGCTATTCCCTCATACGCCCGTTAAACACTTTGGCGTGTGCGTCGATAACGTCGTTTCCGGGCATTGTTGAACTGGGTCATCCCGGTTTCTCTGGTTGCTGTGGCGATTGACCGTTTGTTGTTTTGCTTCTCATTAAGACAGACTGGAAAGGTCCCATGCGGGGAGTGGCCCATTCCTTCGCCCTCACTTTCTTCTGTGCAGTTTGGATGGTTGAACTACTCCAGCACTTTGTTTTTCTCAATGATTGCTCTTCTATTTTTAAATAGAAATTACATAATTGTGGGTTTCATTATGTAGAGGTAAATGATTGATTTTAATTGAAAAGGGCAATGGCCATTTTTCTGTTCAAAGGTATGAAGAGAATGCCCTCTGTCCCTGGCCCAGAGGGCTGTTTCATGTCTAATAAGCACATTGGACAAACCGTAAAAAACAAAGTACCACCTGGCTGTCTTTAGCTTAGTGGCACCCTTCCAACTGATACGTTGGATCCCTTTCTCCAATTAAATTAATGTCTGGCTATATGATGTCATGTTATTTGTTGTTTCTCTGCTTTGAAACCTTTGCTTTGGGATATCCAGGTGGTACCTTGTTTTCCCCCTTGTGATCCGCCTCTCGGACACAGGTTTGGGTAGCAAGGAAATCAGTTACATTCACATCGAACACAGCATTTTTCTAGTCTGCCGTAGAATTGCACAACCCCCACCCCTCCTGTGTTTGTTGGTCTTTTACTTTGTGAAACATATGCTCCATTTTAAAAATAGTGAATATGTTCCAGGCAAAGCACTCTATTGTCTTGCCACTTGGACACATTCATTTGTGACTCATTGTTACAAAGGATGATGAATGTGTTGAAATTGCTTTGCATATCCATTCTAATTGGCTTCCCCTTGCCAAGTGTTATGTTCATGACATCAGAGGCGTTGCTTTGCACTACGCGTGCTCCACTTTGATTCCCCCTCAGTACTATGGAACATAGTCATGTTGTGCTTTACATGCTCACTGAGCACCCGTCAGATATTCTGGGTTCCATCCCCAATGGCCACCTGTGACCTCTTCAGCCGTCCTTAAACAAAAGATCCCCTATCCTACCTACTACTTAATGACCCGAGTTCATCATAAATCACTTTAGATAAAAGTGTTTGACTAAATCACTGGTACTGAGCTGGTACTCCAGTATTTATCAAATTTCCCATCGAGGGACCATAAAGCTCTGCACCTTTTTATGACGTCTTCCTTCCTGGGTGCCATTGCCATTTGTATCCATGTTTTTGGACTGTTTCCTTGAGTCGGGGACCATGAGGGCCCTGGTGTAACTGCAGCCTGCTGATAGTAGGGACGCTCCTAGGATGACACACACACACACACACACACACACACACACACACACACACACACACACACACACACACACACACACACACACACACACACACACACACACACACACACACACACACACACACTGCTGCTAATCCTACACCACCTCACCCTGGTCTCGACTCCTCCTTGTACTTCACAGCTATAAATAATTTGTTTCACGGAAAGGAGACCCCTTTGGATTGTTGCTCCATGTCCTCCTCCTCTTTACTCTCAGCTGGGTCGTTTTTCCCATGCTTGTTGTAGGAGCATATCACCGGTGTAAGCACAAGATGTTTCCACAACAGTATTCGTAATTACTGCTTGTGTGGGCATATTGTCAGTGTGCATGTGTGTGTTCTCCCTAGTACACTGTTGACTCCCACAGAACGGGGAAGAGAGGCTGTGTGTTGCTGTGACTCATCTGCCCGATCCGGTGCAGTACCATCCATTTTAAAAAGAGCAGCACTTGACCTACTCTTAGCGGGCCGTGCGTCGCACGCTCCTGGGGGAGGGCTGACCCTGTGCTTATCCAAGTGTGCAGCATTATTACATTAACCTATTCATTCCCCCATGTAATTGAGTGGTGTTTAGCAGGTGTCTGTTGTGGTTATCGGGTGGCTTAAGGTATTGGATTATAAATTGAGCCCCTCTATGAACAGGTTCAACACATCAAGATAGATTATTTTATATTGACGCATCAAATGGCCTCTGTGGACACACAGTGACACCTGCCCACAGGTGACAGCGTTCTTTACACCAAAGATCTGATTACACATCACGGTCTTTCCTGCTACGTTTTCCGGTTCATTCCGTCCGGCAGGGAAAACAGATAACAGAAACATGTGAGGCCGTGTCATGGTCACCGATGGTAACGATCACCAGATGTCACTGAATTTGTCGGCATGGAAACCATTTTGTCGAAATCGACGACACAGACCATAAATGCAAGCGCAGTTATGGTCGCGAGACGCCCTGTCTTTTATTATTTATTAAAATGAATGTCCCTTGCCTCTCTTCCAGGCCGCAACGAGCCCCTGAAGAAGGACCGGCCCAAGTGGAAGAGCGACTACCCCATGACGGAGGGCCAGCTGCGCAGCAAGCGGGACGAGTTCTGGGACACGGCGCCCGCCTTCGACGGCCGCAAGGAGATCTGGGACGCGCTGAAGGCCGCCGCCGTGGCCCTGGAGTGTAGCGACCACGAGCTGGCCCAGGCCATCGTAGACGGAGCCAGTATCACCCTGCCCCATGGTGAGGGGAGGGCACACACACACACACTCACACTCACTGATGTACATTCACAACCTCACTCTATCTCCAGCCCACTCTCTCAATCTCACTTTCAAACTCCCTGACACATTTTCAAACTATCTCTCACACAATTTCAATCTCACTCTCTCTAACTCACTCACAATCTCAGATACTATGTCGACGATGCACAATTGCACACTTTTCAACACTCGACCACAATCTGAACTCACTCACACACAGTGGACTCTCCAATTCGTACATTCACACTGGGGCTAAGTGACAAGTGCAGTCAGGCAGTGGCGCCACCAGTCTCGTACTCAGTGTACAGTTACCTTCTATAACGTTACACTACCTTGCAATATCTGGCTGGATGCTAACTGCATTACCTTGCATCATACTTGTACAGTGCAACCAAAGTTAGGGTTGAATCCCTTATATGAAAGTCTGCTCGTATAGCTTTATTTTCTTTTTTAAACTTGTTTTCTACTGGTATTTAAATGTACACTTTCATAGTTTCACGTGTATATATATATATATATATATATATATATATATATATATATATATATTCAGGCTTCAGTCTGACAGTCATTCAGGCGTTCAAACATTGTCTGTACACGCTTCCTGTGTATGCGAAGCCAGGAGGAAAATGGCTGAGATTCTAGCGCTGCCCTCCCCATGAGTGTCTGGTACTGCAGTGATCCCGTCACCTGGGGGGTCGTGACGGGATGTGCGGATGGCTGCAGCGGCGGAGACGCCCGCTGGGTGACGGGGCGGCCGTGTCACCACGTCCGCCCCTATTCAGGTCACCTTCCTCGGGTCGTCTGCCGGGACTTCTCCCCTTGCACCAAATAGGAGCCCGCAGCCAAACTAGGTCAAGGCAGCCCTTGTGTTGCGTACAGTAGTTGACACGGTACTGATGATGGTCCTGGTGTAGGATATCGATATGCTAAAAACAGGGTATAGTGTCAATATACGATACCCTTTTTAAATTATTATAATAACCTGATAATGTCTTTATCATAATTTAGCTATTTCTTTGAAATGAGATTTCTCAGATTGCTCCAAAAGAGATGTCTGTATTGTGATCCTCTCTGTGACTCCAGTGTAGCAGTTTGAATTGTTAATTTAGCACAACAGTTTGTGCTTTGCCAAGTATAGATATAGATTAGAGCTCTCTTGTGCCCTTTACTCTGCCCCCCAGTGGCATCATCCGCACACTGCAGCTGTATAAATTGGGTCTAAGCACTTGGTTGACACATCCTGACGTAGAAGGATTCATAAGTTGCACATCAGCTACACTGATGACCTAAATTTGCCTCTTAGAACACAATATCATAGCACCTCATAAATTGTGTCGTTCATTGTCATAAGACACTCACTGTACAGAATGACCACGTTATGATGCACTTGTGTTAATAAAACTGACCTTTGACTTCAATAGTCAGCTGGACTATAACCCTGGGACAGCAATAAGCTCACACAGAACATCGATCCTAGGCCAAGCCTTGGGGCTGTTCCACACTATTCTTTTATTATTGTTGTTCTTGTTCTTCTTTTTAAATCCTAACGTCCTCTTTCCCCCCAACCCCAGGTACGTTGACTGAGTGCTATGACGAGCTGGGCAACCGCTACCAGCTGCCCGTTTACTGCCTCGCCCCCCCGGTCAACCTCATCTCAGAGCGCAGCGATGAGGACCCCAGCGACAGCCCTGAGCCCCCCGTAGCCCCCAAGAAAGAGTTCCAGCTCAAGGTACCGCTCCACTGGGTTTATCTGACGATGTCCGTTCTCCTGATATCAATTATTTGTTACCTTTTTTTGTGTTTTTCCTCCCTTTCAGTTAACCACGTTCCTCAGGCGTTGTTATCTTACCACGGAGTGCCTGGAATGAGGTGCTCCAATTGAGCGATATAAGCGAGAGATAGAGAGAGCAAGACGTCTGATCATGCTTTTGAGGGAGCGATATCCATTTCAGTAATATTGATTTAGCGGCGAGAGAAGGAAGGCCCGCCGATAGAGGGACACCCGTTTTCGTTACATTTTTCTGAGATTGCTTCGTCAAACCACCTCACATTTATTCTGCTTGTCTTTGCGGTTGTTCTTGTTTTCCTTGGAATTTATAGAATGTAAATTGTGGAAGTTCGGGATAACGCTTCATGACCCCCTCGCAGTCTTTACACACTCGGGATTTGTTTTAACTAGCCTGGGAACCAGACAAATGTGTTATTTGCTCTAGCAAATAAAAATATGTAACCACCATTTGCGTTGCTCCGTCCAGGTACGGATGTCCACGGGGAAGGACCTCCGCCTCAGCGCCAGCATGGCGGACACCATCGGCCAGCTGAAGAAGCAGCTCCACGCCCAGGAGGACATCGACGCCACCCACCAGCGCTGGTTCTTCTCCGGCAAGCTGCTCACGGACAAGACGCGGCTGCAGGACACCAAGATCCAGAAAGACTTTGTCATCCAGGTCATCGTCAACCCCCTGGCGTCCCTGGCCCACCCGCCCTCCCCTGCCTCCGGCCCTGCCCCCCTCCCGGCGCCCACCCCCTCCGTGACAACAACCACCGCCATCACATCCACCATTTCAATCACCTCCTCCTCCTCCGCCCTGGCCAACACCACCCCCGCCCCCGACTCCAACTGAGCAGGGTTGGTGGGTGTGGGGGGGGGGGGGAGGACCCCCGGGGGGTCGCAGAGGAACCTCTCAGCGCTGGGACAGGAACCGCTCTAACACGAAACCCACTGTGGAGAACGCACAGAGGAGAACTCTAAAGGCGGGAGAACAATATGGCGCAAAAAGAAACACTGAAGTGCTGCTTTTCTTTTGTTGTTGTTCCTGTCCCCCTTTTCGGGTTTCGGTTTTACCACTGCTGGTGTACATCTCTCTTGCTCGCCATTTCTCTCGCTTTCTCTGGAGCTTGGTTCAGTGCTGCTTCGAAGAGCTCACCCACTCGCCCCACAGCGAACCCCCTCTCGTCACGGTGGAGCTCGGAGCTCCTGCAGGTCTCCACTCCTCCCACGTGGACCTGGTCCCTCCCGCTTCCTCTCTCTGTGAGATGCAGGGACTCTGCCCTCTGCACTCTTGACTGATGCGCTGATGCAAAGTGCCAATTGAAAACTTGAGTCGCCCCGTCGCTGATTGTAAAGCACATTTCTGCTCTGGACTATCGGCATCTCCTTCTCCTTAACGCCTGCTGCAAAGCCTTTCTTATCAAACACAGTGGGGTGTGGTGGGGTGGGGGGGCGGTAAAGTTAGAGCGAGAGCTGCGTACCACTTGGTGACTTAACGATTGGTTATTAACATTTTCTCTCCCTTCTTTAATTTTTTTTTTTATTGAAATATTCTAAGACAAGCTTTTTTGCACACTTGGAAGATTATTACTATGTGCTAGATTGTGTGCCTTTAATGAATCAAGATGAAAACACAAAGGGTTTAATGTCCTGGGAAAAGCGTTTGTTTCGTTGCTGGTCTTATCCTTTTATCTTCTTTTTTTTCTTTTTACTATTCGCTTTCGATTCAGGACCCTGAAGTGGGATCCAAACCGCTGCCTTTCTTGGAGAATTCTCTAATGACGATGTTGAAGCCTACACACAACATAGACATTTTGTCTGTCTGTTTGAGCCAAGAGGGGTAACCAATTCAGTGTGATTTCTACATGGTCCACATTGTTTCAAGTTGTTTGTACAACCCATGCTGTACAGCATACGCATTACAAGATGATGGTCGTTAATGCCGTTTGCTGAGGAACTAGGGACAAAAATATATCTATAAATGTAATGTTTTTATGTATATTGAATTCGTTTATTCATAATAATTCCTGCCGGTTAACTAAAACAACGGCTGTCAAATGGGGAAACACCGGGCATACTATGATACAACAACATGGTGTATGTTTATGGCATCAGTTCTCATTGCGAGATGCGATGAGAACTGTGTTTTGGCTGTTGGCTGTTTTGGCTGTGGCTGGTGTGATATTTTATTACGCTACTAGCCATTCTCAAGAATCTTCTTGCACTGGTCTTGGTAGTAGTGGTTGTGGGGGGTGGAGTTTTCCCAGTGTCTCAGACATTCAAATCATTCTCCCAGACGCCCATGACTTGGTTATGAGGCTGGGGAGTGTAATGGAACCTGCAGACGGTGATGTAGGATAGGTGGACCCGACAAAGTTAATGCATGAGTTGACTGATTTATCAGCCACAGCCAAAACGTACGCAAGTATGAGGGAGGGCCACATGTATACATCACATCATGGGTTCTTTTATATCACCGTTGTTTTTTTGCAATCCCATCTTGAATATCGCTGCCACAGAGAACATGAGACCATGTTCTTCAGTTACTTAGGAGGTGGATGGGTCAAACTTTTCAGACCTTAAGCGTACCGCAATCATTGGCTATCCAGAAGGTCCTCTGGGAAATGTCTTTCAGGTTTCTCCTTGAGTTTGTTTTCTACTCAAATGCGAGTGCATTTCACCTCTCTCCTCCACTTTATGGGTGTGCAATATAATGATAATTGACCTTGTGGACGTGTGTCACATGAGTGCTCCATGGGGTTCAGTGAAGTACGGTGGGGTGTAAGGGTGCGTGTACAAACCTTTCATGATGGTGCGATAATCACTCACACAACACAGTCATGTATACACTCAGTTTAAACTGTTCAAACATTCAGAGCTATTGTCCTTTTGCCTCACAGCTTAAGTTATGACACCTCTTTGTCTTGGCACACTGCTGGTGTATTGGTTAAAGAACAGGTTTATACACACACTTACACTTACACACTTGATCCTAAAGCTGTTATCCATGAGAACTGGATTCATGGCCTTCCCATGCATGGAAAGGTCACAAAAGGATTAGAATTGGTTCTGACCAGATTCTAGTTTCTGACTGGCCTTGGGAATAAATCATGTATGAATAAATCAATCCACTCTGCAGATTTGGCCCTTGTTTGCCGTTACCTGCCATTATCTTAGCCGTTACCTGAGCTGTTATTGTGACTCTCTTGTCCCAGAGTTTCTTCTATTTTAGACCATCTGACCCTTTTTTTTTGTTTATGACTTTGCTTATGTACTCGTACGTCTGTTCTGTTTATGTGCGTGTATGCGACCACATCTACATAGTGGTTTGGTTTAGAGACGGGCTGTTTTTGATATTTTATGGGTTGTTTTGTAGTGTATTGTATTGGAGTGTGTTATTTCTTTTTATTTTTTTTGGGGTGGGCGGGAGGGGGTTTGTACACTGAACACTAGCTCGGGCATAATCAGTATACTCATTACATACATGCAGACACTTGGCTCAGACACACATTTTCATGTCACACAGTTGATTCATATTAAGTAATCTGGATGCTGAACTTGTACGGAAGCCATTAAAGGATGTGGATGTTTTGAGGGCCTATCAGTAGCCACTAGTGCATCAATCCTCTCTATACACTAAAGGCTTTTGCAGTTAAAATCAAACGTTCCCCATGGCTGGAAAAAGGAACGCCGCAGTCCTACTTGAGAAAATAAACAAATATATAAAAAACTTGACTCATGAAATATTATTTTATAAAATGCTCACCGTGATATAGATGTGTACAGATAATATTGTCTAAGTCCAAGGTGAGACTTAAGTAATTATTATATCCTAACGGTTAAATACATACCTAAAACATATTTTGGAAATGGTGTGTATTTCTATGCTAATAGATTTTTTTTTTTGACAGTTTTTAAACTAATAAAATCTAACTATTGTAAAAAAAACAAAACAATGGTAACGTTCTGCCAGTGATTATTTCTCTTTTCAAGGGAAGGACAGTTCATGTTTTTCCAATAAATACTTTTATGTCACAGTATTTTGTGATTTGTATTTCATTTCAGTGAAAAAAGGGGAGATGTAGTTTGTATCTTTCATTTCGGTGTAGAATTTTTGGAATAAAACTCTGGCCAAAAACATAACTGAATAGCCCTAACCCTAGCCTTTTCTAACTATCGGCCTGCCTAAACATTTCCATGGCTTAGCGGATATGCCTGATCTTTGGCCGTATTCTCAAAGATCAAATACCCAACCTTACACATGTAGTTGGGCCTTGATATCTGGATTTAATTGCACCGCTTTATGGAAGCCAGATACAGTCAAACATACATGGAAAGGAAAAGGAAAATTAAAGAAATAAGGCAACTAGTGACCTGATTTAGTCAGTTAAAACAGTTTAAAGTATTTCAGTACTCGTATTCATTAATGTTTAAAAATATATATTAATTAAGAAAATGGAAATGGTCAGGATGAGTTATGATTGTTTAATACATCAGTTAAATCGACTCTTCACCAGCAGATGGTGCTCTACCTATGGGAATAGAAGCCTCACACCTCTGATGGTTTTCAGATGAGGGAACAAAGCACTGATTCAGTGGCAAAGTTTGAACGATGACAAATTATGCTGTGTATTGTTTATATGATAAATGACAATGTACACATCACGTGTTTAGCAGTAGCTTCAATGGGGTATTAATTTATTTGGTCCATAACCTTCAAAGTTCCAAGTAATAACTGGGAACTCCCAGCCATTTGGTAAAAAAAGAAATAAACATTTTAAAATAACATCAATATTGTTCAACAATGTGTACGTGTTTACATTGGTTATGCAGAATGCAACGCTGTTCGTTTTTCTTTTGTTTCTTTCCCTCGGTAAGTGCAGTTACCGTAACTGCGGTGTAACAGCGGCCAGGAAAAACCCCCTACTGACGGTGGGATTTCACAGGGGCGCCGTTGTTGGGCGCCGTTGTTGTTGCGCAATGTTCGCTCCGCGCCTGGAGGTCAGCCCCGTGCCGAGCAGCCTCTTATTCCGCCTCTCTAAAGCAGGCGCCACGGCAGCCCTGCCTCAGTGAGGGGCAAAGTGCTTTGGGAGGATCATACGAGTTAGAGAAATCCCCCCAACTTTAAGTTTGTTACGGTTTTAAGTTAACCACGTTCCGGTGGTGACTCTTTCTTGCATGTGTTGGTGATTGGGGAAAATGTGGAAAAACTCATCATATCGTCAATGTTAATCATACTTTATGCAATAAGAATGTAAATGCCATCAGTGATTTGTGAATTATACGACAGCTTTCTGCCATGGTTGTAGATCACTGGTAACGTCCATATAAACACCTGTTGCCTGGAAACGGTACTCCATGAGAAGCGGCTAATGTCTGCCCTATATGGAGCTAAGGAAAAAGATGGTCACTCACCAATAACACTGTTACGAACTGACAATGTATGATTTACAACAAGTTATGTCCCCAATGAGGGAAATTATTGAGTCCCTGTGTGTGTGTGTGTGTGTGTGTGTGTGTGTGTGTGTGTGTGTGTGTGTGTGTGTGTGTGTGTGTGTGTGTGTGTGTGTGTGTGTGTGTGTGTGTGTGTGTGTGTGTGTGTGTGTGTGCGTGTGTGTGGTTTCTCAAATATGCATTTTCATTATGTGAAGAAAATGGGCTGTACCGGACTCGAGACAGAGGCTAACAAGACATTTGAGTCTTTATGATACTGATGGTTAGCATGAGCAAGTGGTTAGCATCAAGGAGAATCATTTACACTATATTACGATCATGTTTATGATGCTCTCAATTATTTTAAAATTATTTCCAAATTATCAGCAAAGAAATTAGTATATCATATTTAGATTCAGCTACTTTCCCAATCGCAAAAATTTCATGAAAAAATGCAGATATCGATAATAATCGAAATAAATGAATAATGAATTCATTTATCTTTGGATGATGCAGGCAGTTGCATGGTCACAGATGACCTCATAACAATTATATAATTACAACAGTGTGTATTGCATCATGCACATGCAGTAGAGGTTCCAGAGGAACAAAATTCACACAGCGGTTATTAATGAGTGCAAATAAGTAAACGGGCTGTTAGGCATGTGTCTAGATGGGATCTCCTCAGCTCTCATTCAGCAGATGCTTCCATTGAAATGGACTGACAAGGAGTTCAGGAACACAGTAGACATGCTCAGGTAGGCTGCGACATACAGGATTGAACCCAGTAACTTTTGGTTGGGAGTCGAGCAGGCTAGCCTAACCATAACGCCACACTGCTACCCAGCCTGTGCTCGAACCACGGACGCTTAAAGGCCAACGACCAGCTAACAGCTTAGCCCAATGACTGCAGACATTCAACTTTGCGCTGTAGCAATGAACATTCTACACTCCACCTTGGTGGTCTTTACTGTTCTTCTTAAAGGTGACATATTATACCACCAGGTGTGAGTGTGATTAGCCGTTACAAGCCGTTTCGAAAATCGGCCACTTCTGACATCACAAGTGGTGGGCATGTCCACCCGGTCCTAGATGTATGACGGATAGATGAGCAACGTTTGCTACAGTCCACTGGGTAGGCTGGTAGACTGATCTATCCAGCACACATGGACACGCCCACTTGTGATGTCAGAAGAGGCCGTTTTCAAAACGGATTGTAACGGCTATCACACTCACACCTGGTGGTATAATATGTCACCTTTAAGGACACAGGGAGGTGATGTTTGAACCGGTTTATTGCATAGTTTGAGGATAATGATAGATAGAGCAGGCGGTGTAACATGCTGCCATGTAGGAGCTCTCCCTGAGTATGTGTGTGGAAATGGCTGCTTTCACCTGTGCACATTAATTGATCAATGTACAAACAGCCCCCAGAGTCCAAGCAGTTTGACTCGGGCCAGGTGGTTCAACCGCACTTTACACAAAGCATTCCTTAGGGTTCTGAAGTGAGGTTGGTTTACCGTAGAGGACCCATGTCAATCCCATTACCCTGTAGCCACAACACTAGCCTGCGCACAAGCGTCTCCATCCAACCCACCCATGGAGCAGACACTTTTAATCAAGGTGACTTCACAAGGCGACTTTTCAGCATCACACGAGTGGGGCTGGTTAACAATCAAAGCAAAGCCATTGACATTACTGCCATTACGTGCAACCTGTAAGGAGAGGTCTGGTTCTCTGAAGACCAGTGGACAACATGAGGGCTTAGCCCCTGGGCTGGCTGGTTGACAGGCGTCTGCCTTCCCAAGCCCTGTAAACAAGCTTAGTGTCTGAGCCTTTTAAAGGCCATTAACCTACCCCATACCCCTCTACCCTTCTCCCCAGACTACCCCTGCCAAGTGTGCCACACATACACACACACACATGCAAGGCTTATGCATATCCTGTATTACAGCACTGCAGGTCTCAGTGTTACACGGGCTGTTCCAGACCAGAGCCAAAACAACCATCACCTCATGTCGAATCCCAGCTTCACCAGCCAATAGGAATGCTCCGTGCCGACTGCATTTCTAATCATCTGATTGGTCCTTTTGTTTCAAGCAAACATGGTGCAATTCAGTTGTCGGAAGAGAATGAATACAACAGACACAATACAATACAGTGTACAATACAGTACAACACTATACGATGAAATTAAATACAATGAAATACAATACAACATATCACAACGCAATAAAGTCCAAGGGTTGTTGTAGTACCTGCTATAATGTATGTATATAATGTATAATGTATTGGCTATACAAATGAAATTTAATTAACAAATAATTTCCCTCTCTGAGGAAGGGCGGATCAGATAGGCTGTTGATCAAATGATAACATTCGTTTATCTTGTGTCACAGTTGTTTTTGCCTTATTGTACTGTATATGTAAATTTGGCTCTCTCGAATCTGTAAAGCAAACACAAACGAAAAGCAGACTCAGCTGTTTACACTCCAAGACAAATTAGACATCTGTTACTGGGCTAACGTTATTCAAACGAACGGTGAAGTCATACAATTGCGGTGATTTTTTATTTAAACAGAACATCAACATTGACAAGAAGCTGTTCAGGGAAGTGGACGTGACGGTGATGGTTAGGGTTGTTGTATGGATTCCCTACTCGGTGTGGATGATGTCACCCACCAGCCTCAGGCTGCGTTCAAGCCAGACAGACCGACATAGCGTATACACAGGCCACGGCAATCTGTTGATTAGCAGCACACAGTTTCAGGATTATGTTAAGGATATGTTCAAGCTGAAACCAATACTCTGTAGTCTGAGGATAAAATGACCTCCTCCATGACCTAAGTCCAGGTAAGGTTTGAGAGCTTGGATTGTAAAGTCAACTACTCACACTATATACTGTGAAAAGCATGTGGCTCAGAAGGGTGCACAAATATAAATCTCCAATTACTTTTAGTAATAGGAGATTTATTTAGATTTATTAAGGCGTATTGCGAAAAGCAATACGCCTTGGATTAGGTGACCATATAAAGCTGTTTACATTAATCTATACAAAGGGGAAGATGGAAAAAAGTCGCCGCTGCTGCTGTGCACCAGGTTCACCCCATGGTAGGTTCAAAAATGTTCACAGCATTAGTCACCATGGTAACCAAACTGAGAGTATTCTAATCTTGGTTTCCGAAAATTCCCTGATTTCTGATTTAAGATAAGGACAGTTAACGTGGAAATCCAGCTTCTTGAAACCAGGCCCAGGTGGCTGAGCAACACACGCACTGCATTAACCGCACGCACACCGCACATCAAAATACATTCAATCAGATGCACTCAGAACTAGACACACAGACACACACGAAAAGTGTACACCAAGACACACTCACACACAAAGAACAAATACGAAAGCCCACAGACACACAAGACACGTAAATGAACACACACACACACACACACACACACACACACACACACACACACACACACACACACACACACACATGCTTATAAACAGCAGCTTGATTACAGAGAGCAGCTGAGATAGAGCTTGGTCTAAACCACAAGACATGCAGGAATAGAGGAATAGATAGATCTTAGTCTTGGTCACAGCATTTTGACCTATAAAATGTTACGTAAATCCTACATTTTTTAAACAGTAAATGGAAAGATAACTACTACTCACTGCTGACAGCCTAGCTTTATTCCCATATCCAAAAAAGTGGGCCCTATCATAATGTTTTGCTCATATTCTGTGGTACCGTTGTTGGATTCTAAGATGGGGCAGAATAATCTACTGGTTAGCGTAGTAGACTGCTAGCTGAAAGGTTCTGGGTTCGAACCCCACAGTCTAAAAACCTTCTGTGTAGTAAAGGGTTAGGCATTTGCTCTAGGATTCCTACAGGTAGACTGAGGACATTGAGGAATTGAACCCAGTACCTTTTGGGCTGGGAGGCTAATACCCAAGCTACCACATTATTCTGCTTCTAAAACTGTTACGATATTAGGAATAGGGTTAGTTTTAGGGTTCTTATGGTTAGGGTCAGTACTGACATCACACAGAAGGGGCGGTGTTAAAGAAGAAGCCCTTACTGATTGCAGAATGGATGCGCGTGGATGCATCCGTTCTGCTATCGGCTAGTAAGTAAGGGCTTTCTGCAGCAGGTATTTACATGCAAAAACACAAAAAAAACTGTTTCGCTGAAACTGTTTTATATTGTTTCGTCACGCTATTTGAGTTAAACGAGCTCTGTGTTTCGTAAGGAACCAACTCATGTTACATGTCTTGGAATGGTTTTCTGAATGTGTTTAGAAGCCCCAAAAGCGGATAAAGAGCTTGCCCCCATAGGTTAGCATTATAGCTATTCCGTTGCGCCGGCAGTCAGTGCAGATCTCTGGCTTGGTCGAATCAATTTTTCGTCGGGTTTTTAGCTTCCCTCAACATGGGGTGACCCTCAGGAAAACAATAATGGGGTTAAAAATCGCCAGAGTTCTCCTTTAAGGTACTCATTAGCGGTAAATAGCAACAGGTGAGGCTGCAGAGGGGTCAGGAAGTAAGACTCTGAGCTGGTGAGAGTCTCTGGAGGTGGTTCTGCAGGTGAGACTCGGAGTGATTGAACCTAACCCGAGGGACACGCGTTGCTCTTGGCGACACCTCTATGGGAGAACCTTTTGATTGTAAATACACGGTGGAACGGTGGCTGTGGACCTGTGGTGAGTACCTCTTACCTAACCCCCCCCCAGATAGGTAAGATTGCACTCACCCAGGGAAAGCTGTGGAACATACTCCAAGTTCATTGCACCATGTAGGGACAGACTTTAGGTTACAGGCTGACTACCCGGAGGAATAACAAGTGCGGTAGGTCAGTGCGTAACACTAACCTATAATAATGTGACCATCGCAGGGATCCAAACGATGACCTGCTGAGTGGGGCTGGGGGAACGGGGGGATGGGGGGGGGATCATCTATGTGCACAATGCATGCACTCATGGCAGAGCAAGGCACTTCCCCTCACATAAAGGGCCATATTCAAATGGCCAATAAAGCAGCCTACTGTACAGGTTGTAAGTTGAATGTGGCCAATTCAGACCGAGTTGACTTAGAGTGTGTTTGTACACTGCGTGTGTTTGTGTGTGTAGTGTAATTCAGGTTAAGTCTGGCGTGTGTGTGTGTGTGTGTGTGTGTGTGTGTGTGTTTGTGATTTGTAAGGAAATTCCAGAGTTTGTTTGTTTTGGTTTGGTGATGCCACACCTGATTCTCTTTCTCTTGTTTGCAGATACTTTGTCGAGCCGGCCCCCAAAACTACACAAAGAGCATTCCCTCTGTCCCCTATCTACCTATTGGTATCTATCTTTATTACTACCCACCTCTCTGTCTCTCTTTCTCTCTCTCTCTCGCTCTCTCTCTCTCTCTCTCTGTCTCTGTCTCTCTCTCTCTCGCTCTCTCTCTCTCTCTCTCTCTCTCTCTCTCTCTCTCTCTCTCTCTCTCTCTCCCTCTCTCTCTCTCTCGCTCTTTTTCTTCCTCTCTCTCCCACACACTCTTTCATTTTGTTTCTCTCAAAATGAGCTCCATGTGTGTCTGTGTGTGTTTGTGTGTCTGTGTGTGTGTGTGTCCAGGTTTGACTTCATCCTCCTGCTCTGTCTGGGTCAGACTGATACTCAGTTTAGTTTAAATCCTCCACCAATCATCCGGCTTTTGGAAAGTTCTAAAGGAAGGGTAATAAATGTAAGGGTGAAGATGGGTGGGGGTGGATGGGTGTGTTCTGCCACACAAGTCGTCCCCGGGGCCCCCGAATGGAGCCTTGGCTTTGGCAGGGCGAGGGAGGAAGCAGGGGGCGAGAGGGATAGAGAGAGATTGGGGAAGCAGGATAAAGAGGGAGAGGCTGTGAGAGAGAGAGAGAGAGAGAGAGAGAGAGAGAGAGAGAGAGAGAGAGAGAGAGAGAGAGAGAGAGAGAGAGAGAGAGAGAGAGAGAGAGAGAGAGAGAGAGAGAGAGAGAGAGAGAGAGAGAGAGAGAGAGAGAGAGAGAGAGAGATGGTGTAGGCGTGCATGATAGAGAGAGGGAGGGGTTAGGGACAGGAAAGAGAAAAAGAGAGAGCGGGGGCACATGGGATAGAAAGAGAGAGAGAGAGAGAGGGAGAGAGAGAGAGAGAGAGTCAGAGATTGAGAGTGGGAGCGCACTGGGTGGGAGGGCAGCAGGAAGAGCAGGGGGATTAGAAGCGCAGACTCTCTGTGCCACGTTTGCATCACAGAACTGTAATTCCATTCAGAGCGGTGGTGTGGAGCCAGGCTGGCAGCAATGGGTCTGCTCAGCCCCTCCATCAGCCCCCCCGCCCCCCACCCCCCTCCCTGCTCCATCAGCAGCTACATGTCCCAGCAACCCACCGCCTCACATGGTACCAAGCCCAAGCCCAAGCCCAGGGGCAGGTATAGGACCTCCTGTATCTCTTGACGTCAGAGACGTCATGACGTTTCAGCTGCTGCTGCTTTGGAACTACCATTCAGGTGTGCTCAGACCAACAATGTGGCCACGCAAGCACACACACAAACACACACACGCACGCACGCACGCACGCATGCACGCACACACACACACACACACACACACACACACAGACACACACACATGCAAACACGTACGCTAAATTAATAAATATGTATATGCACTGCCAGTATTTTTCATCCATCGGAGTGAACTTTAAAAGCTTCATGGTAGATTTGTCGGGTCTTTCCCGTGAGCAGAGTCTGGGTTTTCCAACAGCAATGAGGTCCAGAGAGCGTATCGGGTGAGATGAGATCAACCGACACACACAACCCAAATAAAATGTCTCCAGAAACCAACTTGTGTTTCCCACAAAATGTTGAGCTGTGGTGCCAACATATGGCGGGATGGATGGAGGCCTGTTTCATTGTCTCGTTAACTTCTGCTCTTGATCTTTCATGTTGCCAGTTCAGTCTCATTGAGCACTTTATACATTATCCCTAACATACACACACATACATGTACATACTATCAACAACATGCACAATTCTCCAACACCCAACCCAATTCACAATTCTCACACACACATACACACACACACACACACACACACACACACACACACACACACACACACACACACACACACACACATATATGTACAGTATATATCAACAACATACACAATTCACACACACAGACGCACACACAAACACAGATACACTATGAGCAACCTCATCATCAGCAGGGTGTGTGTAGATGGAGAGAAGGGGTGAACAGCTGTTTTATGTGGGTAAAAACCGCTGTCCTGCTTACAATGCAGGTTTCCACGGCCACAGGCTTGTGTTTGCCCCATCACACTGGTTGTCACGGATACAAGGGACAAATCAAAATGCTAATATGCAGAGGGTGTATATGTGTGTATGTGTGTGCCGAGCATGCCTTTGTACTTGCATGCATATGTGCCCTCGCATACGTTTGTGCATATATCTGTTTTGCTTCATTCACTCTGCCCATTTCTCTGTTGAGTGTGTGTTTGTGTGTGGGTGTGTGCCATAGGCAATTGTGTGTGTGTGTGTGTGTGTGTGTGTGTGTGGTGATCGTTTTTTTCCTCACACTCTTTATTTCTGGAGTCCATGTCCCTTCTCTCCCGGGGTTCTTTGTAATGTAGTGTGTGTGTGTGTGTGTGTGTGTGTGTGTGTGTGTGTGTGTGTGTGTGTGTGTGAATTGTGCATATTGTTGATATATACATGTGTGTGTGTGTGTGTGTGTGTGTGTGTGTGTGTGTGTGTGTGTGTGCATGTGCACAAGTGTATGCGTGCCTGCGCGTCTGTGTGTGTGTGTGTGTGTGTGTGTCTGTGTTTGGTCAGGGAGCCTGGGCTGTAATGCGAGACCAAGATGAAACACACAGTCATCAGCACATTCCTATGGCCCTGGGCAAGAGAGAGAGAAAGGGAGAGGGAGAGAGGGACGCACAAACGGGAAGAAAGAGAGAGGGAAAAAAAGAGGGAAGAACAGAGGGAGAAAGACTGGGTGAAAGAGAAAAATTAAGAGAGATGGGGCTAGAGAGAGAGGGAGAGGGTATAATTAAAGGAGAAAGGGGGAGAGAGAGAGACAGAGAGAGAGCGACAGATAGAGTCAGAGAGAGACAGAGAGAGAGACAGAGTCAGAGAGAGAGAGAAAGAGACTCAGAAGAGAGTCAGAAAGGGATAAACTGTGTGCATAAGATGAATACAGACAGAGAGAAAAACATGTGGTAAGTATAGGATGGCAAAGGTTAGAATAACACAGTAGTAAACACACACAACACTCTGCATATTATAGTTGTATGTACACAATGTACAGTATCCCTGTGCCTTCTTTGTTTTGATATACTTGTGGGGACGTAAACTAGTGGGAACATTCAGCAGTTAGTTTAAGTATGTAATTTTCCTCTAGCCCGCCACTCTGATAGATTGCAATGTACAAAGTCATTGCAATGCACAGAGTGAATGTTTCAACAGTTATTACGTTTCCCAACACATTGTTTAGCCAATTCATGTCTTCCAATTGCAAACAATACTGTTTGACTGGATTCAGTTTGACTGGATTCCAGTGCTCGGTTTTTTTCAATATTTCCGCTGTAGGGAGAAACAGAAAGAATCTTCTGTAGAATAAAATATGTAAATCCTTTTTTAAATTAGTTTTCTAAGGTATTTTGAGGAGAGTATTGTAACAATGTGACTCAAACAAAATATAAGCAATGCACAGTTTGCAGGCCTTCAAATTAACCCTTATAGATACTGTAGAAATGTTCAAATGGCATGTCGTATTGAAAGTCATATACTTCCTTCCTCCTATTAATAGCAGTACTGCTATTAATACTTCAATACCAAGAATTACACAGAGCGTCTAAACGTGTTGTAATAGTAGGAAAAAGCTCAAGGCAGCATTTTCCAGAAATGATTATTGACACACACATGCAGAGATTAGTCACTGTTTGTTTTGACAGATTAATTTATGTTTTATTTCTTTCCAGGAAAGATGTTGTAAAGCTCTTCTTGCAAAAAAATCACCCATGCTCCTGATACTTATTTCACGTTCATGTTGGTGCTTTTTCTTTTATCTAAAAGGATTGATTTTAGCTTTGCATTTTTCTGAAGATTGATACAATGTTTGAGTCTCTCAGAAAGTAAACTGAGCTTCAAGATGTAGAATGACAACTATACCAAACTCATATACATATCTGTTTATAATTAATACCTATGTTGCTATGGACAAAACCTTAGTTTTAAACAGTGGGAAGCTCAAAGAGAGAAGTTTTATTTCGATTTTCCTTTCCTTGTATATACCATATTCAAGTGCCCATGAGACCCAGGTAGTCGATAGATCTATCCTTTTTTATGCGAGCCACATATAAAAAAAACCACATTTGTTGGATTTGAAGTGAAACATTTATTATATTTGACTTACAAAAATGTAATTCTTGCTTGGTAAAGATTACAGAACCAGTTTTAAAACATCCCTTGCACTTTGAAATGATCTCTTGAAGTGATTAAAAAACGGACCACAACCAGCAAACAACAACAGTAGGAACATCTCAAACAACTTATGAAAATAATGTATAGAAAAGAATCTCAGGAGGCACTGGGTGGAACAAAATTATTCCCTTTTTGCCCATACATTACTTTAAATGGTAAATTCCTCTGCCTTGGACTTATACCAGCCATATTGGTTAGTTGGGGGTGTATACCTTTAAGAATCTTAAGGGAAATCATAAAAACTCAAAATGGCACCCGGAGGAAAATCTTATACATGCAGAAATTGAATGCAGACCTAAATAAATACTGCATTGGTTTCCCCTAAACAACCAATATGGCTGCTAAGTGAACATGTTCTTTACAAAAAAAAGGCACACTAGGCGACATCATCATTGCACTAATGTGGTGACATCATATAAACCAATGTGAGAAACCGATTTAAAAAAAAAAGTAAAAAAAGTAAAAAAAACAGCAACCTCCTCTCATCCTTTTTTTTTTTTTTTTACTGTTGGGCGACTGTCTCAAATCTACAGCTACGTACATTGCACCCTAGAGGGGGCTCCGCAAAGGCTGGTGGGTGGGCGGGACATAAAGTTAAACTGTCTTTTTTTGTAAGTGTCTTCTTTGCACAGTGTCCGTCTTTGGCTGGTGGACACCTTGTCGATATTCAAGTACCCTCCTCTACCTCTTGAGTGGGAAGTTAAATAAATTAGATGCTGAATGAACTGCCCTGCAGTTGCAATGTGACTGGTGGTGATAGTAGACATACATGATACTCAGTACAGTTCAACTGAAGACGAGAGGTGTCCCTTCCTGATTTCTCCAATGGATGAGTTTCCTTGTCATACAAAACAAACGTGTCAAAGTGTGAAAAACAAACTTTGTTGGTTATGCTCCTACTTTGCCCAGTTCTTAAGTAAAACCACAACCCTTTTGTTTAGTTTAAACTGCCTTGATGAGTTCTGAAGGCAAACATTGAAAGCTTCAAAGTTATTGACGACAAAGCGTACATGGAAACCAAACAGAAAATAAATCGCCTGCAAAAGCACACCCACCGACATTATTAACAACAAACATATATAACAGCTGTAACGCTTTAAATGACAAAACATGTCCTGTACTCTAATCCTGAGGAAGTAATAAATCAGGTAAAGATTGCATACAATTGTAATTTCAACACCTTATTTATAAAATCATGTTTTAGCATAACAGGTTCGAAGTTGAATAATAGTTGAGGGTGAAGAGAAAGTTTGTTTGTGATAAAATGTGTCAACCACATTTAATCTGCAAACATACAAAAGAACATTTAACCGATAACGACACTTGACCATCATGTATAATGGTTTGATTTCTTTTCTTTAACACTTGCTGGACTACCAACATAGCAATGTACGAATAACACGATTCATTTAATTGAAGTGGATAAGCACGACGTCCATGCTAGCAACCTACTGTCAGCCTACACTCGAAAGATTGGCAAGAAAACTCAGTAGTTGATAAGAGAAAACAAAATAATGAAACCGTTGCTGTAGTTCTTTTCGAATATCCTGTCCTTACATGCTTTGCTGTCCAGCAACAAACCTCGCCGATCTTAAAAAATATAATGCCATGCACGGTCTCAGCCCCACACACGTGCCAGTCTACTGTAGCCCTCTTCATATGCATCACTGCTTGTTTGTTGTAGCGTTGCTACGTGATGAATATATTGTGTGATAACTTGCTTCAAAATAGCCTAATCAGATATGATGATATTTTACAAGAATAGCTTCAAAATTGGGTCAGATCCATG
>NC_140291.1:4597436-4642436 GCF_964030765.1 Micromesistius poutassou | reverse complement strand
GTGTCTTTGTTTTGAAACAAGACCTGGGGGGTGACTCAGGCCTAGGTGCCAAGAAAACACGAGTTTTAAACTGTGGAATTACAATTAAACACAAGGCTGTTGGATATTTTCTGCAAATCAGCCATGGTTTTAACGAGCTGCCCAGCGGGGGGGTGGGATTCTGCTGTTAGGAAGACCAATGGGAGAGGTGCAGATGAAGATAACAACATGGAGTACAGGGGGCTGTAGTGAGAGGTAAAGCAAGAAAATAATAATGAACCCTATCTCGTGGATACGGAGCACTGAGTCAGATTGAAATTATTTTTTTACAACGTGTTACGAATAGTTAACCGAAAAGTTAAACACAAGGCTATGTTATCATACCCAGTATGATAACACTGGGTCCGTCTGGCTTCTGCTATTCTCTACACTGTGTGTTTCATGTGCCATGCTAAATAAAAACATCAGCAATTAATGATTAGAATCGGATGATTAGAACCAGGCCCGGATTATTGGACTATTCTAACGCTAGCTAACCGATGCTGACTATAATGTTCTTGTTTGGCTTAAGGTTAAGCCTTTGATGATAGGCCATATAAATCGTAGCATTTATCACAGTAGAAAAGTGCACACAGGTTGATAAAATAGCATCATGCACGACGCTAGAGCATACTTCCTTCAACATGTTTCTTGTTTAGCGCAGACATGGCTTTCAATAGCAGATGCGGTTGTGAATGATTCAGATCCACACACATCCACACACACTTATGTGTGGAGGAGGGCCAAGTGTCTGCTTTCTATCCAGTTTATAGTCTCTAATGTGGGGCAGGAGCGGGGCGCCTGGCTGGCAGTTGGTAATGGCCCAACCAAGGGGTGCGAGAGAGAGAGAGAGAGAGAGAGAGAGAGTGAGAGAGAGAGTGAGAGAGAGAGTAAGAAAGAGCGAGTGAGAGAGATAGCGAGGGAGGAAGAGAGAGAAAGTCACTGAAACGGAAAACAAGAGGGAGAGAGAGAATGAGCGAACTAAGGTGTGTGATAGACGGACAAGAGCCAAACAAGTTAAACGAGAGACAAGGGGATAGAAAGAAATAGAAAGCAAAAGAGAGAGAGATGGAGAGTAAGAGGGAAAACAAGTTGAGTAACAGACGTAACAATAAGTCCATAAAAAGTAATTGTCACGTTGGGATTGTTGAATGGAGAAGAAAAGTCAGAGAGGGTCAGAACAGAAACCACGGGGGGGAGGGGGGAGGGGGGAGGGGGAGGAGGGGGGGATATAGGGGGGAGGCTCCCTGTGGTTTCTGTTGATGAAGGAAATAATTCAGTAGTAGAGGGAGAACCTTAACGGTGAAATGATGGAGTGTGTCCCGGCACGGCCCTTACAGCCACTTCCAGAAAACAGCTCCTATTACAGAAACATAACGGCACTAGGAAGAGGAGGAGGAGGAGAGCTAGAAGGGGGGGGGGTAGAGGGAGCAATGGAAGGACAGAGTCTGGTGTCGCCCCCGGGATTGTTTGAGGGTGATGCCAATAAAAGAAGGTAAGTTGCAGAAGCCATGTTTCTTAACCTCCCCCCACTCCCAGGGTGCAGTGCAGGGCTGCTTTTGTCGTTGTGAAGACGGTACTCACATGATCTCCAGGTTGAGGCCTCATCAGAGACACCTGGTCGTAACCACGGCGAAACAGAGCCCAGATAGCGTCCAGTTTACCCTGCGGAGGAACAGGACAGGAAGTGAGTGCTTTGTCCAGTCACCAGCTGCACTTGGATATTTCCCCGTTGCTTCCCTCGTGAAAAGTAGGAAATTATTTTTACACTGAACTTAATTTTTTTTGTTTAAGAGATAAATGATGAATAACGTGGGAAAAGCCACATCTGGCTTCCATTGGGAGAGGGCTCTCCAGCCTGAGTGTCAACATTGTTCATTCAGTCCATCAGCTGGAGTTCTGTTTTCTTATCTCAATTGGTTTGTACTGTAGTTTCCTGTTCTGTGTTTCTATATCGACGTGAGCTTGTTTCCATTTCCTGTTGTGTATTTTATAACTTCAATGATCAGGATAGTGGAGGGGGGATGGGGTGTTCCCCTCCCAGCCAGAAGGGACTGGGTTTGATTCCTGATGTCTGCAGCGTATCTGTACAGGCACCCTAGAGCGAGACACCCACTATCCCTTCTCCTGAATGTATCTGAAGTCGCTGCGAGTCGCTTTGGTGATAGCATGTGTTAAACATGAAAGATATACATATTTAGTATATGCTACACGTGAACCTCCTAAGATGGGGCAATTTGATTGGTTCGCTATCTCGGGATATTGGGCAATATCCCATGATTGAGATCTGAAACATGGGATGTTGTTTTCATTGCAAAATGACGGTCGCCTCGTCATGCTAATAAAAACAAATAAACCGCTAATAAAAACAAATAAACCGCTAATAAAAACAAATAAATCCCGGCAAAAAGTGTTATCTTGTTTATTTTTTGGAGTGTTCACATGTAGTATATACTAAAACAATTATTCACCTCAGGCTCCGTGAATAGGCACTTCGCCTTCGGCAAATAATTGTTAAATATTTTGGGTTGTGAGTGTGTTTCTTTACCTGTATGGGTGTGTACCATTTCCTGTCCTGAGGGGCCTTCCTGTTGTGAGATTTCTTCGGTTTGGGCTCAAAGGGCTCGTACTCCTGATCGGGCATTTTGACCACGGCGTTCTTGGGTTTCTCCAGCTTGGCGCCCTCTTCGGTCGACCCCTTCCCCCCCCAGCGTACCTGCGATCACCAAACACTGCAGTGATGCCGGTGCGTAATGCTTTCCAAAACCACCTCACGTGCTCACTGGCCGTACTTCCATTCATAAATCACCGTACTTAATTGATAGACTGGAGACCGTGTAAATGGTATATGGTAAATGGACTGCATTTATATAGCGCTTTACAATATTGCCTAACATTCACCCATTCATGCACACATTCACACACCGACGGCGGCGTCAGCCATGCAAGGTGACAGCCAGCTCGTCGGGAGCAGTTTAGGGTTAGGTGCCTTGCTCAGGGACACGTCGACACTCAGCTAGGAGGATCTGGGGTTCGAACTGGCAACCCACTCTACCTCCTGAGCTACTGCCGCCCCCCCCCCTAAATCGTGTGATTATGTGAGTATGATAAGTGTTTGAAGAGGATCAGCGCTGGTCATAATAACTATAACGTGCATGACATCACTGCATCGGTGTCCCTGTTGTTCCATCAGGTGTGTCTTTAGACCCTCACCTCCATCCTCTTGATCCCCCCGACCCCCCTGCCCCCATAGTATGAGGCGTCCACGGTGGGCCACTTCTTCTTGGGGAGGCCGTCCTCGTCGTCCGACTCCTGGTGAAACACAGGCCGCTAACTGTTAGCTAGTGTGGATCGTGTCAACAATGCAGCATATCATAACGGTTGCCGCGGCGATAATAACAAGGAGATTCTGCGTTTACATCTCACTTATGCTGCTTGTAATATCAACAGATGTTTTATTATGTGGACATTCAAAGTATAATAACTCTGCTGCTGTGACTCCCACATTCTGTGTGTATGTATGTATGTATGTATGTATGTATGTGTCAATGTGCAGCATTGCACTTTTCAGAATTCATGATTTAAAGCTTTGTTTGTGACGTTCGACATATTAGAACAGATGCTTTGAATAGATTAATGGCGGCCAGATCAGAGAGTAAATAAAATCACTTTCAGCCCACTGATGAATATCTGTCAGGGTCTGTCAAGTGCTTTGTCACGCGATGAAAAAATAATGAAAAACGTCCACAGGATCTTTAGGTACTTAAGATAATAGACAGCTTTTCACTCCAGGAATGGATTCAGACGTGTATATTTCCACCATTTATCATAAGATCAGACGCTGAACACACATGTGCCAGCACATTCTAGCAAAACCTCAACCACGGGCCCAGACTGATATAAGGGATCAAAAGGTTCACATATATAATATTCAGATTTTACTTACTGTGTATGCGTGCCAAGGGTATACTATATGTGTATGTATGTGGTTCTTGAGAGAGACAAGATTAGGGAGATAAACTACATATAGTCTGAGAGGTTTTTTTTCCTCTCTCTGACTCTCTCTCTCAGACTACACATATATGTAGTGGAACTAGTTACATAAATCTAAGTGAGAGAGACACTCTAAGACTATATGTAATCGCTCTCTCTTTCTCTCTCTCTGTCTGTCTCTCTCTCTCTCGTAAACTACACATATATGAAGTTGAAGTGAGAGAGAAAAAACGATAATATTATCATATTTATATATACACACATTGTCTCTCCCTCTATATTTATATCTATATGGGGACAGAAAGTGCTTAGATCACTCTTCTTTGTGTTCTCTTTCCACCCCAGCGTGTCTTGCGGTGTTTTCAGTAAGAGCTACACAGCACATGTCAGTGAAGTCAACTTCATCAATCATCATCTTCCGTCTAATCTCAGTATTTTCCAATTTCACTGCTTTCAGTTGTGTCTATGTTATTGTAGTTTTGTGTTTTTATGACGGTTATAAAAACACATATTTTCATATTGGATGAGTGTTTGTGTGTCTGTATATGCCTGTGCATACATATATTGTGTAAGTGTCTATATTGTGCGCATGTGCATGCATGATTATGTGTTGTGCGTGTGTTTGTGCACGCATGTGTGTATGTGTGTGCATGCACATGCGTGGGTGGGTGTGTGCGCGTGTGCATGTGTGTGTGTATGTGTCTGTGCACGTGCATGTGTGTATGTGTGTGTGCATGCACATGTGTGTGTGTGTGTGTGTGTGTGTGTACTTACAGGCTCCGGGGGAGGCGGGGGTGGCGGTTCTTTGATCACCTGGGGCGAGAGAAAGAAGACACACACACATGTAATTTGGCCATCACTACTGGGCCAAAATCACTTCACATGGATTTTTACACTTATTACTGTTGGTTAAAGGTTGGGATTCAACCTGGAGTGTTGACAAGAGTGTTGACCTGTAACAAGAGTTTCAAAAGTGACATAGATTTTTATGTCTGGCTGCCTTAGTTTCTAATATAATGAAGAAAATCTTCATAAGCCTAGCTCAATTTTTCGGGTTAGGGTTGTAAATGGGGCATCTGTCAGCCGAGTGGCAGTGAATTGTCATTGGTGATAGTGGGTTGTTTATCGTGATGGTGTTATGGTGATATTGGTTGTCATATGTGTTGTCATCAGTTGTTATGTCGATCCCTGTTGTCATTGGGGATATTGCTATATCATTGGTGACAGTGTGTTGTCATGGTGACTGTGCATTGTTTCTGTGACCCACCAAAGTGCAGCAGAGCGGCCAGAACCACCACATGAAGAGCATGGCCAGCAGCATGAACAACACCAGCAGGGTGATCAGCAGGATGGTGCCGTCAAACTACACACACACACACACACACACACATGCAAAAACACACACACACACACACACACACACACACACACACACACACACACACACACACACACACACACACACACACACACACACACACATACACACATACATGCCCACATTAATAAACATATCATAAACACAATAGTCACATTAGTACAGTACTAATAGTGTTACATGTTATTTCCATAGAACTGGGATATATCGATGTGTCCTGGCATATATAATGTATACTTGCCCTTTATTTAATGCTTGCTGTATACTCATTCATGCAAACAGGACTGTAGTGTAAAACACACTAATATCTCAGTTGTTTCATTTTCAATAAGTAAACTGATTCAAATAGAATCAAATCTGGCAAAGATGTTTTCTATTACAGACCACAAACTGAAGATCACATCTGGTTTAATTTTTCCACCGTCAAACCTTTAAATATTGTTTTTTTTTTAAAGAGTTTCCTTGTAAATCAGCATGCATCGTTTCTGCTCATGGTTGTTTTAGTTTACCAAATTGAATTGGAAATGGACAATTTATTTGTTTATTAGATCATAGTTTAGACCACCAACAACTAGGTTATGATCTTGCGACATTCTAGTTAAAGTACCATTTGCATGAGAAAAAAAGCAGAGTCCATAGAAAGGTAAACCCTGTGGGAGAATTCTTGAAGCAAACAACATTGTGGTTGGATGCCATGAACACACGTTGCTAATTGTTTTAGCGTGTCTAATTGGGCCTTTTATATCCTAAATTCACCATGGACCCAATCTCGGGATATGATGTCATACTGGGAGTGGGGTGTGTCTTCAAAGGGAGGGAGTGGTGGGTTTGGGATGAGTGTGGTGGAGTGTGAGGGAGGTCGAGGATGAGGTTGAATATTTAAACGTATTGTTACTTCATCAAGCATGAGAGAAAACATGTTGCTTCATCTAAGAGAAAACATGTGATCCAGGAGGATTGGACGAGGAGAATGGACTGATTTCATTTGGGTTTTTTCTATGCAATTCGATTTGCAATTCGAAGATTCAGATCTCAAAACATATTTCTTCAAACTGATAAATAAATGTCATATTTCAAACAGATGAAGCTATTATGCTATTATGAATACCATGTATTCCTTAAGGGATATTAAACATGAACCTGGACTAAACTAGGAACAGGAGGGAGCAACAGATCAAGAGACAGTCACAGTGCTTGCAAGCATTACATTGACATGACATGACATTGGCATAGTGTATACTTACACACTCTGTAGTGGTGACGTGCACGTTACTGGTGATGAAAGACAGACCGTCGTTCATGCTGACTTGCAGATAAATCACCCTGGGAGAAAACCACAGCAAACACACAAGAAAACTGTGTCAGGGCAGGACAGTGGTTGGGGTGGTCGACTTCCATCAGAAAAGGTCCTGGGTTCAATCCCAATGTCTGCAGCCTAACCTGGATGCATCCTTGAGCAAGATGCCCTCACCTTCCCCTTAATGACTCTGAAATGAGTGCCTCTTTGCTAAATAACCAATGAATGGTAAACACAAATACAATCATAACACAAACAGTACTCAGAGGAGTCTATTGTGTGAGAGCCCATGTATGGCTGATTGTGTTTCATTATCTGTCTGACAGGGTTTGAGGGTCTGATACGCCAAGCTGGTCATACCAGACTACACAGTGTGTACACAGGGACATGCACCCAGCTCAACAAAAACAACAGATTCGTAGAAGTAGAGGACTCAATAATACTGAAAATGACCCTGACAAAGGGTCATCTTACTGAACTACTTTTCCTGAATGGGGAAAATAAAAACTAAGTGGAACATTTCGTCACAAGGACCCTGAGACAGGGTCTTTCACACAAATTTTGGCAAAAACATGGCTGGATGTATCAACGTGGATTCCTATTAATCACGATATGCGCTGCCAACTCCAATTCTTCCCAACTCCTTGAGTGATTAAACTCTCTTCTAGTCCTCTGGGTGTCCAGTCCAGACCCGAAATGGATTCAAGATGTTTTGTTTTCAAAAAAATGGCTTATACTATCTGACGTCTTTCAGAATATCATTTTAAAACAATTATTTGAGGGTTTCACGGCATAAGGGGGAAAACAGGGGCAGAGCCGAGTGAGGTTGAGTGGATCAGGGCTAAACATCCCGCACATCGAAAAGCGAAACATCCTGTTTTCTATCTATCAACATGGACAAAAACTTCTATACACTGTTATAACAAGATCCTGCTCGGCCAGATTCAGAACCTCATGAAGGGCCAAAAGCCCTTTCATGACCCTAATGGAGCGCTTTTGGAATGATCAGAATCCCCAGTAGGTGGGGAGTAGGAGTAGGAGTGGAAACATTTCTGGGAATCTGAGATCTTAGTGACCCCAATGAAACATATGTCCCGCAAAAACACCCCCGCATGTATACACACACACACACACACACACATCCAAGAAGGGGACTTAACTCCGAGATGAAAGCTTTTAGGAGGGATAAGCTGTTTCTGCTCTGTCTCTGACCTGCCTAGGGAGAGAGGTGTGTGTGAGTGTGTGTGTGTGTGTTATCATGTATGTGTTGAATGGTGCCAGACAACAGCCAGTTTGACTAAGAGAAGAGAGACTAAGGCACTGATCACACATATTTCCCTATGGTACAGCCTGTGCAGAGCTTGTTTATTGTGAGACAGCAGGAGAGAGACAGACGGTTAAGTCCATGATGAACAGCATACCTCATTGACAACAACCAGCTGGGGACTGGGGGTTTCGTACTTCAAAACTGGTCTGGGCTGTATGTGTTTGTGTGTGTGTGTGTGTGTGTGTGTGTGTGTGTGTGTGTGTGTGTGTGTGTATGTGCGTGTGTTTGTTTGTGTGTGTGTGTGTGTGTGTGTGTGTGTGCTACCGGAGCGCAGCCCTGTTTGCGTGGCTTCAACTAAGGCCACATCCACACTAATATGTTCCCGTTATAAAACTGATAACTTTTTGCTACGTTTAGGCCTAGTGTCTTCACTATTCTACTTAGAGAACACTTAAAACTCTTTAGTCTTTTGAAAACGGTGCTGAAACCGTTTTAGAGGCAGGCTGAAACTGAGACTTTTGTGAACGATGGCTTGATGCCCCCGTCCGCTTCCCGATTGGCTCTTATCAATCACGACGGGTCCTTCCCTGATTGGTCACGCCCCTGTCACGTGACTCTTTTCCGGAAGAAAACAAACAACATCTGCCTTGAATTACTCTCAGCTTACAGCTGCTTCCTGTCCCCCCCCTGGCCCGCGCATGCCCAGTGTATGCGAATGGTCATGTGATACGCGGTTCCAGGCATGTAGTATAGACTGGGATTATTTCTGAAACAGAGCTAAAACGTGTGTGCATGTGCTTCCGGTTTGCGTGCTAGCAAAAGGGTGTGTGTGTGTGTGTGTGTGTGTGTGTGTGTGTGTGTGTACATGGTTTTAAACGGGCTCGGCCCATTTCCTCTGGGAATAGGATACCTGTCGCACACGTGTTGCTGCATGCGACATGTGAGGGCCCTAAAGATGAGTTCATCTGGTGATAAATGATCTCTGATTAGAAAAATATGGCCGAGAAGATGGGGAGAGGGGGGAGAGAGACATAGAGACACAGGGGGAGAGAGGGGGAGAGAGGGGGGAAATAACACAGCAGCAGAGAGAGACACAAAAGATGGACAGAGCAAGGGAGAGGGAGAGAGAATTTGAGGGGGAGAGAGAGAGGGATGAAGGAACCAAACAGCACAGCAGATTAGAGAGAGAGACAAAGAAAGAGAGGGAACGAGACAGGGAGAGAGACAGAGGTGGGGGCGTTCAGTACTGATTAGAGAGAGCGAGATGACGTTGGTCAGTTAAGGATGGAAGGCGGTGAAGGAGTTAGACAACAAGATGAAAGATTCAACACACAATCCCACACACATGCACACACGCACCCAAACGCACACATACACACATACACACACAGACACACAGACACACAGACACACACACACACACACACACACACACACACACACACGCACACACACACACGTGAGGGGGCTGACTCTTTGATCACAGCACTAGACAGAGAGCAGAGAGATGGGAGGGGGGGTAACTGTTTATACGTGTGCTTGTGTGTGTGTGTGTGTGTGTGTATGTGTATGCATGTGCGCTTGCGTATACATCTATGATGAAAATGTATTGATGTGTGTGTGTGTGTGTGTGTGTATGTGCGTCAGAGACTGTGCGTTGGAGTGTGCTGGAGGAGTGTGAGGTGGGAGGGGGGGTTTGAGGTAGGGGAGCATAGCTTCGGCTTGATCGCCCAGAGACCAAAGCACAAGATGGATGGAGGTGGAGGATGTGGTGAGATGGACAGCGTGCTGTGTGGGGAGGCAGGGATATGAGGCGAGACATTGGGGGGGGGTTTGAGACGGGCGTGCGTTCAGGGAAATCAGTTTCAGCACGAGGTGGAGTCGCGGCTTATCTACACGGATCACAACGATGGAAGAAACCCAAACAGGAAGAAAAAGTAGGGAAAGAGAGAGAGAGAGTCCTCTATGCACTTCAGATGCACATAGTGTACCCCTGGTTTATGACCCTGGTCGTAACATTGACAGTGGGTTTAGGCACGCTCCGAGGTCAGCAGTCATCAGCCCTGACTGGTGAAATATCGACTGTGTACTTTAAACGTCTCTCGTCCTCGCTCTCTCTCTCTCTCTCTCTCACACTGACTCCCTTTCTCTCTCTCTCTTTCTCTCCACTCGGCTGTCAGTAGTGTTTATATAAACTCAAATTGAATTTGTAAATCAGGAACAGCAAATTGGAAAGGGATGACGTGGAGTTTTGGAATTTAATTGCCAGACTGATTCTGCAATCAGTTTGCACAGTTGCAAAGTTCTCTCTCTTTCCCTCTCGCTCTCTCTCTCTCTCTCTCTCTCTCTCTCTCTTGCCATCTCTCTGCTATTCCCTCCCATTAAGAGACTGAGCATATGGTATTTTAAGGTACGGTATCAGACGTACAATAACTACATTTCGTGACCTATAACAATGCAAGAAGCTTATGCCTCTCTCGTGGGTTACATCAACATCAACAGCTAGCCAGACGGAGCTCCACAATCCACACACCACACACACCATGGCGTTACACTAAAAGTGTCTGCGAACTGAAACCCTCTCTTGTACTTGGATCTCCTGTCTTTACTCTGTGACATCATGACACAATTTGAAGGCGATAACAGCCATGGTCCTTGTACATGAACATTTGAAATTTACCAGGATAAACAAACTCGGTACTCTCCAAGAGAATCCCAAGCCAAAGCACCAGCGTACTTACTTCCCGATTTCACCGATGACGGGGGCGGGACACAGAAGGAAGGTGTCCTCCACCTGTGCCGGTTTCTCATCTGGCGGAGGGCGGGGGAGGGATGAACAAACGATGAATAACCATTCCTTTTCCAAATTCATTCCTTATGGTGCCTTTACATGGCATTGTTCACATTGTACCAAGTGTACAGCATGGTAAAGTTACCTGTGCAACTAGCTTAGTAGTCTAATATTGTACATGTTTCTTTGACATTTTGGATGCTTTTAAAATCTTTTGACGGGATTATAGATTGTACTTCTATATGCTTTATTTGCTGACGATTTCTGACAATATAGATCGACCAATCAGTGGGCTGGCCATATCGCGCCGCCCCTGCAGGGTGGTTGGTAAACATTTAGCCTTTAAGACTCGTAGTTAAGATCCTGTACAGGCTAGGTAGCGTTTGAGGACATTCCGGTGGTCCCCAGTGTGTCCAGCACGAGAGTTTATTGGGTTAGGGTTAGGGTTACACAGTAAGGTCAGGATGTACTTACTTATAGTAATGGTGTCGTTGACTTTGAAGCTGCAGAGCACCTGGTCGATATTTCGTGCATGGAGAAAGCCGTTGCCTCTCACCACCACTTGAAATGATTCTGAGGATGACATTTTTTACATTTTGAAGTCGTGAACGTTGTAAAAATTATATCCAGAAAGACTTAATGTCAGACGGAAAACAAGTGACGTTCAAGTAACACTCGACACTTGATACCCAATTACAGAGTGACCACTCAAACCCGTAAAACGGTAAATGCTGTGCTTTTTAATTCTCTAGACTATGACCTCAATCATTGCAAAATTACACATTAAAAAGGCACCATAGCCACTCACATCCAGCTTACAGATTTACAGTGCTGGGACTCTTACTGCGAGGGCTGAGAGGAACGTAAGACTATATATGATGCGTGTGGGATGTCTTCAACAGAAAGGGCCCGGGGGGGATCCCGCTCTTCAACAAACTGTAATAGCAGATGTGCGCTTCCCACATGTAAAAAGATGTGGTTGGAATTGGGTCAAGAGAATACGTATTTTGGTAAAGGACTTGCTGTTTAATCAGCGCTTTTATGATTCCACCACCTCTTTAACAGGCTGAATTCAAAGCAATTAATGTCCCCTCCCGATTATCTTTCCCCTCCTCGATGTAAATATAGCAGTTATTCACTGGTATTTTCCAAACTACAGGAAACTTCTGAACGGCAAGAACATTGACAGTGTTCAAACGAGGTTGCGTAACGTGTTATTCCACTGCTCTATCCACTCTTTTAGTTTTTCTTTGTCAAACAGCTTGGATCATTGATCATAGCCTTTCAATACCAAGACTCTTTCCTCGGGAGCAGGGCTCAGAACCTTTTCTGCTTAGAAGACCTATCAAAGCCCTAGCAACCTAATAGTGGTAACCAGACAATTTCAATATGATGAGGAAGATATTCCCTAAATATGACCCTTCAATTCCATATTCATATACTACAATGTATTGACCCTCAGTTGGATTGGTCTTCTGAACTCATAAGTCATGGCTCTAGCAATCAGAGACCTGCATGTGTGTATGTGCATGCTTGTTTGACATGCGTCTTTGTACGGCTGTGTTGTACTGATGGGATTTCTATCTTTCTATTTCTATCCGTGGTTCCTACTCACCTCCTGCACACACGCTGGACGGCTCAGCCGCCAAGATCTCGATGCAGGACTTCTTAATGATCTGGGGGAGAGAGAGAGAGAGAGAGAGAGAGAGAGAGAGAGGGGAGTTGGTGGAGAGGAAGAAGGCTCAATACAACCAACGACTAGCCAACAATTGCTGCCCATACAGAGCTCCAGAGGTCCACACACACCTCGCCGCCGGTGTCCCATGGTAGTGACGTCAAAGAGTATGCTGAAAGGCTCCTCAATGTCACGTATAGAACGCAACGCGTTCAGAGCAGAGGGGACCGTTCACAAACTAGTTGGCAGAGACCCTCAGAAACATAGGATTTACCTATGTAAGACATATTACCACGTTGATTTTGGGTTCATGCCTATCTAACATGTGTGTGGGTTGGTGTATTCTGGAAGAGAACTTCAACAAAAATGTCTCCTTCTAACTCTAATGTTTGCATCATTAAATCATTCCTCTTCCTTTTTGGAGCTCTCATTGTTACAATGCGTCTGTTTTACTGCTGATGCTCATGAGTGAATTCTCCATTTGTGCTCTTTGACACTACAGTAAATGCTTCCTTCTGGGATCCATGTGAAAAAAAGGATTAAAATTAGTTGGTGGTTCTTCCTGTCGTATATGAATAAAAAGTCCTGATTTAAGACCACCGAGAGGATTCGGGTGGCTCAATCCATCCCCCCGAACGACATTTCATCCAGATCGCAACTCCATCTGCTGTCTTCCATTCTCATTGCGTATTCAACACAGATGGAGACATAAGACAACTCCAGAAACTTCTAACGCACAACATTCAGAACTGCCAAAATGGGGAGGTGGGGGAAATGTTTCGAATGAACAATCTTTGTCAGTAGCTGTGACAGCAAAATATATGAGTGTATGTAGTAAAGTTATAAGCATTTGTAAAATAGGAATAAGAGTTGGACTGTGCGCCACTGTGTAACATTAAATCGTATAGACGTCATCACCCACCTTTTGTTATGCACTACAGATGAGCTAGTTTAGACAGAGGGACTTTTTAAATAGCTAGATACTCATGTATTTCTTTTCTTTCGTTTTGGTTTATTTACCGAGTCGATGACCCCTCGGAGGGCTTGGAAGCCTCCCAACACAGGAAACACATGCTCGATTGTGTCTGCAATGGTGGCCAGCTAGGAGTGGGAGATGCAGAGAGAGAGAGGTAGAGAGAGAGAGAGAGAGAGAGAGAGAGAGAGAGAGAGAGAGAGAGAGAGAGAGAGAGAGAGAGAGAGAGAGATAGGGGGGAGTTGGTGGAGAGGAAGAAGTTATGTAGAGCAGAAAGAATAAGAGACTTAGTGGATAAAATATGATTAGAAGAAGCGCATGTTTACTCTTGCAAATATAAAACTTGAATCCATTATCTGTAATACCACTATTCACCCGTGAAGACATCAATTACAGGAACATATATATGTTTGTCTATATATCATTGTGGTTGTGTGTGTGTGTGCGTACATGTGTCGACTTGGTGGGAACAACCCGTAACAACCTCCAGATTATGCTAAATCATATAATAGGTGCATTTACAATCAATGCAACGGCCAATGAATCATTATCACAGGAGGAGTCATTCTAGTTGAGACATTACAGGGGTCAGAATCCAGGTTGAATAGGAAATGCAAGAAGCTGAAACATCCTGGTCATTTTCAAGGGTAATGGTTTGAATATTATTGAAATTATAGACATAGACTCAGACCAATCTGGGAGATAGGCAGCCAAACCGACCCAAGAGGCCTCTTAGAAAAATGGACGACATTCTTTCTTGGGATTGGCTTGGTAGTTCAGGAAGTGTTTAAATTATAGGTTAGGATAAACTGCAAGTGGTGAGAACGTACATGCGGTAACACGATGCGCATTCGGTCGGTGCATAAACCATCTTGCGTATCTGTCTTCTCGATTAAGATGTGGTCGTCCCGCTCGCAGTGTTTTGTACATGAAGTTCTTCTTGTGAAGCCTAAGGGCATAAACTAAGTGTGCCGCTCGTGTGTAGAGTGCATTTATTCACACAAACACACTAGAAGGTCGGGGTATCGTGGTGGGGACATCAGTCAGCGATGACAGACCTCTGTCACTCAGCCCTCTGTCGACACGATTTCACTAGATAGTATCGAGCGCAGCTCTAAACCAGACTTTTCAAACCTATGGCATTTATTCCAAACTATCTGGAAACCAGGGCGGTAAGGTCACATTGTCTCGATTGTACAATCGAAACAATGTGACTTTCCTGCCATTTAACTAACAGCTGTTAATTGGTGGTTTGTGCAACTTAAAATCCTTCTACTTCAAATTGATTCAGATACTTCCCCCCCAATAAAATATATGTTACAGTTTGATGACTTTGTTGTGGAAAGGATGGGACTCAATATATAGAACATTAACTGAATTCAATGGGTCATTGGGCTTACCTGAGTCTCGTTAAATTCTTTCACTCCAACGCAGTAAACAATGGCCCCAAGAGACCTGGCCCTCTCCGCCTGTTGGTAAAGAAATGTGTCTTTATCTTTGTGGCATCAAAACCAAATTGTTGGTTAATGTTACGCATTGGATACAGTAGAAGAGTTGGTACAGAAGATGAGAGTAAATGGTTAGTACTAGGAGAGAGTTAGTACAGTAGAGTTAGTAGATAGGTACTATTAGAGAGTTAACACAGAGCTGATATTTGGTCATCAAGCCTTACTTCCTGCTGAGCATCTCTGAGCTGATGTTCCTGCAGCTCTCCGTCTGTCAGTGCGATTATAACACTGGCCGTCCCTTTGGAGAAACATGCCACACGTTAAAAAGGGAAATATCATTGACCATTCTTCTATGTGGTCTATGTAGTTCTGTGTGTGTGTGTGTGTGACGATGAGCGCTTACCTATGTTCTCGTGGAATATCTGCTGGTTTGCCTTGAAGTGAGAAGATAACAATGCAGTCAGAAACCATATGAGACAGTCAAAATCTAATTGACAATAAGGTTTAGCAAAGAGCAAGTCACCAAGTGTCTATATTCATGGTAGCCAAGTGATATTAGTAGAAGATCAAGGCTTGAATCAAGTAGGTCACTGGAGTTGTGAGGTGGATTACATAACAAGAACTTGGAAGAAGATACAAGCAGCCTCCAGCCCCAGCTAGCAGATGTTCCAAATGTTCTCCACCCAAACCTACCAGCTGCAGACCCTGGTCCATGCAGGTGTCTCCCCCTGGGATCTCTCTATGCAGGGAGTTCAGCCCCTTTCTGATCTCCACCCTGATGGAGGAGGTGAGCACAGGAAGCATTTTTAGTCATTGTATTGTTATTAATCCAATATAAATTCCTTAGTTTGTGAGCCTGTGGTGACACGCAGGCCTGGGAACCAGACAAATCTGCAAGCTCATGTTATATTTGCTCTGGCATATGTGTCTGGCCACCCTCCTGTTCAGACAGACTTCCGGACCCCGGGTCGGTCCAAAAAGGTGCCAAATGAGAGCGCAGCTGAGGCATTTTCATTAACAACCAAGAGTGGCTTTCACACGTTCCGCTGCTCTGATTAGTTGTTGGTCTATCCGATTGCATCCAGAGGCATTTTTGTCTGCGCCGTTGATAACGCCTCTTGGAAATGTAAAATTTACTGAGAGGTTTTAGATAAATATGAGTTTGCGAATTGGTCTGGCGATGACAGGCTAGGGACACAAACACAACTGTTGAAATTGGCTGGGCTTTTCTAGAATGCTTTTTGTAGAATTTTAAATCCCACATTTTGATCATTTCTAGGTAGAATCTTTATCATCATCTTCATCTTTATCAGCAGAACCAAACAGCTTTCTGAGGGACAGTGGGTTTGATTGGTCATGACTCATGATATGTTCTAGAATGACATGAACCTGTTCTCGGTCAGCTTCATGATGGTGTCTGCGTTGGAGGAGAAGGTGATGAAGGACATCCTCAGCATGGGGCTGTAGTCAGAAAACAAACCAAAAAAGGTAGAAATAAATAAACAGATGACAATTAAATTACATTCAAAGGGGAGGCTGTAGTTTTCATACATTTGTCAATATGTACATTTTTAGCTTATAACTGTAAACCCCAAAAGGAACTAATAATTCCTTTCTTTTTAAAGACAATATTAAATTATGCTTATTGATGTAAGTGATTTAATCTCTATGTATGGAAGGCAGGCACATAGGGTTGAGGGAACTGCACTAAATCTGTGCCATGGCAGAGGGGATGGTGTTGTTTTTCTCCTGATGTCGCCTGTTGCTTACGGGACACACTGACACCTGGCACACCAATAAACAACAGATGTGCTCCAGCGAAAAACAGCACAAAAGTACAACTTTTCCACAACAATCGCATTTTGTTTCCAAACAAGTTAAAGGATTAAACTATGCTGGATTTGTGGACCTATCTTGTGATTTATCTTTTTCTCTTACGCTCTTCCTTCTCTCGATCTCTCTCTTTGTGTGTGTGTGTGTCGGTGGTTATAAGTTTGTGAGTGCATGCAAAGACATTTCCACAAAAGAGCTCGCCCAAACAGGAACCCTGAGAAAAACAAAGCGTGTGTCTGTCCGTGTATGTCCGTGTGTGGATGCTTTCTAAATAAACGTTAGAGCGGAGCGCTATAAACAAACAGCGCGGGAGAGATTGCGCATCTGTTTTACTGGAGAGGCTTTCAATCCCACAGGACGTGACCGGGGCCACGTGGCAGCCAAAGTGTAATCAGCAACGTCAGGGCATTTTTGGGGGGTTGTTTACGGTCTGCTAGCGAAAGCCAAGGATTCGAAAGCTGAATTGGACTTGAAAATATTATAAATTATTCAATGTTCTTATCATTATGTTATTTATTCCAGGAATGAGTCGATATTTCGTTTTTATTCATTTTGGCTCTTGCAGAGAATTCTCAGTCAGTTTGGTATTTTTGGTATCTCTTGGGGCTTTTACTTTGGAGTATAACTTATTTCCATGCATAGACTGCATAGACTATCTCTTTGTCGTCAAGGTTCTTGAGATGGAAGTTCCCTCTCTGTGTTTAGACCAGACTTGTTATGAAGTTTGCTTTGTTGAGACGACAATCTTCCTACATCTTAACGACCATCACCTTGGTTCCCACTAGACTATCCCCATGTGCCATCAGCCAAATCACAGTCGATGACATCAATGCTACTAGCGTTAGTGGCTAAGGGAAAAGGCACAGTGATAGCCCGTGATGCAGTTGTGATGAAGTGGCTTGATATATATATGGCTTCTCCTCAAAGTTTGTTTATTGGAATGATTGAAGTGTGTCTATGTGCTTCATTACAAGATCTTCCTTCGTTGTAAACGATTCCTCAAGTCACAAACAAATGCAGTAAACTTGCTCCTGCATCGAATTGAATCCAAGAATGTTTGTATATATTTATAGAGTGTGTTTATAAGGCGTATGTCGTAGCTTACCTTTTGAATTTCTCTGCCAGGTTTTCCACAAAGAAATAGATATCGTCCCAATGGTCCATCACACTGCCGGACCTGACACACACACACACACACACACACGCACACACACACACACACACACACACACACACACACACACACACACAAAACACAGATAACCAGTATTTAGTGTATTCGAGAACAGAACAAAGTGTGTGATCCCGGTTCATTAAGGAGCCCATGGGCGGGGGGGTGAGAGGATGTGGGGGCCCCTGGGTGGTGAGGGTGGTGGAGTTTACAACACTGCTTAACTGGACCCCGAGGTCCCAGGAAACACGCTCCCCAGGGGCCTCCATTATAAACACTCACTAATATAAAAAGTTACCGGGAAATACCCTCTAGGTTCTGCCCCCACTTCGGCTGCACACACTGTTGTGTGTATTTGAGAGGTACTGTGTGTGTGTGTGTGTGTGTGTGTGTGTGTTTGAGTGGTGCTGTGTGTGTGTGTGTGTGTGTGTGTGTGTGTGTGTGTGTGTTTGAGAGATAATATGTGAGTGTGTGTGTTTTAGAGGTAATGAGTCTGTGTGTGTGTGTGTGTGTGTGTGTGTGTGTGCGTGTATGTGTGTGTGTTTGTCTGTCGGTCTGTCTGAACAGAAAGAAAAGATACGAGTGTGTGTGTGTGGGGGGGAGGGACAGAGGATAAGTGACTCTGAAAGACTTGGAGAAGAGAGTGCAGCAGATGTGGACAGGAAAAGAACGACTCACAGGAAACGGTGCTAAACATAGCCATCTCTTAAGACATAACATATGTATATTTACATGACCTGTTCTGCTTTCTATTGCCTTCTAGTAATGACTTATCATGTCATTACATGTATAATGCTTTGTGTCTTCTGCATTCTTTTTTTGTCACATTATAATTTATAACACAAGATTGAATACACAGAACTCATAGTGCCACTGCAGATTTTTGTCATAAAGGAAATCCGTTGTTTAATTTAAGAGTTGACTTAAAGAGAGTTGACCCAAATTATTTCTACAATATCTGCTCATATTAACACAATTTGATCTGATGTTTTAAGACTAATAATAAAAAGGTGATGTCATGTCAATTGACAATCCATGTCAATTGACAAAGGATGTTTTTCAGTTTCACTTTGCTAAAGTGAGTATAGTCCTGTTCTTGATAAACCCAACGCCTGTAGAGTCTATTCTCAGACACATTTGTATCTTAGTCATCTCATCTTTACACGGTAAAAACCCTGCAGCCTAACATTAATATTTGAAGGTCCCTACTCATCAATTTTGAACGTGTGAGATCGAGTGGTTTCCAGGGCTTTTGCAAATTCTTACAAAAGCAGTGGGGATTGACAAGACATTGCAAAAAGTGTTTTTCTAATGACAAGTGGCTGACTCTTTTGCCTCCATCATTCAGACTTGGGGGTTTTCGATGTGGCTGATGAAGCAAAGGCAAAAGGACAAGACCTTACAAGCTCGACAGAATATTTTTAGAAAAGTGTGAGGCTGAAGTGGGCTTTTTTTTACTTTGGTGTTTAAAACAATCTGCAGCGTGAGCAGAACGGTCTAAAAACACTCGGTTACAGACAAACATCCACTTGCATAACCACAACATGCCCTTTCTGTATCTCTCTCACCTCTCTCTCTCTCTCCCTCTCTCACAAGCACACACACACACACACACACACACACACACACACATACACACAGACACACACACACACACACACACACACACACAGACACATACACACAGACACACACACACACACACACACACACACACACACACACACACACACACACACACACACACACACACATAAGACCAATGGATAGGACGGTCTTTGCCCTGAAGGATGGTCTTTATGGGTACCGATTAAAATACTAAAAAGCACATTAAGGATTCAAAGCCTCAAACCATCACCAACTGTCCTCCATACAAACCTTTCCATCACCATATAGTCACATATGAAGAAGCTCTACATATTTAACATAGGCCCACATTTAAAGTCCAAGACCTTTCAGAGTGTGTATAAGTTACACGTGTTATTTTTGAATCACAATGGGTCATGTTTGCGTTGGAACAAGTCGCAGCTCTGAGGTATAGCATGTAGCCGTGGGACGAAGACTTAGCTTGCACTTTTCTATCACCTGTCCAAACAGAGCAGAGAGGCAGGAGAGAGAGAGAGAGAGAGAGAGAGAGAGAGAGAGAGAGAGAGAGAGGAAGTGGCCCATTTTCTTATTAGATCCTCAAAAGGAAAAGGAAAGGTTTTAATGTGGTGTTTTCCATCTGATCTAATAATAATGACATGCTTACAGTACAGAGTGTTTTTCTTGTTCTTGCAAGTTACCTCAAATGGAGCATGTTCACCTTGCGAGTGAACTCAACAACTGTGACAACTGTTTTTGAACCCTAGCGACACAGACCACAAGTGTGGGTCTAATTAAGGTCTACTCTGACACTTTGTAATCACTGAAACAATGAACAGTTTTGTACTGTGTGCTATTGGTGGATGATTAAAAATGAGAAAGAATTGAAATGGACCAAAACAACCGCAATAATGAGCGATCAGAGATTTGGGTTTACAGGGTAAACCGGCGTAAAGCAAACTGACTATGATGCCAGGAACACATTTCAGGCTTTGAAAGTTGCATAAACAAACCTTGACATGACTCATTAGCTTATCTCCTAAACTGACATGGGTTGTTTTTAGCTTTAGTGTGTAGATCTTTGAGATGAACTATCTCATTTAGTTTTTTAGAAACTAATTTGTTTAGACTCCATTTTCTGCTACCACTCATAATGACAATATTAATAATAAAAGCTCTAGCAGTGTTCTACCAGATTAAAAAAAAAATGTTGGATGAGCAATTTCTTGCAAATCGATGGGGATTACCAGGGAAGACAGCAAGGGCCGAAATTCCCCTGCTGATCTATGTGTGTGAACTTCTCAAACCACACAGCTGGCACAGTCCAAACTTCAACAACAAAGAAGAAGAAGAAAGAATGGAGGACAGGGACTCAACGCTGTGTAGAAACAGCTCCTCTGATTGTGATGATCAATTCAAGTGTTTTCTTTTGTTGCGAGCTCCTGAATGAGCTCCTGAATGCTCCTACAAGATGGTCTGAGACTTGGTAGGAAGGTTTATTAACGAATGGCTAAAAACTAAATTTCTCTTGTTGTCACTAGGGTGGACGGAGTAGTTTGTGAGCATGATGTTGATCTCCACTGGTTTACTTTCATGAATGGGATGCGAGGAACATTTATTTTCAAAAATGGGAAAGACAGGTTCAGAAAGAAAATGATGGTGAATAGGAGGATTTATGAAAGAAACAAACAAACAAACACAGACCAGAAGATTGCCTGAAACAGAAGAGCAAGAGAAAGATAATCAAAAAGAGAGAGAGATAGACACACCTGGGGATTGATAGGGTCAAGTCATGTGCCAGTCATCAAAAAAGGAAACAATAACATAACAGAAAATGCCACCCAAAAAGCAGCCAGTACCAAACTCCCTTAGCCAGTCCTGTTTGAGCAACCATGTGACTCCCTGCTGACTGAGCCATGTCAAAGCCAGACCAGTTCCAGTATAACCCCATGTGGGATAAACCTCCGTCAACCTGTGGCTTCCAAAGTCGCTCAACTCTCTTCTCACCCTTTCGTGTTTTCTCAAGGACAGACCTGTGGCCTTCCCAGCATTCCACCCGGGCCCACGCGAACCACCCAGCCACCGACAGCCAACAGCCCCGTTCAACTGACTTAGCACGGACACATGTTAAAACCGCTAACCTACTTTTCAACAGATGTAGCTGTTGGTGGGAGCACGGTTTAACTTCTGGAGAACAGTTAGGCTGTTGCACTCTCACTGCTTGCAGCCTCTCGCTGCTTGGAAAATAAAAATGGGGCTGTAGAGAGGACATCATTTCCTATGCTGCTTATTGAGGGACCAAAGTGAACAGGATTGTGCAAACACATGTTGCTGTGAGCGGCCATGCCAATAAGGCCCAGAGTTGTTCAGTTCTGCCAGCTAGTTCAAAGGGCTTCTTAGAAACCAGAACTATGTGTTGTGGTCGGTTCCCCAGTGCCCCTGGGGAGACCCCACATTTCGGACATTAAAACATGGCTCCCCATTCCATCTGCCAAGAATCACAGCCAACGAGAAACCTTTGTTCCCTTAAGAGATGGACCAATATGTGTGGGAGTGTTGTGTATACCCTTATAGCGTGTATGAGAGAGTTAAAAACCATGTGGAAAAGAGGGTGCATTCCAAAGTAAGGAGGGTTCCTGGCGTGTTTAAATTGTTTATGATGTACAGCTGCAGCCCTGGCATTGGTTTGCCTGGACATCGGCACCATGATGTAATGCTCAGAGGGTGCCAACAGATGACTGGATCACAAACCAAAAAATAACATATTTGACCATTACTGTTAACGTAGTCATTAAGAAGAAAAAGCAAACTAGGGATTGCTGCAATTGGGCCATGGTGTCGAATTAGGCAAAGGTGATTATTGTAAATGGCAGTTTAGGAGTAAATGGATAAACAACTAGAAGAATTCAACGCTGAGTGGAATCCTGGGCTTGGTAATATAATAAATAAGGACGGAGTGAGGTAATGGGAACTGCTAAGGAGAGCGAATGAGAGAGGAAGAAAAACATTGTCAGATTCTCTCGCTCTCTCTGCACATTATCATTAATATTGCCATGAAATTTAATCTTGAGTTAACATTACAAACCCCAATCAGTGTGGAAATTGACTAAAATCAGGGAGCAACCGACTTAATGTTCACTCTTGCAATTTCAGAATTACAGTTCATATTACAGTGTATTACAGCAGCAATTTTTCTATGATCGTTGACCCCAGGAAAAGACAGATGTGTATTGTAATGATGCAAGCTTTGGGAATAGCTACACCTAAAACCATGTCTTTGGCTGGTGACCACTCCATAATAAACAGTGTGAGGCTCCACAGTACTCCTGAATCAGCAATGGCAGGGGTGTGATTTAAAACTGGATGGTTTTACATCAACGCTGGCCTCTGGCCTTGAGAATCAATGGCTTGCTACGTGTCCATGAATGCCAATTTTACAACTAAGGGGGAATGGTGTTAGCCAATACCCAAAATTACGTCTGTGGCTGCTAAGCTTTGGTAATGTAGTCATCATCGGTTAGTATGACTTGTCGTGCTACATCAGCAACTGACTATAGATGAGGGATTTACTGTAAAAGGAGTAGAGGGAAGTGACATAGAGACATATGACTCAATATACTGTCTATACCGCTATACGGCTGTGGTTTTGGAGTATGTGATGTAATCAATGATCCAGGCGTAAAAGGTATATTCTGTGGCATCCAAAGTCCCTCAAGTCTCTTCTCACCCTTTAGTGTGAAGGCAAAATACACATTATTTGTAAATTGGCGTTCATGGACAAGTAGCAAGCCACTGATATTCTGTTGGAATTGCTTGGTTTGAATGGTTGGGGTAGATAATGTCCCGAAACATTTAGTATCATCCAACTATATTAAGATGTTTATGCAAAACCCAACAGAAACGAACTAACTAACTAACTAACTAACTAACTAACTAACTTTAAAAGTTGGTCGTACACCTTCCGCACAAGAAAAGAAAAGACATTTCACACTCAGCTACACTCAGCTAGTTCCAAATGACCCTCATGACACCATAAAAGCCTCCCCCCCCCCCCCGAGAGCCAAGGTTCTCCGGAGCCTACACAGTATACATGGCGTCTCTGGGTTTCTTTACGAGCCACCAGAGGCTGTCGGATCAAACCCTCATTAGAGCGAACTTCACCAACCTCCTCGCCACTAGCCATAATAATGAGGCCAGGCCCTGCGGTGCTCCTCTTGAAGCCTTAATGTAACACTCCCATTAATCAGATTGCTACATGTTCCCTCAGCGCTGTGACTCTCTGGCTGGGAGGTCTTAACCCGACAGAGGTTATGATTTTATGCTGTACACATAAAATCTTCAGACTCATACATCCTGACATAACCTAAGCTATTGTCCAGAGCATGGGTATACCCTAACCCTGTATACCATGATACATATATAAACATTATTAGCAGTGGGACTCAAACCTCTAACCCTGGCTGTGGCTCATGGAATGCCATGAGTTAAATCAGTGAAAAGATGGAGAGAGAAGCAGGTAGGTTTAGGGCATCTCGTTCCACGATTCCTACAGGTAGGCTGTGAATTAGGGATGGAGTCCATAACCTTCTGACTACAGCACCCAAGCAACTACACTCTACTGTGTTATTGGCAATTACCAACATTGTCAAAGGTAACATGAAAAAGGGTCTACCAGTCTTGTAGGTCAACATGTGTGTATTCTAAAGTTGCAAAGATCTGCATGCATTACCTAAAGCAAAGGCTCCCTAATATTAATATAGGTCAGATAGTGTTTGAGTGTGTGTGTGTGTGTGTGTGTGTGTGTGTGTGTGTGTGTGTGTGTGTGTGTGTGTGTGTGTGTGTGTGGAAAGCAAGGGGTCTTTAATTACCTCCCATTTTTCTGGGGTGCCTAAATGTCTTTAGTCAGCAAAAACTGAATTTCCTGATTCTCTGACCAATAAAAACCTGTTCTTCTTTAGTAACAACATGTGTTGGTTCTCATGGATGAAAAACAACCCATGATCCTTTCAACATCTGGCGAGCATGACATGCTTTATGCCCCAAGAGGAATAGAGACGGAATAGAAGGAAGAATTTCGAACCCTTCTGGATAGATCAGTGTGCATGTGTCTGGGTTCAAATAATCCCACAATTAACCAAGTAGGATATTAAATGCAAGTTCTTATTTTGTGAACCCTGAAAACCTTGTCTCATGCTAAAGTCCTATATAGGCCATAGGCCAACTTGTTGATAGCACTGTTAAAGGTATGATATACTGAATAAGGCCTATAGTGACTTGGGTGTACGGTTCTGCTGAGCTACGAATTCTAAACTATTTTAATTTCTGCTCATGGGTTGAGCTGGTTTCTGCTTAGGTCCGGCGTTGCACACGCCGCCACAACCACAACATTTTCCGCTGTGGGCGGACAGAATGAAATGAATGAATCGGTTGGTGAGGAAGAACATTGGTCCCTAAGGAAAAGAAGGAGGCTTTGGGGGAAGATAAAAAAAAAAACGCCCTGCAAGTGCTGAATTGATTAAATTGGATCAAGGCGAGGAAGTGGGTTCCATTTAACCTTGCAACATTTTGTATTGGAAAACGATTAAACAACAACAACAACAACCACAACAACACGGGCATGTTTAAATGATAACTTCAGTATCCACGTTATAGGCCTATGCAGCCTTTGCTTTCATCAGAGCGTCATCCGCACACGCGTACAGCGTCCCAAACTGAGCAGGCATAGATGTAATGATGGGCAATCCAACTCCCAAACGGATTTTTCAAAATCATGATAAAATAAGAGCTGTGGCAAGTCTGATAGGCTAATCTATAGCCAAACTGTAATATTTGTAATAAGAAACTATGAATGTTAACATTTACCATTTATTTTTTATTTTTTTTATTATATTAGCACTATGTTAACACAGGTCAAATCCTACATCACTTCTATATTTGTATCGATGACAAAAAGCTGACTACTTACTTATCGAGCACGAAATAGAGGTCAAAGGCCCCCTGGCACGAGCTCTCTTCCTCCTCTTCGTCAAGGGTCTCGGGCTCAGCTCGTGCGGATGGCGAGAAGAGCAGGAATAATCCCAGGAAGACGAGCACAATGGACATGCTTTTCGAAACATGTGCCATGTTTTTTCATTTAAAGAATAAAACTATACGTATATTCATTGGGAAAAAAAACTCGCATTGAGATATAGGTCAACGCCTTGTCACATTACAAAGGTAGTTTAAAATGTACATTGCATAGGCAATGTAAAGTCGTCGAGTGGCTCCGGGAGAAAGCAGGTAATCGTATTTTATGTGGATCAGATTTCAGTCATTTGAATGAGTCAAACATGACTCAATTAGTTTTGTGCAACACCTAATGGTGGCAAGAGATGACAACAAAGTTTCCTGTGAAAAATAACCTCACGATATGACCTAACTACAATCCACGCGGGTACCGATTTTAGAATTCTGGAGAAAAACGTTGACAAAAACCAATCCAGTCATATAAAAGTAAAGGAGGATAATTAACAAAGTTGTTTTCTACCAATAACAGGCGAATGGAAATGGGTCATGCGGAGCTGTGTTGGCGCTGGACGAACTATGACTTAGAAGAGGACAAACTTGGCTAAATTGGACCAGGTCTCATATTTCATCTTAAGGAGGAGAGAGAGAGCGAGACCGGGTAAGAGAGGGAGGGGGAAGGAGAGAAAGAGACAGAGAGACAGAGTAGAGAGAGAGAGAGGGAGAGGGGGGGGGGGGGGGATGGCGTTGTCTCACTTATTTCCTCTAGTAGGGTTTGGGGAAAAAAGAGGGATGGCTTAATCGCGAAAACAAGTTATAATAAAAAGCATTAAGCTCCGTTAGAGCATGTAGGCTATATGACATACATGAACAGTATTTTACCTTATTTTATTGTATAATACCATATGAATTCATATTTATGCTAACGTTAACTAATTATCCATGCTGGCATGATTCTTAACATACCGTGTGTGTGTGTGTGTGTGTGAATAACATCTTATTAGAGTGAACATAATTGTCTATTGTGAGCCTCCTCAACTAAATTAAATGGTTTCTCTTGATCCATCACTAAAAATGAAAAGTAAGGAGTCAAAACGACAAGCACAACCATTTGTATGGATTTTATTTTATTGTCATCCACCCCCTTGGAATTGGTACAAGTCATGTAGAATAATATCACGTAGCAGTCTGCGTACATTTCTCCAGTTAAAAAGGACCAAATGTGTAATTGTTCTCATCACAAAGATGCATTTATCTTTTGAAAATCAGAACAAAGCATTAACCTTGCTGCACAGATACTGAATGTGAGCTGTGGGATTTAACACTTTATATTATTCAGGTTGGTGTTTTGCTTGTATGTGCAGTCTTTGTTCCTACAGTTCATGTTGTTCTTTTGGTAGCTAATTAGATTACAACTCCCAATCCCCTAAAGAATGTGAACACCAGTCAGCCACAGGTAGACCTACTGTGCAACAGAAATAACTCTTCTACACAACTTCCTTTTCACAAATGCAAATGATTTTGAAACATATCTAAATTTCATCCTTTCACACAAATTCAAACGGTAACAATGCTCCGAAAACAGAAAGGCAGAGGTCTTGAGAGAAGAGGGGCATGTGGATGCCGTGTGACTTGGCCTTTTATTTGTCAGTCTTCACATATCTTTTGCGAAGAACTCCATACTCAAAGTATTAGATTGTTCCATGGACTTCAGCCAGGATCCCTCCCACCACCCCAACCCTCTGCAAACTCTCATTGCACGGGGACTCACTTCTGGCCTCCAAATTGCTTGTTGAAAATTGCCTTGGCCGTGCCCAGCGCAGCCTCGGCTGCCACAGGGATGTGGGGGGTGACTCCGGTGCCCTCCCAGGCCGGCCCAGCGGTGTTGTCCGAGTGGACGGTGGGGACGGCGAGGAAGACGTCACTGTCTCCCACGCGGAAGGTCTCCGCCGGGTGAGAGGAGCCTGAGGTGGGCTCGCCCACGATCATGGCGCGGCCGTGTCTCTTCATGATGTAGACAAACTCCTCGGCCGCACCAGCAGTGGCACCGCTGGTCAGGATGATCAGGCTCTTCTTGGTGCCGTACCTTGTGCCTGAGGAGGTGAGGAGGTGAGAAGAGGAGAGGAAAGAGAGGAAGGAAAGGGAGGATGCAAGGGAGGAAGAGTTGAATAAAGGATGGAAGGGTGGAGACCAATACGTTATTATTTCTTCTTCTTACCAGTAAGCTCGGGAAGGGTCCACAACTCCTTGGTGGTTCCAGAAGGTCTGTAATGCAGCTTGTCCAGCAGGATCTTCGTGTCTGCGTCAAAGAAGTAAGAGCAGAAGCCAGATATGGCCGTAGTGGGGCCACCAACATTGTTCCTGCAATCACAATCATAGTGCATGTGTTGGTCAGGGTGCATTGTTTAACAGACCGGAGGGAAAGATGGGGGGATTTAAGAGGCTTGTTGTCAAAGTTGAAGCGTGGCGTTGAATTGGATTTGTAGATTTGGGACGAAGTAAAATATATGGCTCCATGGCTCCAGTGAAATCTCGATTGATTTCTCAAAGGTATGAATTTAACTAAAGTGCAACCAATGATATGAGACGATGAACACAGGTGAACTCAGGGGAACGTTAGCTGACTGTAATTGGCTTTGGCCGTGAGCAGGCTTATCTAATTTACCTGAGGTCAATGATCATGGCGTCGGTGTTGACAACTTTGTTCCAGACATGCTCGACAATGATCTGGGCAATGGCCTTGACCTCCTCAAAGTCTCCAAACATGTCGAATCGCAGATAGCCAATGTTGTTCTCAAACACGTCAGTATGGAAGGACACCTTGATCAGCTCAATGAAAATCTCAGGGGTATAGTTCTGAGGATGAATAAACACATATCGGATAGTAATAATTTAATAAAAATTTGAAGGTAATTAAAACATGTCAATGGACAGTATGTTGTCACTTTTCTAACGGGAAATGCATTTTCAAAATATTCTATTTAACTTTTTATCCAACAAAACATTTAAATATACAGTTGAATCCTCAGCTAAAAAAAATATAAGGGCAGTAAACTAAATCTTTCCATATATTATGATCAAATTACAACTAAGCATTAGACCTATTTCAATGGCACCATGGCTCTTACCATGGGTGGCAGGATGGGGATGTTGCTTGTGGTCTTCAGGCCCTTGTCCCCAGACAGGGCCTTCAGAGCTGCCGAGAGTTTGGTCTCCAGCTCCGTCTTGGAGTTGACCGAGTTGTAAGCCCCGGCAGCAAGCAGCCCTCTCAGCTTCTCTGCCACCTCTTCTCCTGCGGCCTCAAAGGCATACTTCTCCGTGATCAAGGTGGCGGCGCCTTCAATAATGGTTGGCACCTGGGCCCTGATGTTGAGGATCTTGATGGCGGTTGCCAGGGCGTCTTCAGCGTTCACCTCAACGTCGGGGGTGACCCCTTTGACCTCCCATGTGGTGCCTGTGATGGGGTTGACGGACTTTGCGGTCGGCACGGTGATGTAAAAGTCTGTATCGGTCACCCTGATCTTGTCGATTTTGACGGAGCCACCGGCGGTCTTCTCGCCCACGACGGTGGCCCTCTTGAGGTGCTGCAGGCAGAAGGCAACGTCTTCGGCGATCCCGTTGGTGTTCCTGCTGGTGAGGATGACGAGGGGCTTGTCGGTGCCATACCGCTCCCCCAGCAGAGTGGACATGGACCACAGCTCCTTCGTGGTGTTGGAGGGGCGGTCATACACACTGTCGATGTGGATCAGGGGCTCAGCGTCTGTGAAGTAAGACACGATGTAGGGGACCCCCGATATATCTCCGCTGCTGGTGTGGCGCATGTCAAAGATCAGGGCGGTGGTGGGCAGGATTTTATTCCAGACCAGCTCTAGGAGCAAAGCGCCGATCTTCTCCACTACGGCCTCCGCGAGGATGTGATCGATCCGGAGGTAGCCGATGTTGCCGTCCAGGATGTCGAGTTTGATGGAGCTCTGGAGGACGGCGATGAGCTGCTCAGGGGGCAGCGGGGGCATCTGTGGGGCAACAACGGGTGAATAGTCTGGCTCATGGGTGATCTTAAGACGTGGGTCATTGATGGTGCTCTGAACCCCTGCGGTGAGCACGTTTGCCATGGTTTCTGGGTCCGGGATGCTTAAGATTTCGGTGTTTGTGCTGGCTGCATCAATGGCTTCTTGCATGCCCACCATCTTCTCTGGAGAGCAGTAGTTGTCCAGGAGGATCTTAGCAATGTCTACGATAAGGCTGGGAGGAAATGCAGAGTAGGCGACGAAGATGTTGCTGAAAACGAGCAGAGATGCTACCAAGAAAAGAGTCTTCGCCATCGTTTCAGATCAGCGAGACAGAGCAGAGCAACGGTGTAAGGATGATTGTCCGCTGAGGCTTTCCCCCACGAGAGGTTGTTGTTAAAATGACACTGTTTGGGCTGAAAGGTTTTTGTTAACACTCCGTTAAGAGGATTAACCCTCCACACGCAATAAACCCTTAATCGCATTATCCTACTTTTGTAAGACAATTACAGGCCAGCCAAGTAGGGTTACCCAATATGTCTTAAACATACACAACATCAACTGTTCCCTGTGCGGTCATATTTTCCACAAAGTAAACTGACACTGAAATGTCTATCAGGTATCATGGGTTGTGAAGGTTTAACTAGGCACGTGAAATTTATATTTTCCTATAATTTGGGAATTTTTGTATAACCTAATGTAAGAGATAAAGAATTTTGTTCTGATTAAGTCACATATTTTCAACCATTTGTTTGTGTAACTAACAAACTAATAACTGTCTAACTAATGAACTATCCGAATAACAGATTAACAGACTTACTGAATAACTGACAAAATAAGTTGTAAACAAACTTTTCCAGTCCACTCACTAAGACCGGGTAGAAGGTCACCCATATTTTCACCCACTACAGATCATAACGGTATGTTAAGTCTTGTGGTATGACTTAGCTTTTTTTTCTGTAACAAACACTGCTGTATATGTCACTGGAGCACTTGGGTTGAACTTTTAAATACACAGTTGATAATTGTAGGTTGGTTAATATAAGTTGGTTGATTTGATTGATCACAATGTTATTATTATGTTATGTTGTCTGTGGTATCACAAGAACATTAATGGTGTATGCACCACACTCGTCAATCAAATAAATTTGTTTCTAATCAAAACAAAAGACACAGATTATTCTTGTATCCTCCTTTAATGCCAACTGGAAGGGTGACTCCTGAGCACTGAACATTTTTCAGTGCTCAGGCTAGCAGAAGACTTATGTGTGAGTGGCGTCCTCTACTGGCAAATCTTAGAAACGACATCACATTCCAGTAAAAATACATTGGAAAAATATGTAGTTCAAAGTCAAGGATTGATAGAATATATGAAACATAAAAATTATTATAAGGGTCAGTAGATTGATTATTAGTTGATGATAGATATTAACAAATAATATATTCAACAGGATACATCAGACACAATAATACTATTCATCTCTCTCTCTCTCTCACACACACACACACACACACACACACACACAATAATAATATCATGGTTTCATTATAACAATAACGAGACCACGATGCCATCCATGGCCACTCTATCCTAATTCTTTCAGATACATTTATGGGAAATTCACCAATTTAAATCAAGTAAGAGAAAGTAAGTCGTAAATAAGTCGTTTTTACAACTCCAAAGGAACAAGGACTATGCCAGAAGCTATTTCCCTGTCTCTCTGTTCATCTGTCTCGCAGCGATGATTCTCTGAGCCACATTCAGAGCGTCCATTGCCTGGGCGACCACGTTAGGCTCCACCCCTGACAGGGACCACACCTTCCCGGTCACCGCGCTCAACACCACCTGGTTGGGGATGGAAGCGTACAGCACACTACCTGGGATCTGATAGGTCCCACTGGACAGCGACCCGCCCACCGTGGGCTCTCCGATCACCACGGCCCGCTTCAGTTCCATCATGGTGCGTGTGAAGGCCTCGGCCGCCGACCCTGTCATGTGACTCGTGAGGATGTAGAGGTCTTTGAGCGATCCGTACCTTGGGCCTAGGGTGCGAGGCAAGGTTGTGACCTCCGTCACGGTGGATGTGGAGTGGTCGAAGACGGTGTACAGGTGCCGCAGCGGTTCAACGTCAAAGAAGTAGCTGCAGAGGAGGGGTATGGCCGTGGAGTACCCCCCTGTGTTGTACCTCATGTCCATGATCAGCGCGTCAGTATTGATGATCTTGTCCCACACCGATTTGATCAGCTGTGGTCCGATGGCCTTCACAACCTCCATGTCGATCATCATGTCGAACCGCAAGTAACCAACGTTTCCCGGCATTACTTCTATCTTAAAGAGAGCGTTAATGATGTAGCCCACCTCCTCCGCCGTGGGGATCATGGGCACCCCACGCATGGACTCTGGCTCCACGTCGCAATAGAGGATGTGGATCCGGTGGTCGCCCGAGGTCTCCTGCAGGTCAGAGGTCAGCTGGGACGCCAGGGACTCCAAATCGGCCACGGAGCGGTACATTCCTTCGGCCCATTTGGCACGGAGCACCTTGCTGACCCTCAAGGCGACCTCGTGGATGGCGTAGTGCGTTTCCAACAGTTTTCCCATTTGGTGGATGAGCTGCTGTAGCCCACGGTGGAATTCGATGATCTTGTGGGTGTGACCCACAGCATCCTCGGCCAGCACAATGGCATCTGGGACCACGCCCCCTCCCAACCAGAACTCCCCGTTGTTGTCTATGAAGTTAATGAAGGGAACAGTGATTGCTATACCAGTGTCTTCTACTTGAAATGTTTTCGAGTGCATCAGGGTTCCCGATGTGATTTCGCCGATGACCGTACCACGATGTAGAGACTGCATGAGGTAAGCAAACTCTTCCCCGACACTTGCTGTGTAATAGCTGGTCAACACATAAACCCCTCGCATGGAACCGTAGCGTAGCCCTGTAATCCAAGGCTGAGTGTTATATTCGATCGTTGTGTTTTGTATCCGGTCAAATATCGTGAAGAAGTGGTGTTTCTGTACCGTATCGTGGAGGTAGGACAGAATGTAGGACAGTGAGGCAGAGGAACCACCAGTGTTGTGGCGCAAATCAATGATCAGATTGTCAGTGTCTTTGAGAGGTTCCCATACCCCTTTCTCCATGTGTTCCACTAATTCAGGCTCCAGGAAGGAGTCAACAAAAGTATCAATGCGGAGATAACCAGTATTATCTGCTAGGATTTCCACTTTGAACAGTGCATCAGCCAGTGTTCCAAACAATGCAGACTCATCAGGAACCATGTCATCCTCAGAGTCCTTATTGTCGGAAAAAACAAACTGGTCCTCTTCCAGTCTGATCATCAGTCGAGGGTCTTCGGAGATGGCCTGGCTCTCTTGGTTGAGTTTGGTTGCGAGATCCTCCTCAGATGTTACAGAGAAGAAGTCTGCTGCTTGCAGATGGTAAAGGAGTGCTGGGACACGATCCATAAACGCATAGTACCTCTCAATGATATTGGAGATGCTCTGAACAGCCTTGGGAATGGCACTCCTAACTGCCAATAGTGACTTGGCGTGTACTACTGCTTCCTTTGCGATGATGTTAACCGATGGCGCAACACCACTCACCTCCCAGCTCTGGCCTGTGATTGGGCTGACAGACCTTGCCACCGGTACCGTTATGTAAAATCCAGAGTCTACCATTTTAATCTTCTGGACCTTCACCGAACCCCCAGCAGACCTCTCTCCCACTACAATAGCCCTCTTCAGATGCTTAAGTGTATAGGCCACCGCCTCTGCGGCTCCCATCGTACGCTTGCTCGTCAAGATGATCAAGTCCTTCTTCGTACCGTACCTCTCTGCCATGATGGAAGGTGTGGTCCACAGCTCCTCTGTGCTGTTTGAGGGCCGGTCGTACACTGTGTCGATGTGAATCAGTGGCCCCGGGTCGGAGAAGTAGGACACAATGAAGGGGACGCCTGAGAGCTCGCCGGCGGTGCTGTAGCGGAGGTCAAAGATCATGGAGGACGTGTGGGCCACCTTGTTCCAGATGTTATCCCTGAGCAGGGGGCTGAGCTTGGCCGCCGTCCCTGCCCCGATGATCCGGTCCATCCGCAGGTAGCCCACGTTGTTCTCTAGGATGTCTAGCTTGACTGAGTTCCTCACCAGCCGGACCAGCTGTTCGGCAGGCAGGGAGGGCAGCAGCGGCGGCGACACCGGGACATAGTTCGGCTCGTAGGTCACCGCCAGCCTGGGATCGTTCAGGGCCCCCTGGACCCCCGCAGACAGGACCGCCGCCAGGGTCTTCCTGTCTTGGATCTGGAGGATTTCTCCACTGTGGATGGCCTGTTGGATGGCCTCCTGCATCCCCACCAAGTTCTCCGGGAAGCAGTAGTTCTGCAGCAGGATCTGCGCCATGTCCAGGACCAGGGCGGTCTGGAACGGCACTGCTCTCGAGGAATGAGGAAAACAGAGAAGCATCGCAAAAGGAAGCAGCGTCAATTGTATGCCCGCCATTATCTTCACAGTCATTGATAGAAAGTGACCCTTTTCCCCCCTCGATTAAGTCTTCTGTTCCATGCAGCCCATTTGGTTTATTTGTCGGTAGAAAATGGGGGCGGCAGCTTATTTGTTGTAGAGGAATTTTCAACAGCACCAGTTTTTTTTTTGGACAACAGCATCAGGATAAGCGGCTTTTGTCTTCATTCAATAAACCTTTAATCACATTGTGTGACGCATCAGTCTAGTGGTCTCATATAGGAAAGGTTTATTATCTGTACTGTTCATGTTGTCATACACAGTGGTAGTCTGATTGCTTGTTCTATAATCTGTATATAGGTCATACGGATGATATAGGTCTACATTCTTTTGTAGATATTAAACAATACAAAAACGATTCCAGTGGTCCCAATGGCGGTGTGCTCTTGGCTTGTGTTGACCTGAGCACATTGTTTAGCAGGTAGAGACACCGGTTGGGTTTTACTGGGTCAAGTCTGGGTCATTCCACAAATATTACTGTTTATAAAGCCGTTGTTAAATAGATGAAGGATCAAGGTATTTTTGATGCTGACATATAGAGGCGGGGTTGATCTAAGGAAGAAAAAAAGGGTAAAACATTGTCATCAACAATAAAGTACAATTAATAAAACATTAAATTGTAAAACTAATTTTATATTTTACTTCTCTTTTGTTAGCTTATTCATCTCGAATATGTTTCTATAAACTGCCTAGCTAACAAAGTACATTTTAGTACAATATACTGTAGAGTATAACTCAGAAAGGTTGGAAAGGTATATTGTGCTGTTGTTTTAAGCACCATTTGCAGGCTTTTTGTAATGTAACCTTCATATTTCAATCAGATATATTTTTGTAGATATAATAAAGGAAAAATCAGATACATCCAAAAAACGACTTTGGAAAATTTTTGTTTTGGCAAATTCCTGTCCACAGATTTTGATCTTAAACCTGTCATCGCTATTAAAACACAGAATCCATGCAGGTCTTCCAAGTAAAAAAAATTATATTTATTATTCTTATGCCATTAGATCCTTATTTTCTGTATTTAGATAGTGCTCTACTTATATTTATGACTTTAATTTCTATAAATCCCTTGTGGATTACATAACCCAATCCTGTCTGGTAAAAACCAGACATCCTTTTTTATAACACCTGAATCCGTCAGAAGGGAAAACACTGAGGGTTTAGTATTGACAAAGTCATGGATTGGGGAAAAGGTTGGAATTATAAAAATGTTTACCATATCTCGACATCTGACAAACTGAATGTTCATTCATCGTCCCTTAAGAGATTAAAAAAGTGCAAAAACTTCATTATTTGTTTATATGTGTATTCAGTGACCTCTCCCGCTATGTATATATGTCCTCTAATTTAGTTTTTCCAAGAAGGAAGTGCAAGTTTGTCCACTCATCCCATTATTATTTGCTGTTGTCACAGAGGTCTAAGGGTGATAAGGATGAGCTGAAGTCACTGACTCCAGTGTTTATAATGCTGTTTATACAGCCATCACTGTCAGTTTCACTGCATGACATTTTGATGGATGAAAACACAGACAGGAGTATTACGGGATTTATTTATTTTTCTTGTAATATGATTCATTTACACATGCATGTATGTATGCACACACACACACACACACACACACACACACACACACACAAGCACACCTGCATGCACACACACACACACGCACACTACACGCATGCACACAAACACACACACACACACACACACACACACACACACACACACACACACACACACACACACACAAGCAAACACAACCCTACTGGTCATTATGAATTAACCTTAAATGATTTAATATCCAATTATAAGTATAGTATATGTATATTATAGTATACTATAATATATCTATGAGTAATGTACATATATTCTATTATATATTTCCATACATGGATATACAGAAATTTTATATTGATATGATAAGGTGAATACATCCGTACAGTATTCCAATGACTAATTTGATCAGTTTTATCATAATGGTTTATTGGTTGGTCTCATAATTAATCATTTATAAAAAAAAATGCATTTATAATAGAATGTACAAATTTACACAATAACGTTTTAACAATTCATAATGATATATAATAATAATATTATGAATAATAATAATAATAATAATAATAATAATAATAATAATAACAAACCAGTCATTAACATGCAGAAACAATCAATCCATTATGGATTAATCAATTTAAATTGATTGACAGTGACTAAATTAAATATACAACTTTATTCCTTACTCACAAATAATACACCTATAGAATGTCTGTATGTTTTTGACCTTTTTAGTGTACAAATCCTATTTACATATTACTCACATAGAAGGGAAAAATAAAATCATAAGTGACAATAGAACCATGTGTGGTCTGTAGAGGATATTATAAGGGACTAAATGTAAAACATTTTGAATGTAACGTTTTTAAATGTAAATTCAATTAAATGTATTTTATGCTGTATGTCATGAGGCCAAACAGGATTAATTTTCATAAAGTAATATTATTTCCCAATTAAGCAGACGTGTGTTCAAGGGGTTATGCATTTTGGCCATTGGAACTTTATGGAACTTTGGAAAAATGTATGGCAGTTGAGGTGTTTACCATTTACTATTAAGACATAGAGCAGACACATTTTTTTAGAAGGAGCCTGTAGGGGTTGGGGCATCTTGCTTTCAGATGCCTACAGGTAGACTGCAGATATAGGGTAGAGGTTTTTGAAACCAGAATCTTTTGGCTGGGAGTCGAAAGAGAGTCGATCATCCGGCCCCAATATCAGCTTTTTCCCTGGTCCAACACAGACAACCTCCCACTACCTGCAGCCGCACTCTGCCACCTTCATCTCTTCGTACAAGTGTCTGATGGTGAGGCGCCCGTTCTCATGGTACATGACCGTGATGGGGTCCAGTTTGATTGGCACGCAGCATGCCATGTTGGCCTTCTTGGGGTTCCGGATGTTGATGAGCGTCTGGATGAGAGCGTGTTTGGAAGGCGTCATCTCGTCCGTCAGAGGAAAGAAGCATTGACCACGACACTCGAACGCGTCGTATTCAGGCGGCGCCACGATCCAGCTGTCCCAGCCGATGTCCTTGAAGGTGACCTTCAGCGAGGTCTTGCGACAGTACTCGCGCTCCGCCTTCCTTCTCGTCCGCCGCGGATGCGATGGTGCAGACTCTGGGATCTCGTTTGGTAGCAGTTGCCAATCCATTCCGGGGTTCAACGCGGTTTCCTCCTCATGGAGCATCATCTCTTTCAGCTCCTTCTTGGCCTCTCTCTTCCTGCTCTCCAGGTCATCAGAGAACACGATCAATGCTGCCGAGGTGTTATCTCCGATGGAGATGCTGACGTCCCAGCAGCATACTTTCCCAAAGCCCCCTTCATAGGAGAAGCAGTCCCTGTTATCCACCATCACCTCAAACTCACTCTCTCCACGGCCAGATTTGATCCACCTCTGAACGGCTCTGGTCACATCAAACTTCTCCCAAGACCCGTGTCGGCCATTGACAACCTTTCCCGTCAAAAGCTGTGATGATGGTTCATACTCATCGTTGTAGTTCACCTCGTAAACTTTGATCGTGGCTTTCACCCTGGGAGAGTTGACCCTTGACCTGACATCCGGGAGGAGGAAGAGCCTGAGTTCGGCGGCCGTGACCTTCTCGTGGTGGGGCACACTGACGTTGAACAGAAGCCTTTGTGCTGTCTTGGTGCCATTTGTTGCTGAGAAGGTGATATCTGTTGAAGGGGGTTTGTAAGAGAGGGTGAGAAGAGAATATGCTGTGACCTATGGGGTTTCTTAAGATTACGCAACTCATGGGTAAAATGCTAGTGTTAGCTAAATACATCATCTACTTCATGTTTTATCAGGAGGGCAGTGCTCATCAATTGTTTGAGTGGTGGGCTGATTGTGCTGGGCTTACCAATTGTAAAGAGCAGCTAGTGAAACCCTAAGCCTAAGCTAACCCTAACCCTAACCCTAACCCTAACCCAATGATCAACCACCCCATCCATCCATTTTAAAGATCTATCATTAACCTTCATTTGTAAGTAGTAATGTAGCTTTTGACTATAACATCACAAGCTGTACCCTTATATCCCCAATTCAAAGTCTTCCTCAGACAAACCTTGAACGGTGAAACTCCGAATCACATCGGACTGAGGGATGGCGGTGCTGTTGGAGGCATACTTGTTGTAGAGCTCCATCATAAACTGGGGAGGGTAGATCCTGTCACCTGTCAGAGGCACATCAGACAAGTTCAGCTTCCTCAGAAAGCCCTCCTTCATGGTTCCCAAGAGGTTCTCCAGCCTCGACTCAGTGTCTTCCTCCTCAAGGAGGTCCTGTTCCGAGTAATGTCCTTCATGGTCCTCCAGAAAAATGTCGTTGTTCAGAGGCTTACAGCTACAGGAGCCCATAGAGACCACCAGGCTGAAGCACACCTTGAACAGGAACGTTCTGGTACACTGCATTCTGAATTTGTGATTTTGGGATTGTCTCCTGGACGTCGTGGGGGTTTGCGCTCCGAGCAAGCACGCTACGGGCTTAAAAACAGCCTTTGAGAATGAACTGAAGGAAATGGAGATTCTCAATGCGTGGACCACAGTCCTGGAGGTCTGCTCCCATGCTCCAAGAGTAAACAGGGGGGGAACCTCGTGTCAACGAAAATAGTATGCAGGCAGGGCTTATCTCACACCATTGATGCCTTATTTTAGGGGCCCTTATCAATTGAGGGCCTGCTGTTAATGAGCACACTGTAAACACTTGACATGGATAATGAGGAGTGAGCTGCAACCCGTGTGATTACTGACAAACAGACATCTCCATCAAATGGACTTTCCCAGCTCAGGGGTGAAACTTTGAGGCCATCAGGACACTGTCCACAGCTGCTCAGGGAAATATAGGAGATGCATTGCATTCCTTGACATACCGCGGCATATTTCTTGTGAGTCATTGTTTTCTTGACTGCCACCTTAAGTTGAAATCAGTTTCCTTCCTTCCTCCACAGTTGAACATGAAGATACTGAGGAGAAGCGATGTATTGTATGACGTATTTTACCAGCCATGACATATTTTACCTATCAAATGAATGAATGCAGGGCCCCCATTGTTTATTGCTAATGTATTTGGGGATGGATAAAAACCTCTGCTAAATGACTATAAATTGTAGTAGATCCACGTGCATTATACATGGAAGATATATGTCTCTAAAACAGCTGTATAAAGTGTATGGTTTCACCAACTGTCCTTGTACCTCATAAAGCGGTTGTATTATGCATGGGAACAAAATCTTGTATTGACTAGAAATTGCTAAGTCTAGGTGGTCCATCTTGAAACCATGGTTGTCCATTAAAGTCTGCCAAATTACTTTATTACCGTAGTAGTACAATAAATTGAACTTTCTCTCTGTTTCATCGGCATGCCATTTGTCAAAACCTAGCTGGCTGTCTCTTATTTTGGAAAAGATTGTTGAGTGTTGTTAGATGTGCCAGACATTAACTTGTTGTTTTGCTAAACAAATAAGTGTTATTAGATTCAATCTCTAAATACAAAATACATTAAATTCTAAATACCATACTATTGAATTTGTATCATTGAATATAACCGGGTTATTGAAAACCTATTCCAACATATCAGATTGTAATTAGCCTTCAAAGAAACGCTGAAAGGACACCAAGTTTGAGTAAAATATTTAAAACTCTCTTAAAGTCCCTCTCAGTCTCCCATGGCCAAACTATTAGTAATATTAGTTTTGCAGACTTTCATTCACACTAATTGCCTTTTTGGACATTGGTGAAGAGTTGACAGGAGTTGAAACACGGGACACTGTAGCAGGAAACAGGGCTGTAGCATTAGCATCGGTGCCAAGTTTAAATGTCTAAATGGCATGGCCAGATGGGGCCAGGGGAAACCATGGGAGAGCTAGGAACGTTACAGGATGTGAGAATGTACCATGGTAAGTAGATCAAATCTTATTGGAAGTAATTTTAGACAATGGACAATTACTTGGCTTGTTTAATGCTCATAGCAGTTACAGGCATCATGAAGTCCAATCCAGGGATCCTGCAAAGTAATTATGTTACTACCAATAATACTGCAAATACGTCCCAGTAATCACCATACATTTTAATGACTAATAATAAAATACAACTAATTCTACAATTACTACTACTTACTTGACTACTACTACTACTACTATTACCAGCCTACTATTTTTTTTAATTATTATTAACAGGAGTAATAATAATAATAATAATATTAATAATATATAATAATATTAATACTGATGATGATGACAATGAATAATATTCATTGTAGCAACAATAGTAGACTAGTCATTAGTAGTAGTAGGGAAAGTAGTAGTAGTAGTAGTAGTAGTAGTGGTAGTAGTATAGTATTAATACCATATGTTGTTTCTAAAAGCTAAAAGCTATCATTGATGACAGCATGAAACAAGGCTGGCTGGCAGCCCTGTAGAATGTGAAAACATTCTATACCACAGCAAGAACAAATCAAAATGATGATGACAGTCGCCCCCCGAATATCATGTCCCCAGATTGCCCAACTGGTCCCCAGAAGTACAAGTTAGCCAGTGTTGCTCTTGGGGGGTGTAGGCCCACACCAGAAGCCAGTGTTTTTGGGGACATTAGCCCTTGTCTAGTTATCTTGAAATTCATTTTTTTGTTTCGTTATTCCCACAGCTACTCAATGTCAATATGTGACTCCATGCTGAGCTTTATAAAACATGCTTTCATTCTGCTCTTTTGAGAGTGTTTAAGTTCTTCTCTATGGATTTGACCAGTGATGGATGATTATGAACAATATCTGTTGGCATCTATTCATGTGTAAAGTAAATGCACAAAGACAAGAATGTGCTGAAATACTTTCATTTTTCGGTTTCATTCAGTCAGTGGTTGGAAGGGGAAACATATGTGTTTGTTTGTATGTGGGTGTTTGTGTGTGTGTGTGTGTGTGTGTGTGTGTGTGTGTGTGTGTGTGTCCATGTATTATCTATGGACACACATCTATAGTCACATATCTATAGCAACATACATAACATTTTAATTAAATACAAAATATTTATATGCGCAGTTATATGTCGGATCATTTCATAACAAGCAAAAAAAATAAATTATAACATACTGTTTTGTTTAAAAATATATATGTTAGAGTGTAAATCCTTCACATTTAGTAGAATTGCTGGACTTTAAAGATGGAAATATCTGTTTTTTATTAGGGGCTGCATTAGCAGATAACTGCACTTCTTCAATGAACACAGCAGGTGGCAGCATTCTACAACTTTTATTGTTCTCTGTGGCAGTAACAATAACACAAAACTATGCTCAAATATTATTTAACTCAGTAGGTATCAATATATAATCATCATAACCATATTATATACAATACATAAAAGGGTCTGTTGTAAAATGCTTGAACAAACATTTATAGACATGCAAGTACGCCTTTGACTACAACGGTGGTGCACTCTGGGCAAAGCAGAACGTTGTATTTACAAAATATAAGTACCAGTTACTTGCATTAGTCACATAGCTATTTACACGTCACAAGTAATCGTTATTATTTCATTAGAGAGTAAATAGGCTTCCATGCAAATTCAACATTGCTGTCCTTTTCAGTCTTTTCAGTTGAATACCAACTTTTCTCAAGGCTTTCAATGTGTGCGCTCTCTTCTCATTTCCAAATGCTCTCTCAGAATCAGTGTCAGCCAATCACTGTCCATACTTTCCATTTTTGAGAAGTTTGACAAATTTCCTTGGAATCCTGTCCATTTTTCTGTTTCCGACGCAGAACACGATGATGCACATGAAAAGTATGTCATGTTGCTCTGGTAACTGTTGGACCCCGCCCCTATGCTCCCAAATCCCCTCCCCATTGGTCTGTGTGATTGTGACTTCTGAATCACCTGACCCATCCATGGGATGGCGGTTGGGTGGGTGGATGGGGGTTAGGTGTTGGCATTTCTTTTTTGGGGGGGGGGGTGGTTGGTGGTCTAGGTCTACCTGCAGGTGCAGGTGTCCACGGACATGGCAGGGTACACCTTGAGCACCAGGTTCCGGCTGGGGTCCAGGAAGAGGACGGGGAGCGGGCTCATCTTGTCCGGGACGCAGCAGGGCTCCGGGACCCCGGGGACGATCCCCACCGCCCTCACGATGCTCTGGATGGTGGCGTGGTTGGAGGGGCGCACCACCTGCAGAAGGGAGGTCCAAGCATTGGAAATATTTCATCATTAAAGGCTGTAGAGGGATACGACTGTTCACTTAGGTTGCCCTTTTTGTGTTTTTGTGTGTAGCTGGTGACACTGTAGATTTCTTTGAACTGTGTTCGTCAGGCTGTTGCACCTCGAGAATTGATGTTGACAACAACATTATTAAAACATAACGTGAAGATAGAAAAAACACCTTAAGCGGGCCGATCTGACTTACCTTAGGGATGGGGAAGCCGCAGGTCCCTGAGCAGTAGTAGGCATCGAAGGCCTTCGGCGCCACCACCCACTCGCTCCAGCCGATGTCCGCAAAGTCCACCCTGAGGTACCGGCGGGCGCACACCCTGGGCTCACTCCACTGCTTCCTCCTGGCCTTCTTCATGGTCCTGTCGTCAAAGCTCAGCACCTCAGGAACCTTACCCCGGCCCTCGCTGCTCCCTCCACTGATGCTGCTGCTGCTGCTCTCCTGCTGGCCGTGTTTCCTCCCGTGCTTCCCCCCCGTCGCCTTGGCCTTGGGCGGGAAGTAGGTGCTCTGCCACAGCTCGTGGTTCTTCAGGGTGTTGAAGTGGACCTCCGGCAGGTCGTTGGTCTGGATTTGGTCCAGGAGGGACAGGGGAGGGGGGATCTCTCTCCGGATCCTGGAGGTTGTCGAGGAGGATGACACTGGGGCTGAGGCTATGGCCGCGTCCGGCGCCAGGCGAGCTCCTTCCTCCCCAAGGGGAAACGTGCCGTAGCGCTGCAGCGACACGGCCACGCTGTTGGGCTCATCGATGGCGCGGTCGTCGGCGTACACCAGCATGTACGGCGTGCCAGGCGGCGTGAGGCGTTCCCGGGGGCTCCTCCTGGCGCTCCTCTGGAAGTCTCCCACCTCGGCCGTGATCAGCAGCTGGTTGGACGCCCTGGCCTGCTGCAGGACGGCGGTGATGTCCCGGACGTGCCACGCCCCTCGCTTCCAGGGCGAGCGCAGGAGCAGGGTGATGTTGGCCAGCAGCGTGGCCGAGGCGGCGTTCCGGGACGTCCCGTGGAGCAGGAGGTGCGGGTGCTGAGAAGGGTGGGTGTGATCACAGGACGGGTGGCGGGAGCGACGGCAGGTCGGAGGTCGTGGGAGGCGCGGGCGTTTGTGCAGGAAGTGGAGGGTTGCCGACAGGATGTGCTCGGACTCGGCGATGGAGGACAGGTTGAACTGGTACCACTCTTTGTTCTTGGAGGACTCTGGAGAGACGGAAGGGATTATTAGTGGACGGAAACATCTAATGGTGGCTTCATTATTTCATATTGTTCATCAAATGATACTCAATCATTGTTTTGTGTATTTGTTTGGATACCATCTACAATGCGCCTTGGTTAAAAAAATTCAGTTGAAAGACAGATCTGCTCAGAATATTTTCCCACAGCAAGAGAAATATCCTCAAATGAAGAGCGACCTTAACCATTGTATGACAAGGGACCTCAGTAGATAAAGTTTGCAGAATTGTAGAAACAATGCAAAAAATGTTGAAATTTGCCTACACAACAACAACTTTCCATATATGAACTGTCCCACCGTTTCCAGAATTCGCACACATCCCTATTTTCCCTCCTAGTCAATAGGAGTATATCGCACTAAAAAAAACGTTTGAGGTTTGAATTATCGCCCTCGTCTACTAGACTTCCACATTCCCCTTCTACCTTTCCCCAAGGCCCACTGGGACGAACCCGAGATCCTGCCCAGGGAGAGAGAGACCGTTATATGGAAACGCTTAAAAGAACAGTGGATCACGGGGCGCTCCCGGCCAGCGAGCAGTGTCTCTCTGGGTGTGATTATGGGCTCTTGTCTCACACCTCCACCGCTACTGGCGAGCCAACACTTCCTCTAAAAACCACTAAATGATACCGCTGACGGGGCAGGGCGCAGATATATGCCACATGTGATACCGAGAGCTTTCTCTCTGACTACGCAGTCCTACCACCGTGCAGCCTGTATCTGCATCACTTCAAAGTAACGCTATAAGCCTATATTTTGCAATTAAATGAAAGGCCTAAATGCAATTCTGTCTATGGCGTTTTATTTCTTAATTATTTCTTAAATGGATTGTGCGTGTTTTATTTCGCTCTCAACCACCGATTAATTTCATCATAAAGAAAAAGTTGCATTGTCACCTGTGACAGCCTTAAAACTCCGTACGGTGTTTCCATCCTTCTCCCGCTGCGGTTCTTTGCTGTATTTATCATAGAGTTTGAACATGTTGATGGAGACCATGTCACTGTAGGACGCAGAGATGGAGAGATGCTCGGCGTCTTCTTGGGTACCGCTGACCGTGCGGGAGGTTCTCCCAAGTTCTTCTGACGCAACCGTAGCCTCCAAAATAAACAAGAAATGCAACAGATGTAAACGTATGTTCGCCATGGTGAGCTAAATTGAAAAAAAGTATTCCATGAAAAACCAAAAATAAACAAAAAAGTTATGCGATTGCTTTTTTCCCCCCGCTGGTCACTCTTTCGCTAGTGGAAACGAATTACGCACAGGTTTCGTAGCCTATGATTACGCACGTGGTGTCCACCAAAAATGAACAACAACAAAAAAAAGACCGCAGTTATCCAGGTAGATGTTCACGGAACCTCCACAATCCGCAGTTTGAATTCAACAGTTGTTCCTGCTAGAAGACCGTGCGTGGTTTCAGGACCCACTGCGTCTGTTTGACATGTGGTGACGCTCTTCTGCGTCCAGCCCTCAGTGGTCCAGCCAACGAGAGCCCGGGAGTCTTCTCAATTGAAGTTACAAGAGCAACCCGATCGAGATATGCCAGCCCACCCGAAGCCTGCCCTGCCTGCCTGACTGACTGACTGACTGACTGACGACGGAT